>NC_138874.1:99953377-100530969 GCF_965194805.1 Balaenoptera borealis | reverse complement strand
ATGGAGATTCCTCAAAAAATTAAGAGTAGAATATGTTCCAGTTATTCCACTTCTGGGTATTTATCCAGGGAACATGAAAAGACTAATTTAAAAAGATATGTGCACCCCTATATTCATTGCAGCATTATTTACAATAGCCAAGATATGGAAACAACCTAGGTGTGCACTGACGGATGAAAGAATAAAGAAGATGTGGTATATGTATATATACACACACACAATGGAATACTACTCAGCCATAAAAAATAGCAAGATGCTGTCATTTCTGACAACATGGACAGACCTTGAAGATATTATGCTACGTGAAATAAGTCAGATGGAGAAAGACAAATACTGTACAATTTCACTCATATGCGGAATTAAAAAACCAAATAAACAAAAAAATTGTTTTTAATTTTTAAATGCCTGATTTTCACTAATTATTTTTTACAAAAAGTCAGGCAATTATGATAGGCTAAACCGTGGCCCGCATAGATATCCAGGTCATAATCCTGGGAACCTCTGAAAGTTACCTTATTTGGACATGAGGGCTTTACAGATGTGACCAGGTCAAGGGTCTTGAGAAGGTATGATTATTCTGGATTATCTGGGTGGGCCTTAAATGTAATCACAAGCATCCTTATAAGAGAGAGTCAGAGGGATATTTGACTAGAGAAGAAGAAGTAGGAAATGTGATAAAAGAAGCAAGAGGTTGCAGGGGTCATAAATCAAGAAATGCAGGCAGCTTCCAGGAGCTAGAAAAGGCAAGGAAATAGATTATTCCCTAGAGCCTCCAGCAGGAATCAGTTCTGCTGACGCCTTTACTTTAGCCCAGTGAAACTGATTTCAGACTTCTGGCCTCTAGACTGTAAGAGAATAAATATATGTTGCTTTAAGTCACCATGTTTGTGGCAATTTGTGACAGTAATGACAGGAAATTAATACTGCAATCAAAATCCTTAAGACCAAATGAGGTATAAATGACAAATCGTGGAATAGTAACTACTGAATCAATCATCTATGAAGGTATCTATTGGGCACTGACTATGGGACATATATAAAACCTGGTGCTGGGGTTGAGATCTAAGTCAGTTGTGTTACGTAGAATGCTTTGGCCTTGAGAAACAGAAAACTTGACCTGACATGTTTAAACATTAAAGGGGATGTATTAGTTCATGTAACTGAAAAAATTAAGAGACAGGGCAGAGGTTAGGAAGTAACTGGTGCATTTCAACACTGGGAAGTGGATTCTAGGAAGGCAACTAGAACTTTCTGGTGCAATAGTCTTCATAAATACCATGAACATGTGAAGCAGGGGAGACAGAAGTGAAATCAGAGGTGTAAGATATTGTAAGAAATGCTATTCCAAGGATAACCAAAAATACTGTAGAAAAATGTAGAAACAATATAGAAGAATGAAGAAATCTGATTGGAATGGTTTGCATTACTTTCTTAGAGGAGTAACATAAAAACTGAACCTTGAAAGTTGAGAGAGAGGTAGTCACATAGAGAAGGGGGTAGTATTCTAAGCAAAGAAAATCGGTGCTCCAAAGCTAAAGAAGCAGGAAAGAGCCAGATGAGATTAGAAAGAAGTGAGTTCAGTGTGGCTGAGGAGTACCTAGTGAGACTGAGGTTGCAGGGTAAGGGTGCCATGGGACATGAAGCTGGAAAACAAGATTGAAGCTGGGTTTTGTAAATTTTAGTTTTTGTAGCTCTTATAGGTCATAGTAAGGAGTTTGGTCTTCATGCTGATAACAATGGGGAACCAGGAGCCCCATTATTATAGATCCATAGAAGAGGGAACTGTAGCATAGACAGAACTTTGCAATTAATTGGAATTAGGGGCTAAGGAAAAATAAGGTGGGTCAAGGCCTACTGTGAAGTGTCTGGCTTAAGGGAGGGATCTTTAGGTAACCAGGAATGAGTTCAAAGTACCCCAGGACCTGCGGTAGAGGTGTGCAGCGGGCAGTTAGAGTATGAGGATGGAGAGAGATGTGATGGAAGGGTCAGTCTTTCCAGGACACAGGTGAGGATAGGGAGGTGTGGAGATGTAAAGAAACTTGTCCAAAGTCATGGGACAGAAAGTTTCTGATGCGAGATTCAAACCCAGGCCTGCCAGGCTTCAAAGTTCATGCTCTTAACACTTCTGCCGTTTGGCTTGCAATAGCTCTTTCCATAGAGGTTAATAAACACATATTTTGCAAATGGAAACTGAAGCTCAGAGAAGTGATTTGTTCAAGATAATATAGCCATTAAGTGGTTAAGCTTGGCCATGCAAACTGACCTTTTAATTTCAACTCCAATGCTATTTCCACTACATGACATTGTCTTTTTGTAAAATTTTGCTGTCTAGGGACTTTTAAAGTTTTTCCTTTAAAACATAGGCAAATTTTTGACTAGATTGGCTCAAGTGAAATTCAGCAGAGAAAAAAGTTAGTCTATACTAATTTCCTTTGGCAGTAGTATTCAACTTGGGTGATTTTGACCCCCAGGAGACATCTGGCAATGCTGGAGATGGTTTTTGGTTGTCGCAATTGAGGTTCGAGTGCTAGTGGCATCTAGTGAGCAGAGGCCAGGAATGATGCCCAACATCCTACAGTGCACACGCCAACCACCTGCAAGAAAGAATTCTCCAGCCCAAAATGTCAGTAGTGCCGAGGTTGAGAAACTGCCCACTAGCAATAATGCTTTTGATTGGTAGGTGGGGCCATTATAGACCACCCTCTCCCTGTATATCCCAACCACTGAAAACTCTATTTTCCCTTTTCTCCTTCCTGTTTCTTTTCCTTTTTTTATCCAGGTCTCTCTGTAAGTCTAAGATTCTGCTCACTGACCATGTTTGTTTGTTTGTTTGTGTTTTTGTCAAGGCTAGAAGTGTCATTACTTAGAAGGGTCCTTTCCTGAGTCCTTCAGTTCGTATATTCAAGTACTCTTTCTATAAGACCTTGAAACAATGATTTGACCAATATTAAAGGCAAATGGAACATTCTTCTCATTGGGAGGCAAAATAGCAGAGCTATTAGGCACTTGGACTTTGGAATCAAGCATAACTAGATTCAGATCCCAGTGAGCGAGATTCAGATTCAGATTCCCAGATACAGATTCAGTGAGCTAGTTAACTTTCTCTATTTTTTTCCTATAATAGTATCTATCTAATAGGGCTATCAACATAACTAAATGAAATAATCCATAGAAAGCATTTATAATAGACTCTGTAAGTATTAGTTTCTACCTCTTATTGGCTTTTGTGATTACCAGTGGCCATTAGCAGGTGCTATGTTTAAAAGTGAGTTCCATTCAAACAACTGAACTGTTTTGAATGTACATAAACGAGCTCTTCTTTGGATAACTATGCTGGACATTAAACTCTGTTTGGCATATAGGAAATTTACTTTCTAATGATAGATTTGTGTGTAAGTAAAGAATGGAAGCAAAGAGGATTACCAAACCAAGAGCCTCCTAGGTGTCAAAATCTGGCTACATCAGTGTATTAGTCAGTTTGGGCTGCTATAACAAAATACCATGGACTAAGTGGCTTAAACAACAGACATTGCTCTCTCACAGTTCTGGAGGCTGGGAAGTCTGAGATCTGGGTATCAGCCTGGTCATACCCTGGTGAGAGTCCTCTTCCTGGTTTGCAGGTGGCTTTATTCTTGTTGCATCCTCGTATGGAAGAGAGAGAAAGAACAGTTTCTTCTTCTAAGGGCTCAAATCCTATCATGAGGGCCCCACCCTCATGATCTCATCTAAACCTCATTACCTCCCAAAGGCCCCACCCCCAAATACTACCACAAAATATAAATGGGTTTGGGAGGGGACACAATTTAGTCCTTTGCAGTCAGTGACAACGTGATTGAATGAAGTGTACAGGCGGAGACGTATAAAAGAAGGAGTCAGATACTTGACAATATAAAGGGGATAAGCTTAACCTTCCTGTGTGGTTTATGAATCATTCCTCTAGATTTTTTTCAATAGATGGGAGAATGGTAGGGTTAGCATGGTATTATGGAAAGAGATTTTGATCTTGTAGACAAAACTGGAATTTTAATTGCCAAGTCAAACGCAAAGTTTTCACGTATCTGTGGACTTCAGTTTCATACCTATAAACTGTGGGAGTCTGATTAGATCATTTCTGATGCTGCTCTGGTAATACTATCATAAAATGAATCAATAATGATCTTACCAAAGTGTTGTTAAGCTGAACTTGGCCTCTATGTCACTGCTACCTCCTTACCACCATTTAAAATAAATGCAGCATATTCATAACCATGTCCCTGGAGGCTGACAGGACACATTTTTTAGGAGGAAGCTTTCTAGGAAACAGTTAAAATAGTTTTACTCCTAAAAGGTAAGCTATGAACCTAATGACACCATAACTGAAGGAAAAGTGTATCTTTTCCAGTTGAAGGCAAGTGGTTTAGAGAGCAATTCTAGAGGATGCGTAAATAACTGGATTGGTGCCTTACCCTGGGGCAGGTTCCGTTAAGGGTTTTGCCTTTATTTCCATTTGTTCTCTCTTCTATGTCTGTCTCCCACAGGGTCACACCCCCTCATTCTGTTCCCTTAAGGAAACGTTGCAAATTCCTACAAGCTCTGAAGAGACACAACTTTGGTCTGTGCCTCTGTAAATTTCTTCTCTTTTTATAGTGATTTATTTTTTAGTTTGAATTGACAGAATTATACACAGTCACTTTCAAAATTATCGAAAACAATGAAAAGGGTAAAGAAGAAAAAAAAATCATCCATAATCCGTAGCCCAGTTGGTAACTGTGGTTGGATCCAACATTTAACATTTTTAAACATTTCATTCCTTCTTTTGATATAGGCATTTGAAAATGTTTTAGCTTCAAAGTTTTGTGTTCTTTTATTTCTCTTAACGTTGTATCATAAGCATTTCCCCATCCCATTAAAAATTTCTTGACAATCTTTGCTTTAATGGATATAGATTATTTTACTTATGCATCATTTTTTTTAACCAGTCTTATATTGTTGGACATTTCCTTCCCCCTCCCCCACTATTATAAGTAAGTCTGCTGTGAATATCTTTGGAGATAAATTTTTACCTGTACTTCTGATTATTTTTTCAGGTTAAACTCCTAGAAGTGCTCAAGCTCTGAGTCAAAGGGCATGAGGACTTTTAAGGTTGGCCAAGTTGCTTTCCAAATTGTATTAATTTACAATCCCACCAGCATGTATGAGACTGCTGCATTTTGTAAGGTTCCCCAGACCAAAAGAAACAGCTTCTCTAAAGAAATATCTAAGTATAGTGAGTGGTATGCACCAGAGTTTTTAGATTGGAAAGCAGAGTTCTAGAAAAAGAATTCTTAAGAAACAGATCATTAGCAACTAGCTTGGTGAAGTTAAATGCAAATGTCCACCTTTCTGCTTTTATTACACAGCTGAGGGGGCAATCATTGGCTTCTCATACTGTCTCACTGGTCTACCAGCTCCATGTCTGAATATATTTGTCAATTTCAAATTGAGTTGATTTTTAAAAGGTGGAATTTTCCAAAAGCTGTCTTCATATTGCTATCCAGATACTCATGCTGGGTCAGGGGCAAGCTAAGTTCACCAAGAAATAGCCAAATCAAGCCAAAGGCATTAAATGATGGAACTCAACTCATAAGTCATAAAGCAGACATGATTCCGATTGGTAGTGTCTATAAATTATTCTTTCTTCGGTGTCTTTCAGTAGTGGGTTTATTGCAGATGAATAAGGAGAGTTTCTTGAGGCCATAGCAGTGTTTAATAAAGCTGTAGGGAATGTATGATGATTGCTAAATGGAAAAACCAGCAAAATGGTTTGACCTCAGGTTTACATCAGATGGGGAGATGGAGACCACTGCAGGGGAGAAGGGGAAGGGAACATCGGCCTTGAGAGGCTGTGGGAGCTGAGAAAGCTGAGCATCACTTTGAATTAAAAAGAAAATTAAGACACATTTGTATATATTAGGACTCCTTTTAAGGGTGATCACTGGAGGGGAAGATCTAGATTAAAGGTCTAGATTAAAGAGTGGAAAGGGAACAGAATAGGAAAAAAAATATCAGGAAGCAAGGTGACAAAGGAGGCACATACTCTGCTCAATCCTATCATTCTTTATTCAACAGATTTTGAACATCTAATAGCTAAATATACTCGTGATTTTTTTTTTTTTTTTTTTTTTTTTTTTTGCTGTTGATGAAAGTAAAGGAAACCAATTTGAGCTAGCTAAGCAACAAGGAAAAATTTTGGAAGGATATGAGGGTGTCTTATAGCATTCAAAGAAGACTCAAACATTGGGTTATCAGAATGGACAAAAAACAGGATATATGTGGCAGCTTGGGTGCAGAAGTTTACGGACCTTCTCTTTAGAGAACCACCATTAATAGGACTTAGTCACCATCAGCCTCTAATTCTTACGTCTCTTGGTTAAAAATTCTAAGTTACACAAGATCAAATACATGGTTTATGTGTCAAACAATTATGGCCAGAAGATGTCACGACTCACCTGCATGGCTGTCGGGGACCCATCCTAGAGAAGTGGGAATTTTTATGAACAGGCATCTCCCCCGAAGGTGTATGACCCAGAAAAGGTAGCATGCAAGACATTTTAGGTCATTTTATTTACGATTATTAAGAGAGCCTCAAGGGGGCTTAAAAATCTAGCAGCGGTGCTAAAATGCTTGCTCAAATAGTTACCACCAACTATTACAAGTAAAAATTGACAAATGTCAAGAGGATAAAGGTAAAACATTTTAGGGGATCAAAAGAAGGAAAAACTCTTTTCAACAGGCATGAACAGGGGAAAAACTAGGGTGGGAAAAGGTGATTTTAGGAGCCAGAAGAACACAAGCAAAGGTATGGATAAGCAAAATGTGGTGATTGGAGGTGAGCTGCTTTGTTGGAGGCCAGAGAACATTTTGGAAAGCAGTTAGAAAATAGGTACAAAAGGTGAGACTTGGATGGCTGGTGAAGGAGCAGGGACAGGGTTTATTAGATAATGGGGAGATGGAAGGTTTCCAAGCAAAGGAATGAGGTGATCAAAACTGCGTGTTTAGATCAATCTGCTTACACCCACATTTCCCAAACGCTGCTCTTAGGAGGCATAACGTCCCAATTTCCTGTACTTTCTTGACGTTTGTTGATGAGGAGGCAGCCAATGTAAATGATTTCACCTCCTTTAGGAAACCTGTGTGGGAAGGTGTTGCATAGCTGAGGCTTCTCAGGTTGTGCATAAGCATGCAGAGTGAAGAATTACAGCCATTATCCAAAAAACCTTGACTGTGAAGCTCACATCACTTGACAAACCCCGATTGTTAATGAAAAATGGTGTGTGGGGGGTTTTTCACCCCTCAGTTTGGTTTGATTTGAGGTTGTTTACTTGAGTCATCTAGATAATTGCTTCATTTTCCCACCTTTCCTGGTTTCTGTAGTCAAGACCCTCATGTGTCAGAGTTCTCAGGGGCCTTACAAAGCCCCCCTCCAGGATATGTTAGGCGCTCCTTTCCCAGAGTGGACCCATTTCTGTTTCCCTGTCTACACTTAGTTCTCAGGAGAGGAACTTAAGGCCAGAGCTCTGTTCACACTGAGATTTAGCTGCTTCTTTTTAATTCTTCTTCTTTCTCCTTTGGAGCAGTTTTGGAATTATTTCCCTTGATAGGTAGGAACAAGCAAAAGTCAGCAGGAACCCACTGAAACACAGCTAGGGAAGTTGCCTTGCTAACTTGAATGCTGCCTTCTTGGAAGATGGCAATCACACTGTAGAGATTTGGATGTTCAAGATTGTTCTTTTCAATGTTTCTAAGGAAGGGGAAAAAACAAAGAGAGGGGAGGATATTGATGACTTCTGCCTATCCACATGAGTTAGATGCATCATTTGTATGTGTAGTTAATTAGAGAACTGTATCATTACTTTATTTTCCTTAATAAAACCTAGCCTGAGCTCCCATCCGTTAGAACATTCAAGAGTTTCTATCTCTACTGTGTTTTGAGTCTCTGGTGCGTTTGAGGAAGTTGTGTTTGTGTTTCGGGAAGTTTAGTTTCCTGCACCATAACAATTCTGAGGGGTTTACATGGTGCTCAGAAAAGGGATGATGTGCCTGGGCCTTAGTTTACAGTGGACCTCAATGCAATATGGTCAGGTGACCCCATTATGCCCATATGCCTGTTGTGAGGTCCTTAACACAGAGAATCTGTTTCTTGGTATTGCTTTCAAGACTTGACATTTAAAGTTCATCATCCAAAGGCATCCCTTGGTCCTGGGTTTCTGCCACTCTCAGAAATACTCCAAATTGCTGTTCCTTTCTTAGTGTCTCTTCCTTGTCTGACTCAAGGCTCCTCTTTGTAACATTTCCCCTTCAGTGGCCTTGAAACAAACAAAAGAAATACCTGTTTGCTTCTCCAGATGTGTGTGTGTGTGTGTGTGTGTGAGAGAGAGAGAGAGAGAAAGTTTTAGGTTTGGATGGAGAGGAAAGATTACCTCTCATTCCTGGGCTGAACATTGTGATGTGGATATAAAAAGGGGTTTCATTATTCCTTGGTGAGTTCACAGCAGCTTCCACCAAAGCTCCAAAACACTTCTAGCAGATTTTCTTTCACGGGGGGGTGGGGAGAGGTGGGGAGGGTGGCAGGTATTTTGAAGGGTTTTCCTTAATACTCTACTATATATCTTTGTTAAAAACAGCAATAAGTAAAGAACCACAGCAAGAGAAAGGGTAGGAGGGACATGAGAAAAAATTAGGATTGTGGCCCCAGGGTCTCTATAGTGTTTCTTATTCCTTCCTGGGCCAGTGAGTGACCTATTTCTAATTCTTGTTTCAGGAATAGGAATAGGATAGCTCTTCAAGACTTCAGGCCTTCGTGAGGATATTCGTTGTCAGTCTACTTGAGATCTGTTGCTCATACCAAGTTTAGTACCTAATCCGCAATGTTAAGACCTAGATCTGGCTCCCATAACCCCTGGCTTCCTTGCCTGCTGATACTCTGAAATTCCTCTTCATTTTGAGCACCTTGAGAATCTCTTCCTATTGATTTCAGGCTGGCTACATAATCTAACCATTATTTTGTTTTGTTGTATCCAGGACTTCCAAGTGTTTGGAAGGCTTTTTGATTGTGGGAAGTTCTTTGATTACGGATTCAAATTCTTTAATAGACATACGGCTATTCAGATATTTTTTTTCTTGAGTCAGATTTTGTAAGTTGTTTGTTTCAAAGAATTTTCCATTTAAGTTGTTGAATTTATTGGCATATAGTTTTCCTAATTTTTCATTACTATCTTTTGATATCTGTAGGATCTGTAGTGCTGTCCCCATTTTCATTTCTGACATTAGCAATTTGTGTTCTCTACTTTTAAAAATTATTCTTAACAGAGATTTCTCAATTTTTTAAGTATTTTTAAGAAGGAAAAACTGACTGTTAATTTTCTCTATTCTTTTGTCTATTTTATAGATTTCTGCTCTTGTTATTTTTCCTTTCCTTCTACTTATTGTGGGTTTGCTCTAGCTTTTCTAGCTTCTTGAGGTAGAAACTTAGATAATTGATTTTTAAGCCTTCTTTCTCTTCTAATACAGACATTTAAAGCTATAAATTCCCTCTAAGCATTGTGCAGTATTGTTCATCCCATGATTTTTATTATGATTCAGTTTGAAATATTTTCTAATTTCTCTTATTATTTCTTCTTTGCCCTATATGTTGCTTACAAGTATGTTCCTTAATTTTTAAACATTTGAGGATTTTCTAGATATCTTATTGGTTTCTAATTTAATCCTGTTTTGGTCAGAGAATATATTCTCTAAGATTTCAATCTTTTGATATTATTGAGGCTTATTTTATAGCCCAGAACATGGTCTGTCATGGTGAATGTTCCATGTGTGTTTGAAAAGAATGTGTATTCTGTAGCTGTTGAGTGTGTCCGTCGTGACTAGCAGCACAAGTAGGTAAGAACCTTTCAACTTGTCATGAGTACTTTTTCATGTCCATAATTATTAATTAAAATATCCAAAGTAGTTTTAATACTAACCTGGATCCTTGAACTCTTTAATCAACAGAAATTGATAAGAGGCCAGATGAGAAATTCAGGCAAGACTTTATTGGGACTTGTACTGCAGCATGAGGGAGCAAAAACTAGTAACAGGTGCACTTGCTCACTCTCTCGAGGAGGGCAAGCTGGTTCCTTAAATGGGGTGAGGGTAAAGGTGAATCTTTAGATGGCGCCACCCTCTTGGTGGAGCTGTGTGCAGGGGTCATGCCCAGCACCCTGCTTTTGTTCTTGGCACCTCGGAAATGACAGTTGGTTTGTGGGCTTTTTGTAACTTATTGTTCATAACTCTAGCAGCTGTAATCAAAGAACTTATTTTTCATGTCATTTTTAAACGTATCTGTAAATTATTCTTTGTGTTTGCTCTAGTGTGGAATTCTTATTGTTTTTTCTGCTAGAAAGCCATTGAGTAGTCTCTTCATTCCTAATTATCTTAGAACTATGTATAAGTTTGTTCCTTAATTCTCTGTTCTATTCCATTCAGTTATTGTCTACTTTTCCAGCAGTCTCACACACTTTTAATAATTATGGCATTATAACAAGACTTGAAAACTGGTAGGGCAAAATCCTTCTCCTTGTCATTATTTTATGAAATTGTTTTAGCTAATTTATTCCTCTATTCATATGAAGTTTAAAATACACCTGTCATATTTTGTATTGCACTGACTTCAAAGATTAATTGGAGATTAAAGGACATGTTTAGCATGTAGAGTCTTCATCTTTAGTAACAGAATGTATCTCCCATTTTATTAAAGTTTTCTTTTTATGTCCTTCAATAAATTTCAGTAAATTTCCCCATAAAGTTTCTAATTTTTTATTAGATTTATTCCTAATTATCTTGTAGTTTATGAATATGATATCTTTTCTTCTCTTACATATTATTGAATTTGTTTATTTCTGATATAGTGGAATACTAACAATTTCAGTTAATTCCATTGTTTTGAATATTGAAATATAATGTCAAATTATAGTAATATAAATAACAACTGTCTACTTTCTTTATGATCTTGAGTTTTCAATATTAGACCCATATCTATTTCGAGGAGTATACTGGACATAAAAATTAACTATGTCAGAGAGGAACTATGGTCACTAATATTTCCTCCTCCTATATACATATCTTAGCCTTTTTTGCACTTTAGTTGAGGCCATGTGACTCCTTCTGGCCAACGGAATGTGAGCAGTTGTAATTAATGTAAGCCATTTCCAGGCCTGCCTATAAAACCACCTTCAGGATCCTCCTCACTTTCTTTTTTTCTTGCTTATTGGCTGAATACAGAAAATCCAACCAAGGACTCTGAGAAAGTCCTAAGGGGATGGTAGAGTCACATGAGGGTAGGAACTTAGTTTCCTGTTTATTTTTCAAAGGAGGGCCACCAAGGAGGTTGCCTAATCTGGGTGGGATTATGATAGTTTTCCTTTGTTAAGCCACTGAGATTTTGAGATTGTTTCAGCAGTTGGTGATAATTGCCCTAACTAATATGCTAGCCTTTGACAAACAATTTATCAAAAACTACATGAAGGAATTCAGATTCTGTCCATGATTAATGACCCAAACCCGAAGAAGAGCCATAAACTGAATATTCAGCTTGGGTCCAGACTCTTGGATGAGAACTGAACATGAGGACATGCTAAAAACAGGAGGGCATTCTGAGCTATCTGGTCTGGTGGATCATCATAGCAATGGAAAAGGAGAATGATCTTTGCTGTAGTAGTTCCTTCTCCCAATCAACCTGGAACTTTGAGGGAGAGGGCATGGTCTCAGAACCATCAGATTCCTCTATGCCATGCAGGAAAAAGAACCCTTTGTCTGTATATTAATATATTTTCATTCCATTCAGCAAATATGCACTGAGCACCTCTTCTTGTATCACTGTCTCTACACACACATGCAGACACACATACACACACACACACACACACACAAACACACACACACACACACCAGAATCATTTTCTTTCTCGGAGCTCCAGTTAAATCTTTCTAAAACCCCAGGGAAGATATTCCCAGAGTATGGTTTTCCTGAAATTGATTTTCTAGACTCTAGTTGTGTAATGAAGAACACATCAGACCCCGGAGACAGTCTTATCTGTATCAGCCAGTACCAAAGCTAATTAATACACTGGAGAGCCTTTCTTCTTTAGGAAAATATCAGCCCATTAGTGCAGATAAGAATAGTGATCTTACGTATGTAAATTATAGTCCCATGGAAATACTTAACTTTTCATGGTCAAAATTGTTACAAGGAACATTAGGAGGACTGTGTTTTTCTCTATCTAAATTCTGTAAGTGTAGATTTGGGTAGAAGAGAAACTGAGAAGATGATATGACCTTAGCTAGGCAATGAAGTCATGTCTCATGACGAGAAAATATGCTTTACTCATACTAATTAACATGTCTTTGAAACTCTTGCATCACAAAGTAAAAGCCAAATGAATGGTGTGTGTCCTGTAATATTCACGATTGGCAGCAAAGCAAACTTTTTGGCTTCCAGAGCATTCTGTTCAGTGCTTTAGAGGTCATTAGGGAGCACATATTATATAGACAAGACTGAATGATGATATCTATATGCCTCAGAAGTGAAAAGAAACAAATTATTAACTATTTGGCAAAAATTTACAGCATACTTAATATGTGTACTAACCTACTGTGTGTGCTATCCATCTTTTCTTGGAAGTAATATAGCAATGCATATAAGAGACACTAAACTGTTTATACCTTGAACCGAGCAATCCCATTTATCCTGAAGAAATGATCCAGAGGCAAAAAAACTTGCATACACAATATCATACATTGTAATTAACTTATTTATTCTACACATTTTTATGTAGTGTCTGCTTCATGCCAGGCACCGTACTAGGTGCTCGGATTCCATAGTGAACAAGAAAGCTAATGCTAATGGCTTCCATTCTGGAAAGATGACAGTTCTAGAGAGCCAGAAGCTCTCCTCTTACAAAGAAACTAAAAAATGCCACAGAAAATGAAATTTTAAAATAACCATTTAAATAAATGAGTGAGCTTGGCAGAAAAGTCAGGGAAGGAATGGGACCATCACTCAGTAGAGGTGAGAAAGCAGTGAGTCTGCAGGCTGCCTGGGGGTTGTCCTAATTCATGTGATGGGCTTTTATTTTAGGTTTTAACAATCTCATTAGCAAGAAACAGGTAACCAAAAAATTGGCCCAGTAAAGGTCACAGAGTCAGATTGGGTACTCTCCTCCATGGATAAAGTATGAAACCACAAAGGTTGTATGGAAAAACCCAGTTTTAAAAATATGCCCAACAGAGGCAGCAAGAAGAGATACAGCATTTTCAGTTTCAGCATTGGTCTTGACTAAAGGTGAAGAAAAAGTTTCCTTTGAGAATCTGTGGCCTATGTGTCAGCCCTCATGAAGGAATGGGAAATGAATTCACCCATTTGGGGCCTGAAAAGCCATAACCTGAGAATTTTACTTTAAAATGGAGAAAAGTAATACTGTTCCCAGGCATCTAGTGGAAATAAATGCAAATATTCTCTAGAGGAACTAAGAATCCATGAGATTCTTAAAGAATTCCTACAGGTAGAGTTCCTAAAGTGTGAACTAATAATAATATTAATAATAATAATAAATCCTGCACAAAAAGAAGCAGGATACTATGAATGAAAAAAAGAGAAAAGAACTAGAACTAGACCCATAAAACTTAATTATTTGGCAAAGAACGTAAAATACATGTTTTTAACCTATATAAAAAAAATAAAAGAGCAAATGAAAAAACATGATTAGGAGCTAGAAATTCTTTTTTTGGAACTAGGGATTATTTTTAAATGACCAGAAAGACTGAGAAAAAAAACTAACTAGAACTAATAAAAATAAATATATGACAACTAAAGTGGAATGGTTAAACATCAGATTATACAAAGCTGAAAAGAAAATCAACTATATAGAAAGATATGAAAAATTATATAGACTAGAACAGAGACAAAGAGAAAAACTAAGAAAAATAGATTTAAAAATAGAGTAGAGGGAATATGTTCAACATACAATCATTAAGGTTCTAGAAAGAGATTATAGAGAGAATAAAAAGTCAAGAAGAGATAATAGCTAAGAATTTTCCTGAATTCTTTAAAGACATAAATACTCAAATTCAGGAATCCCAATGGACCCCAAGCAGAATAATTGAAACCATTTTCACATGTAAGCACATTGTCTTTGAGAGTTTGCAATTTCATTATTAAAAAAATTATAAAAGTAGCTTAAGAAAAAGAAAGATGAAAGAAATGGCTATTAGACTGACAACTAGCTTCGAAGTACTGAGAGAAATATTAGTGAAAATTTATGATTCTATACGTTCAAAATCAGGAATAAAATCAAGAAATTTATGGAAAAACTAAAACTGAGTTTACTAGCAACAGAACTTTGCTGGAAGGAACCTAGTACATGTACTTCAGCAAGAAGGAAATGATCCCAGAGAGAAGGTCTAAGATAAAAGGAATGTTGACTGCATTAGAAAATAAACATTCTGATAAACAAAGAAAACACTAATGATTAAATTAAATAATTCTAATGTTAAATATTGAGAGTTAAGTAAAGCAAGTAAAATTAGCATGAGAGTAGGGTTTGTATGACACATGATTGGATTTATGTATTCTAAGATCCTTTTATTGTTCAACAGTAAAACGAAGACATTAACTTTAAACTTTTAAAAGTTTACAGGACAAAAATAAAATTTCTCAAAGAGCAAACAAACTAACAACTTCACAAGCACAGCAAAGGAAAACAAGAAGAAAAAAAAGAATAGTGAAAGAGGGCAAAACACAAAATAAGATGGCAGAAAACATCTAAACGCAAGACTAATTATAATAAGTGAATATAAATTGAACTCTTCAGTAAGGACACAGAGGTTATCAGAGAAGATAAAAAATATAGAAATCAATTATGTGTTGTTTACAAGAGAAGTATATCAAATATAAGGACATAAAAAGGTAGAACACCACAGAATATAAAGAGAGATAATAGGCAAATACTACTGAAAGGTTACTGTGTTACTAACAGACAAAATAGACTTCAAGGCAGAAAGCATTACTACAGATAAAGATAGTCACTATACAATAACAAGAATGTCAATTTACCAAGAAGTAATACAAGCTAACAACATGGCTTCAAAATATGTAAATCTCTTTCTTTTTCTCTTTCTCTCTCTCTCTGTTGATAATTGATATATCAAGTACAAAAAATTAGGAAGGGTATGGGAGATTTGAACTACACAGTTACAAAGCTTGATCTGATGGGCATTCGTAATATATCCCCAACAATCAGAGAATGCAATGTTGTTTTTAGCACACAGGAAAGATTTATGAAATAAACAGCAAACTCCAAAAATTGTATTCTGAATACAATAAAATTCATTTATAAATTAATGATACCAAAAAACAAAAATAAAGTAGCATCACTTGGAAATGTTAAAAAACAAGCTCTTAAAAAGCTCATGGGTCAAAGCAGCAATCATTATGGAAATAGGAACCTGAATGACGTAAAACCCAACTTGAAGGTTCAGTAAGACTTCTTGGAGGAAGTGCTTATGTTAGAAAGTTAGAAAATAAAAAGGCTAACGATTAATGTGCTAAGGATCCAGCTTATGAAATTAGAAAAAGAACAATAAAATAAGCCTACAAACATAGAAAAGAAAAATAAAAAACAAATTTATAAAATAGAAAACAAATACAATTAATAAAGCTAACAGTCATTTTTCAAATTTAAGACTAATGAAATCAACACATATCTAACAAGACTGACCAAGGTAAAAAAAAAGACACAAACACTGTTAGGAATGAAAGTGAAGACAACTATAGATAAAGCAATGATTGAAAAAGATGATTAAAGTACTATGAACAATTTTATGCTGAATAATTTGAAAACTCAAGTGGAATGAACAAAATACCTAGAAAGATACTTTACCATTTGAAATAGTAATTGAGTCTTCTCTCAAAGAAAATAGTAGTTGCAAATGCTTTTGCAAATGAATTCTATAAAACATTTGAAGAAATGTTATATCAATCATACATAAATTCTTCCAAAGATTAGAATGCATTAAGGAAGGTTCATTCTTTTCCTGTGAGGTGACTATGACCTCAATACCAAAACCAGAAATAGATGATGGGAAAGGAAAGGAAAATTACAGGCTCATGAACATGCATGAAATATTTTAGACAAAATATTAGCATTCTGAATCCAGCAGTGTATTGAAAAAATGATAAATGTTAAACACATTGGTCAAATCCTAGAAATGCAAGGTTATTCTAATATTAGAGAGTCTGTTAAGATGTAAATCACCAAATTAGCAGATTAAAGGAAAAAGCCCTTATACTCATCTGAGTAGGGGTAGCAAAACCATGTGATAAATTCAATATCCATTTATGATAAAAATTCTCAGGGAAAACTAAGTGAAAAGGAAAATTCCTTAGTCTAAAATGTTACTGCCAAAAACCTGCTGGAAGCATCATACTTAATGGTGAAACTTTAAAAGCCTTCCCTTGAAAATCAGGAACAAGAAAAGGACACTTGCTTTCACTGTTTCTATTAAAAATATCGCTATAGATCCTAATCAGTGCAGAAATGCAAGACTGAACGAGGTAGTGGGTATATGAGCTCTCATTTTATTATTATGTTTTATGTTTACATCTATGTTGTATATACTATTTTCAATGTATAGAATAACAGTAAAAATAAACGCAAGTGCTTGATAAAGAAAGGAAAGAGCAGAAAGGGAGGAAAAGTAAATGGAAAGAAAGATGTTATCTCTCACAGAACTTCTAATAGTCTAGCAGGAGATACAGGTGAGTCATTTAGGCATTTGGAATATCGCATACCAAGTGCCATGATTGGTGGGTTGGCGAGTGCATAACAGCAGACAGTCCTGACACCTAACCTCCAATTTGAGGGTTCCAAAAAAGTTTCCTGGAGGAAGTGATATCTAAGTTGAGGCTTAGAAGATGAGGAAGAGTTTGCCTGGCCAAGAGGGTGGGAGATTGAGAAATCAGGTGCTAGTGGGCAGGATTAAAACCATCTGTAAAGAGAAAGAGAATAGACAACACATAGATAATTGGGATCCTCCAAGTACATACTAGCATGCCCTGAGCATAGAATTTCAGGTTAGGACAAGCAAGAGAAGAAGCTGGAGAGGTAAGCAAGGGCCAGGTTGCAAGAAGCCAGATTCAGTAATTCTTGTATATTATCCTTATTATAAAATTTTAAAAATCGGAAAATAATCTAAATATCCAGAAATTAGAGATGGACAAATAAAGAATCGGAAATATGGTTGACTATAGGTAAGTATTAAAAAATGATCATTATGAAGACTTTGTAGGAAATTGGGAACATCCTTATGATTCTGGTGAAAAAATTCAGAACACAAAATCATACTTTACCACTCAAACTGTAATTATAAGTTGATAAAATATGTATGCATGAAGACAAAGATAGAAGTGAAACATACCAAAAAGAACATTGTGTTAGGAGATGGTAGCGTATGGCTGAGTTTTATTTTCCCTTTTCAAAAATGTTGTTTAATATCTTCTCATTGAAAATTTTTTTTAAAAGTTAAACAGAGGGACAATATCAGTAAGTTCAGTGAGCCCGGGGAATGAGGTTTTGCTCATTACTGAATCTGCAGTGCCTGGCACATAGTAAAGGCTGAATGAATATTTCTCAGCTGAATGAAAGATGGGCATTATTCTGAGGTGTTCTGGAAGAATTGCTGATGGTATCCTAACACAGTGTCAGGTATGTCAGAATTGGGCTTCAACACCAAATCAGAGACAGGTAATGCAAACTGATTGAACTTGCGTATCTTCAGGATGGACTGAGATTTTTGACCTTGTATAGTATAACCCAAGGCAGATTTATGAGAAAGAGGACACAACACTTTTCCAACAAAAGGCCTAGAAGTAAAAGAAGAGTTGAAAGTGAGATTTCTTTCTTTCTTTTGGGAGGAGGGTATGAAAGAAGTGTCATTTAGTTGCTCATGTTTTTTTTTTTTTTTTCTTTAAATTAGGATCGTCAAATAAATGTACAATATTTTTAAGAGAATGTATTTAAATAAGGGGAAAAAATCCCCAAAACTACAATAGATTTTATTTTTTTGTGGGTTCTTTTCCAATTTTTTCCACACTTACAGTCATTATCATTGTATATATATTCTTTTCTATTCTATGTTTCCTATTTAATATTATTTCCTTAAACTCCTTTAATATTTTAAAATACAATTTTCATTTAATAAATTTCATAGGATTTCAGCATTGTAAACTTATAATTTTCTTAACCCTCACTCCTTTGCTCCACATGAAGGTTTTTGGCATTATTGCTTGGATTTTTCACTTTTTAGATTATATTTGCTTTTTTCCTCCTTTGAATGATTTTCTTGAGATAGAATTTTAGGGAAGGAAGGAAGTTCTCGGTCAAAAATGAGACATATTGTTGTGATATGCATATGTGTATCCATATTCTCCTGCAAAAGAATAATTGGGAAAAAAATAAACATGTTTTCTTGTATGTCCTGCTAGAATGGAATGGGCTCCCTCACTCAGTCAGGATTCTAGGATAAAGTGGTCATTCTCAGCATTTTGAGATCTAGATTTTATAGATAAAATCTAATGAAAACTTTTAGGGATGGGTGAAGACAGGTAAAATAATAGCTGTAATAATTCTTCATATTGTTTTCTCATTTGTTTGCCATAGAATATAGTCTGGTAGTATTGTACCCATTTTATTAGGCAGGAAACCGAGGGTCATTGGGATTAAATAAATTTCCAAAGAGCTAGTGGCAAGTCATAGCTGGAATTAAAGTCTTTTAGTTTCTGGAACACTAAGCCAATAACTATGGATTTTTGTCAATAAGAAGTTGGAGGTTAAGAGAGGAGGTATTGTGTGAAAGAATGTTAGCAAAAATACATTTTATAACTTAAAAAAAAAAAGGAGGTATTGACTGCTTGGGACCAAGTATAGGCTAATCTCTAACGATGTGATCTTGATCCAGTCCCATTAACATTCTGACTTTCAGTTTCTTGAACTGGAAGATGGGGTTGATAATAGTATTTGCTTTATAAGGTTGTGAAAAGTAAATGAAATGATGTATGTAAGTACTTGTGCAGTGTCTGCACACAACAACATCTAGTAAGTATTTGTGATATATCCAAGGTCCAGACTCTTTAAATTTGGCTAGGAAGTTAACCTGACTAACCATTAACTATTATCAATCCTTTACTTCAAGTCAACTTTAGGACTTAGGATATACCTGGGAGAATTTTGCAGTTATAGTTACTATATCTAGAGTTTGCAAATTTTGCATCTGCAATACTTGTCTTCCTTTTGCTCCAACAATATTCTGATGCGTTTAGAGAGCAAAGTATCTCTTCAGGGCGAGCTGCAGCTTTTATGCTACTGGTGTGTGTTGCTCTGTTCCTGACCACTCTTTTAGATCTTTATTTGAGATCCCAGCAATATTTTATTGTTCCCTGTACTCTCTCATCCTTCCTTGTCTATGCCTTCCAGACCCTTTGTTGTCTTATGTCACTCTGTGTCTGTGAACTAGACATGAATCATCAAAGCAATATTGTATTGGGGGTATTCTTTAGCATTTCAGGCTTATTGCTCTGTTTTGGGCAATGATCTACTGTGTTTTACAGACTTCCAATGAATTATTGTGTAAACAGATAAGTGTTGGTAAAATGAACTTATAAGAACTATCAATTATAGTTACAGTGTGTGGTTGGGGAGAGCAAAGATTTTCAAAGGAAAGAAATAGTCTATTTTTGTGTATGACCTATGTTTACGTGGCTTTGTACCTATGATTCAGAAAAATGTTCCAGGTGAAAAAGCTATAATCAAAAAATCTACAAACAATAAATGCTGGAGAGGGTGTGGAGAAAAGGGAACCCTCTTGCACTGTTGGTGGGAATGTAAATTGATACAGCCACTATGGAGAACAGTATGGAGGGTCCTTAAAAAACTAAAAATAGAACTACCATATGACCCAGCAATCCCACTACTGGGCATATACCCTGAGAAAACCATAACTCAAAAAGAGTCATATACCACAATGTTCACTGCAGCTCTATTTACAATAGCCAGGACATGGAAGCAACCTAAGTGTCCATCGACAGATGAATGGATAAAGAAGATGTGGCACATATATACAATGGAATATTACTCAGCCATAAAAAGGAATGAAATTGAATTATTTGTAGTGAGGTGGATGGACCTAGAGTCTGTCATACAAAGTGAAGTAAGTCAGAAAGAGAAAAACAAATACTGTATGCTAACACACATATATGGAATTTAAAAAAAAAAAAAAAAAAAACTTCTGAAGAACCTAGGGGCAAGACAGGAATAAAGACACAGACCTACTAGAGACCGGACTTGAGGATACGGGGAGGGGGAAGGGTAAGCTGGGACAAAGTGAGAGAGTGGCATGGACATATATACACTACCAAATGTAAAATAGATAGCTAGTGGGAAGCAGCCACATAGCACAGGGAGATCAGCTCTGTGCTTTGTGACCACCTAGAGGGGTGGGATACGGAGGGAGGGAGGGAGGGAGATGCAAGAGGGAAGAGATATGGGGACATATGTATATGTATAACTGATTCACTTTGTTATAAAGCAGAAACTAACACACCATTGTAAAGCAATTATACTCCAACAAAGATGTTAAATAATTAATTAATTAATTAATTAATTAAAAGTGGAAAAAAGAAAGAAAAAGCTATGATGATTTATTTATTAAGCTAACTGTACTTTTGTTAACCTTTAATACATTCAGGAACAGAGTGAACTGGATACTTGAAGTCTTTTCTATCTGAGTTTAGAGGTTTATGGTTAAAACTGTCTTTTCTATCATGCACATTTTCATTTTTTTTTAACAACTTTATTGGAGTATAATTGCTTTGCATTGTTGTGTTAGTTGCTGCTGTATAACAAAGTGAATCAGCTATATGTATACATATATCCCCATATCCCCTCCCTCTTGCGTCTCCCTCCCACCCTGGCTATCTCACACTCCCTATTCCACCCCTGTAGGTGGTCACAAAGCACCGACCTGATCTCCCTGTGCTATGCAGCTGCTTCCCACTAGCTATTTTACATTTGGCAGTGTATATATGTCAATGCCACTCTCTCACTTTGTCCCAGCTTACCCTTCCCCCTCCCCGTGTCCTCAAGTCCATTCTCTATGTCTGTGTCTTTATTCCTGTCCTGCCCCTAGGTTCTTCAGAACCTTTTTTTGTTTTTTAGATTCCATATATATGTGTTAGCATACGGAATTTGTTTTTCTCTTTCTGACTTACTTCACTCTGTATGACAGACTCTAGGTCCATCCACCTTACTACAAATAACTCAGTTTCATTTCTTTTTATGGCTGAGTAATATTCCATTGTATATATGTGCCACATCTTCTTTATCCGTTCATCTGTCGATGGACACTTAGGTTGCTTCCATGTCCTGGCTATTGTAAATAGAGCTGCAGTGAACATTGTGGTATATGACTCTTTTTGAATTATGGTTTTCTCAGGGTATATGCCAGTACTGGGATTGCTGGGTCGTATGGTAGTTCTATTTTTAGTTTTTTAAGGAACCTCCATAATGTTCTCCATAGTGGCTGTATCAATTTACATTCCCACCAACAGTGCAAGAGGGTTCCCTTTTCTCCACACCCTCTCCAGCATTTATTGTTTGTAGATTTTTTGATGATGGCCATTCTGACTGGTGTGAGGTGATACCTCATTGTAGTTTTGATTTGCATTTCTCTAATAATTAGTGATGTTGAGCATCCTTTCATGTGTTTCTTGGGAATCTGTATATCTTCTTTGGAGAAATGTCTATTTAGGTCTTCTGCCCATTTTTGGATTGAGTTGTTTGCTTTTTTGATATTGAGCTGCATGAGCTGCTTGTAAATTTTGGAGATTAATCCTTTGTCAGTTGCTTCATTTGCAAATATTTTCTCCCATTTTGAGGGTTGCCTTTTCATCTTGTTTATGGTTTCCACTGCTGGGCAAAAGCTTTTAAATTTCATTAGGTCACATTTGTTTACTTTTGTTTTTATTTTCATTTCTCTAGGAGGTGGATCTAAAAGGATCTTGCTGTGATTTATGACATAGAGTGTTCCGCCTATGTTTTCCTCTAAGAGTTTTTGTGCCAGTGCCATACTGTTTTGATTATTATAGCTTTGTAATATAGTTTGAAGTCAGGGAGTATGATATTTCCAGTTTTGTTTTTCTTTCTCAGGATTGCTTTGGCTACTCGGAGTCTTCTGTAGTTTCATACAAATTTTCAGATAATTGTTTAAAGTTCTGTGAAGACTGCTGTTGGTATGTTGATAGGGATTGCATTGAATCTGCATATTGCTTTGGAGAGTATGGACACTTTTTTTTTTGGCTGCGTTGGGTCTTCGTTGTTGCGTGTGGGCTTTCTCTAGTTGCAGCGAGTGGGGGCTACCCTTCTTTGTGGTGCATGGGCTTCTCATTGTGGTGGCTTCTCTTGTTGCCGAGCATGGGCTCTAGGAGCATGGTCTTCAGTAGTTGTGGCACGCGGGCTCAGTAGTTGTGGCTCGCAGGCTCTAGAGCACAGGCTCAGTAGTTGTGGCGCACGGGCTTAGTTGCTCAGCAGCATGTGGGATCTTCCTGGACCAGGACTCGAACCTGTGTCCCCTGCATTGGCAGGTGGATTCTTAACCACTGAGCCACCAGGGAAGTCCCTGGAGACTATGGACGTTTTAACAATATTAATTCTTCCAGTATGTGAGTGTGGTATATCTTTTCATTTACTTGTGTCAACTTTAAATTTTTTCATCAATGTCTTACAGTTTTTAGAGTACAGGTCTTTCACCTCCTTGGTTAAATTTATTCCTAGATATTTTATTGTTTTTGATGTAACTGTAAGTGGGATTATCTTGCTTTCTCTTTCAGATAATTCATTATTAGCATATAGAAATGCAACCGATTTCTGTATATTAATTTTGCATGCTGCAACTTTACTGAATTCATTTATTAGTTCTAATAGTTTTTTGATGGAGTATCTAGGGTTTCCTATATAGAATATCGTGCTATTTGCAAATAATTACAGTTTTAATTCTTCCTTTTCAATTCAGATGCCTTTTATTTCTTGTTTGATTGCTGTGGCTAGGACCTCTAATAGTATGTTCAATAAAAGTGGCAAGAGTGGGCATCCTTATCTTATTCCTGATGTTAGAGATAAAGCTATCAGCTTTTCACCATTGACTATGATGTTGGCTGTGGGTTTGTCATAAATAGCCTTTATTATGTTGAGGTATGTTTTCTCTGTACTCACTTTGTTGAAAGTTTTTATCACAAATGGATGTTGAATTTTGTCAAATGCCTTTTCTGCATCTGTTGAGATGATCATATGATTTTTATCCTTCAATTTGTTAATGTGGTATATCACAGTGACTGATTTGTGGATGTTGAACCATCTTTGTATCCCTGGAATGAATCCTACTTGATCATGTTATATGATCCTTTTAATGTATTGTTGAATTTGGTATGCTAATATTTTGTTGAGGATTTTTGCATCTATAGTCATCAGGGATATGACATGTAATTTTCTTTTTAGTGTCTTTATCTGGTTTTGGTATCAGTGTAAAGCTGGCCTTGCAGAATGAGGTTAGAAACTTCCTTTCTGCTTTAAATTTTTGGAATAGTTTGAGAAGGGTAGGTATGAAGTCTTTAAATGTTTGGTAGAATTCACCTGTGAAGCTGTCAGGTCATGTACTTTTGTTTTTGAGGGGAGTTTTTTTATTACTGATTCAATGTCATTATTAGTAATTGATTTATTCAGATAGTCTGTTTTTTTCCTGATTAAATCTTGGAAGCTGGTATGTTTCTAGGAATTCTATTTCTTCTAGGTTATTCAACTTTCTGGCATATAATTGTTTGTAGTAGTGTCATAAGATCTTTTGTATTTCTGTGGTATTGGATGTAATTTCTCCTCTTATATCTATGATTTTATTTATTTGGGCCCTTCCTCTTTTTTCTTGATGAGTTTGGCTAAAGGTTTGTCAATTTTGTTTATTTTTTCAAAGAACCAGCTCTTAGTTTCATTGATCTTTTCTATTATTTTCTTAGTCTTGATTTCATTTATTTCCACTCTTATCTTTATTGTTTGCTTCCCACTACTAACTTTAGGTTTTGTTTGTTATTCTTTTTCTAGTTCCTTTAGGTGTAATGTTAGATTTCTTGTTTGATATTTTTCTTTTTTCTTGATATAAGCCCATATTGCTATAAACTTCCTTCTTTAACTGCTTTTGCTGCATCCCATAGATTTTGGAAGGTAGTATTTCCATTTTCATTTGTCTCAAGATATTTTTTGATTTCCTCTTTGATTTCTTTGTTGACCCATTGGTTGTGTAGTAGCATGTTAGTCAGTCTTCACGTGTTTGTGCTTTTTAAAGTTTTTTCTGTAATTGATTTGTAGTTTCACACCATTGTGGCTGAAAAAGATGCTTGATATGATTTCAGTCTTTTTACATTTATTGAGACTTGTTTTGTAGCCAAACATGATCTATCCTGGAGAATGTCCCATGTACACTTGAAAAGAATGTGTATTCTGCTGTTTGGTGATGAAACATTCTATATATATCTGACCATCTGACCTAATGTGTCACTTAAAGCCAGTGTTTTCTTATTTATTTTCTGCCTGGATGATCTATCCATTGCTACAGGTGTGACTGGCCCTGGCTGCAACAGTTGTGGGTATGCTGGTGGGTGGATTTGGCCCCTTGGTGCAGGAACCGCTTGGGGCAGGGGGACACCAGTTCAGGCTAAGGCCACCCACCTGGTGTGGCAGGATGGGAGCCACTTTGGAGGGGCACCAGTAGGGGTGGGTAACTAGGGCAGGGTAGGTCTACAGGAGAACACCTGGTGGGAGGAGCAGTGCTAGCAAGGTAGATGGTGAACATCAGAAATGGTGAACATCAGAAATAGTGCCCACCAGTGCCAGGCCAGCTAGGTAGAGGGAGAATAAAAATAATGGTGCCTGCCAGTGCTTGAGTCTCCAGAGACGGTTCCAATAGATCCCTGCCCCTTCAGCATTCATCCTAAATTTAGTCAATGAATCTCCTTCTTGTATGACCCAGGCAAATTGCTGCCTCTGCCCTGGTACTCAGAATGAGTGAGTTTGTGTGCAAGCCCTTTAAGAGCAGAGTCTTGGTTTCCCACAGCCCTCTGGCTCTCCTGGATGTAAGCCCCATCTATCCAAAGCCAGATGTTATAGGGGTTTGTCTTCCCAGTGAAGGTCCCTAGGGCTGAGGTGCCCCCATGTGGGGCTTGAACCCTTCCCTCCTTAGGAAGGACCTCCACGTTTGTGATATCTCCTCTTGCTTATGAGTCACTGCACCAGGGGTGTGAGTCCTGACTGCATCTCTGTGCTTCCTACCTGCCACGATGTGTTTCTTCCTTTATATCCTTAGTCGTAGAAGAGCTGTTCTGCTAGTCTTCAGGTCGTTCTGAGAGAGAGTTGTTCTATTTGTAGTTGTAATTTTGGTGTCTCTGTGGGAGGAGATGAACTCAGGATCTTCCTACCCCACCATCTTGATCCCTCTCCATGATTCTATCAAGAGGTACTTTCAAACTATGATTATAAACTTTGGCTTCTATTCCATGTGCAGTTAGGAAGAAGCTGTCAGTGAAATGGATTGTTCCAATTCAGATTCTGCTGGTTTCAAGTAATAGTAATTCATAGGAACTAGCTCAAGGAAAGATGGTTTATTATCAGGCAAAAGAGGTGTTTTTTGGAAATCCAAAGGCAAAAACAGAATAACCAGGGCCTACAGGAACTGAGATTAAGTAGAAAGCTACTGCTACTGAGGATGTCCTCTCTCATGCTTTCTCCACTCTTTTGCCTCTTTCCTTTATTTACAAACCGCCTTCCTCTATTTATCCATATTATGCTTGTCCCATAATGGATGGCTCAAGTTACAAGTCCGGGTGACTTTTCAGCTCAGCTACTCAGAGCTTAGTGCCTTGGTTTCCAATTCCAACTTTCCTAGAATGAAGTCAAATAAGCTTCAGCTCATTTCCTTATGGGTAGAGCCCTTCACACAAAGCTTTGTCATGGAACTTGTAACAGGTTACCTAAGTCAGTTGTCCATTTTTGACCCAGGCAGCTATGGCTGGCAGGACGGTATCACATGGCACAACCATAGCTTTTGCCCCTCACTGGTTGTAAAAAATAATGCACAGAAAGCTATCTTATTAGTAATTTTTGTAGATATGTGAAAGCTTTGCCTTGTCAACTCCACACAGTTGTTTTTTGTAGATTTTTTTTTTGACAGGGACCATTTTTAAAGTCTTTATTGAATTTGTTAAAGTATGGCTTCTGTTTTATGTTTTGGTTTTTTTGGCCATGACGCATGTGGGGTCTTAGCTCTCCGACCAGGGGGCAAACCCACACCCCCTGCATTGGAAGGCAAAGTCTTAACCACTGGACTACTAGGGAAGTCCTTCCACACAGTTTTAATGAGGGTAAAGTGAGATAAACGTTTTGAAAAAATTTTGGTAAACTGTGAATGTTTATTAGTGGTTAGTAAATTTATTTTGCGCACTGTCAGACTGCTCTAAGTAATGTACCAATATAATCAAAAAATGTATTAAGGTCCACAAAAAGTCTAGAGAATAATGTAGAGAGAAAATTATTCCAATTATTTACCAGTCATATCTCCTAAAACCAGCTCTCTTGATGATCTTAAATACAGGTGGGTAAAGTGATACTTAACTTTCCAAACTCTAGTTGTAAGTAATTATTTAGATATACATTATGATCCTTCCAAAACTCTGTAACACCATTTGGGCAATACGATAAGAGGAGGAATATCTAAAATGTGATTTAGTAACTAGACTATACCCTTACAAAAGTAAGGATGAGAAGTCGATGTTGTTAAAAGGATACAGGTACTTTTTCTTTTGTTAATGAAAGATATAGCTTTCAACAAGTAGATGGCAGTTGCTATTATTCTGTTGAGGCAAGTGGTTCTAGGGATCAAACTACCTGTTCAGTATGAGGCATAACATCTGTTACAAGAACATTTCAAAGATTTGTTTTCTAATGATCTCCTCAAAGCAGAGAAACTGGGAACACAGTTTGTGTAACACACAACTGCTTGGATGTTCAGGGTGCTTGGAAAACTGAGGTAGGTACAAGCCTTGATAGGTATTGCTAGGTATGCTTACTTTACTTGGTTTGTTTGCTTGTTTGTTTGCTTGAGTCATCCCTTAAGATTCCAGCATGACCTAATAGAAGAAACCTTGTACAGGAAAACTCAGTTCAAATTTCCATGGCCTCTTATCTATGGGACCTTGATGAGATGACTGTCAACCTCTTCACTGTAACTCCTGGGAAGTTAAGCTAGCCTTTCCTATTGTCATGGCATTTAGGCCGAGGTCCAGAAGCTGGGAAACAAAGAATATGAAATGCTTATTCATATTAAAAACATAGTTCATCATCTACTTTAAGTATATATAAGAGGATATGCAAGGGAAGCAAGTTTTTCTGAAAAAGAGGGGAGTGGAAGAGTGTGCCTTTCCTCACATCACACCCAATGCTTGTAGAAGACAGTTTGCTTTCAAGAGGGAGATTAAACCCTCACCCCACCTTGAAGCTGTGGAAGCGGGGGGTCCCCAGTGCCGCTAAGAGGCTAGTGTCAGATGTGGGGGGAGAACCTTCATCTGATACGCATATCTCCTCCAAGACTTCCTGGTGACACTTCCCTGACCATTTAACATTGCAGTTCTCTTTCAGTGATCTCTCTCTCTCTGCGTTACTTCATTTTTCTCCATGGCATCCATCAATTATACAACTTATTAGTTCTTTAGTTAATTGTCTGTCTCAGTACTCTAGAATATAAATTCCATGCAGACGGGGGCCCTTACTGTGTTCATTGCTCTAATCTGAGCACCTTGAACAGTGCCGGGCAAGTGGTAGGGGCTCAATACATTCTTGAAGTGAATTAAATTGTGAGAACCTCCAAGAGTCCTTTGGAGTTTGGGTGATATAAGGAGCCTCTTTCAAGGGGACAAGCTAGTGGGAGAGGTCCTGAGGGGATGGGGGAGGGGCTAGAGCAGGCTGCAGGGGGTAATCAGGACAAGCATGTAGTCCGTGTGTGCACAGAAGGCAGCAACCGGTTTAGGTGGTCACAGAGGGGTCCCACCAAGAGGACAGACAGCCTGTGGAATGAGTGTGCGGTCAGACCAGGGGCCAAGGAGGAGTGGTCAGTGGCCAGGAGAAAGGACATCACGGAACCAGGAAACGACATAAAGTGGTGCCAGCATGGAGGACTCTCCAAGCCAGCACCTGCCCCAGTCATGGGCCCTGAGCCAGATTGCAAGTGCGTAGTCCGGTGAGACCTCCCTCTCCTCCTCTGGCTTCAACCTTGGAGGAAAGGGAGCTGGTTAGTGACAGGAAGGACAGTGGAACAGAAGGTGAGGACACAGTGAGGCTACTGAGCTCACCACCACCTTCCCACAGTAGGTGTCCAAGTTTGAGTCCAATGCAGGCTCATAGCAGGGAGTTTAAATCTATGGAGAGAACTATATTCAGTGTCCTGTGATAAACCATAATGGAAAAGAATATATATATATATATATATGAGTCACTTTGCTGTTGTACAGAAAAAATTAACACAACATTGTAAATCAACTATCCTTCAATAAAATTTTTTAAAAAAGAATATTGTAAATCTATTGAGAGAGTAATAGTTTGATGTTAGAAAACACTGGATTTGTAAAAAGCCTCCTCTAAATGAGAGTCTATGTGAGAATAACAAGAGAAAATGGGGAATCTGCTTGAGATTTTGTTGAAGTTTAATTCTAACGGGCTGGTTTAAAGGACAATGATGAGGGACAATTTTTTTTTCTTTCTATTTGTACTCTATTGAGTCAGCCCTTCCAATGAGCCTAGCATGTGTAGAATCAGCGAGGTAAGTGTGTACATTGCCCAGCACACTACCGGGCACACAGAAGACCCTCCGTACATGTCTGTGGTTGGTGTAATGTCATTCCATGCAGCCTGCAGAAGACACCCCCAACTGGGCTTCCAGCCTCATCCTCATTTCCCTATTCAGTATGCCTATTTCTACATTTACTTGTCTCTTCCGTGGAGATTTCTCTGGATCTCCATTCATTCATTCAAGGTAGAGACTATAGATTTGTCTTTCCTCACAGTCTCATGATTCCTAGTGATAATAATGATTGTCAAGATAGCCAAAATCACTGAGAACTTATTAAAATATCAAGCACCCTCCTAAGCACTTTGTGTGCCTTCTTTCATGTAATCCTCACCACAACCCTAAGAGGTCATTATCGACTGTGAAAATGAGGCTTTTCAGAGTCTCTGGAACTTGTCTGAAATCATTCAGCTGGTGTCATGGTGTTTGAACACAGTACTAAACAACAAGCAAAGGAATTTCGCCGGGGCCACCCCACATCCTGACAGGTGACCCTACACCCTGTTGGAACAGGTGTTCATCCCCTACTGCACATCTTGTCCAAAGATTCTTTTTTGTTGTGAAATCGGGAGGGCTAATTCAGTTCCCTTCACAGAAAGTATACTTTGTAATCGTATCACATGTCTGCAAGATGAAAAGCAGCTTTCTTGGTCCAGCAGGTAAAATCAATGCTTCAAATAAAAATCCTTGAGCCTCAATTATTGAATGCAATGGTCCAAACAAACTCTGTTTGTCCAGGCAAAAATATTGCCAAGAGTCTCTTTGTCTGTTTCTAATTAAGCATATCTCCAGATCCTCTGCCCTGTTCATCCCACTTGGATGTGTGCTTACGTAATGAATCAGCAGGTACCATGCAGTTGCTTTTGCTTTGTCTTTAAACTCTCCATGGTCTTATGTTCCCAGAGGCAGACCAGGGCCCTGGGACTGATGGCCACCAGGTTGATAACTCCTAGAAGTGATCTGATTATGTGATTTAGCTGTGGGTAAATGCAGGGCTTGCTAGAGCTCTACGTACCTCAGGTATTTTGTTGTATGTTTCCCTCTTTCGACATACTTTCGACATATTGGGCATTTTCCCAATTAGTGCCGTCTGAATTAATGAGGGGCTAGTTAAGGGCATATACTTGCCCAGAGAATGAGAAAGGACTTCTGGAGAAATATTTTTATGGCTCTAACCAGGGTGGTAGCTTTCTTGCTTGGAGTGCCGCATTCTACCCAGCTGATAAAAAGATTCTGTTATGACTGTGCCAGTTGTGGGTTTGCTGAATTTTATTAGCTCTTCATTTGTAAATGATTCCCTGGAACACAGGTGCACTAATATATATAAAAGGCACATCCTCTGGGAGAATATGAATATCAATTCATATTTTTATTTGCTTATTATTTATGGATCTGCTCACATTGTTAGGAAGATGCTGGGACCACAGTCTGACTTGAATCTGCCAGTGTATGGGACTGTATTTTTCAAATTCTTCCTTTGGCCCAGAGCATGGAGATTAGATTGGATTTCATGAACTAGTGCTACTCATTCCTCCCTACCTGAAATCAGAATACTCATAAGGCAGCAGAAGAGGCCTGGCAATATGTCTCCATAGTTTTGGCTGCAAAATGGAGATGGGATGATGTAGCCTTCGCTTCGCCTTGGCTTTTGCACAGACCGCCATGGTGATTAGGAAGAGAAAACTGCGAATCCTCTGGAAATGACCTGGGCTATGTTTCCTATCCCCCGAGTGATTGTGTTCAGAACACGAGTACGTTTCAGGGAAAACACATGGGGAATGGGTCTCTGGCTTTCGTCAAACATCACATCCTAATCCCTTTGAAAATTCCTTTAGATCTACTGTTCCGAATATTTCATGGTTGTATATATTTCATTAATTTACACCACCTCTCTGGCATCATTCTTAATGCATTCGTGATATTTATTCTGTTAGGTAACTTGGTTAACGATGTATGGTCATCCGCTGTTTGTTGAGGAAGAAACTGTGACTCAGGGTGTGCAAACTGCTTTAGCAAAGTCATCCACTAGCAAACTGGCAGAGCTAGGATTACAATCTACATTTGTGCTTCTAAGTCTTATCGTGGACTTATCAACTGTCAAACCCCAGACAGGTTTCTGAATCTCTGAGCCTCAGTTTTTTCATCTGTCCAAATGGGGAAGTAATACTTGTGCTGTTTATTTTCCTGGGAAGACACAGAAAGCAGTTGAAATGATATATGTGTACGCTCCATGGTGCTATAGATGTGGGAGGTGTTACTAGAATGGAAGCATCAAAGGCACACATAAACCCCAGGCAGCGTAGATTCCAGAATCTTTATGACTGACCAAAGCAGGTTCAACAACAGGATAACTAAATATTATGTCTCCTTCCACATAGGGTCCTGCTTATATCCTAGCCAAAATAAAATGTTTTCCTTGCATAGCATAGGGATTAAAAATTTTAAGGTTAACGTTGCTGATTTTGTTGGTGACCTTCTGACTGATTTTCTCCAGGGGTCTTTCTTTCCACGTATACAAACAGAGGTCTTTTAGTATTCCATTTGTGCCAATAGACCAATTTCTCCTTTAATTTTTGTAACAAAAGGTAAAATTAAAGTATTATCCATATCCACAACACAGGTTAGGGATACTTTAACACCACCCTCCCCAAGCCAAAAAAATAATAATAATGTCATAAGCAGCTGGTGATTTTCAGACTATTATCATGCAGAAGAGCACTGTTTCTGCCCATCCCCCACTCCATCAGAATCCATAAGACATGAGCGGACTGCATAATTCCCTGCTTAACTCTATCACTTCTCTAATCACATTTCCCTTTAACACGTTCATCAGGACACCGCGCAGAGCTCTGGGTATTTCTGTGGCCTTTGATTTGCACATTAAACTTTCCAGCTTTTGAATTTTTGAAATAAGTTGTAATGCTGGAGGAAGGATTAAGGAGGAGGAGGAGGCATGGCTTCATGCACACACCCTTCGCTAGATTTCTGCATCTGTTTGCTGCTGTCTGTAGCCCCTTCAAGCTTGTAACTGGTAACGGTAAACACCCTTGATGAGAGCCTAGTGTAGGCACGAGAGGCATCTGAGGACAGCCCACTGCCTGGGAGAGAACGGGATACATCCCTGGAACAACTTTCTCCCCCTACTGGTCCTGCTACCCTTAGTCTGTGTTGGCCTTGGGGTGTCACCGTCACATGACTTATTAAGAAACAACTAAATGCAACCAAGAAAATGGATAATGAAAAAGGAAGCTGTAATTTTAATGTAGGAGAAATTTTAGAATAATAGTATATTTTAAAAAATTATGCCAGTCAATTTTAAAATTAAGATGAAGTGGAAAATTTCCTAAAAGAAATGAACTACCAGCTAAGTTAGAAAAAAATTAGACAACCTGAGTAGACCTATAAATATTAGGAAAATTTATATGGAGAGTGACTCCAAAGCTTATCTCCAGCATTTGTAGGCAGTGCCCTATTCAAAGAGCTTGGGCACAAAACAACGTACATAGTGTGGTCTCTATTCTGCAAGGAACTGATGTCCCAGGAGACAGGGTAGATGGTATACGTGTCCTGACATGAAAGGTGCAACGTTAGTTGGAACCGTCTCCTCGTAAACCTGGGAATGAGTATCAGCATTGCTAATAACTGCAGCAGTAATGACTGTTAAGATCATAGTGGGCATCAATTATTGAGCACTTGATCATGATTTGGGCACTTTGCATACATTATCTTATTTCATTTATTACACACATTAAGCCTATGAAAAAGGTAATTTTATAGACGGAGAACTGATGCTGAAAGAGATGAAGGAATTTGCCTAAAGTCATCTCGCTAATGATTAAAAGATCTAGATCTAACCCCAACTTAGAGTTTGGGCTGGATGATCAGATTTAGGAGCTATGTTCTCTTCAAGACCCAAGAAGGCAGAGCAGAATATGCCACACAAAAGCTTTGATTTAGAGCAGCTGAAAGGAAGTGCATTTAATCAGTTTTTGTGACTGAGAAATTTTTCTGTTAATTTCACTGAGGATTGTTACATATCATATTGCTCTTACACCTGGAATGTAATTTCATTTAAATGTGATTACAATGATATTTTGCACAGGGCACGAGTAAAACTGTGCTTTTTTTCTCCCTCCAGTGTCAATTAACATAGACTTTATTGCTTTCCTCCAGGTTTCTGTAACTAGGCTCTTACAGTGCCTCATCACCCGGATTATACAATCCTAAAGGCTTGAGATAGCACCTATCTGTTTTGACTCAGTAACACTGTTTCATTCTTTCATTATTACTGTGTGTCTCAGAAATACACTGGTTGTATTTCAGTGACTGCCACCAAGCCTGGCATACAGTAGGTGTACAGTAAATGTGGAATGAGGCATACAGTAGGTATACAGTAAATGTGGAATGAATGTACTCAGTGCCTCACATGATGCTGAGCTCAGTAAATACCAGTTGACATGTCTTCTCATGACTGAAAGAGACTGAAGTCCCAAAGACATGATTTTTCCCCAAGAGGGCTATCTGTCTGTCTCTGTTGCCATCACCTAGTTTGATTTCTCCAAAGACAGAGCCGTCTGTAAGAGTACAGATACGTGCCACCATTGTGATAGAAGGAGTGGGAAAATTGACTGGGGAGGAATCCTGATAAGAAATGAGGTTCAGTGCTGCCCATGAAGGCAAAAGAGAGCAAGGAGAGAGTGTTGATTGTTTTCAGCATTTTGTAGCATTTCTTTATGGTTTTGCATCCCATAGGATTGTGAACTCCTTAAAGATAGGGATCATGCATCAAGCACAACACGTTGCTGTAAGGATATACTAAGTAAATGTTTGTTCAACTGACATGAGAATATCCACCCAATAATTTCTGAGCACCCACTCTGGACTGGCCTGGTCTCTCTGCCATGGTCACTGCCACCAGGGAAGTCATTGCCCAGAAAGGAGCTAATTGGCTTCTGTGTATGGGAATTGACTGCAAATATTGAAAGACAGAAGAAATTTTAGATGGAACCAAGATTTGAACCAAATGTTTTAAAATCAAAGGTGGTAGGGAAGTTTTGGAAAATAGGTCAAATAAGGACGCTAAGATGACATACCTCCTGCAGTTTGGAATGAAAAGTCTGCCATGGCCTTGAGTCTTCTGCCCTCCTCGTCTTCTCCTGTCCGGTTGTCTCCCTTTTCTTCCCTCCAGGGCACTCCAGGAGGCTAATGGGTTGATAAACATTTTGAGCTTCTTGGAAAAAGAATCTCAGCATTTTTAAATGCCTTTTTTTTTTTTTTCATTCAAAGAGCATGACAAAATTGCAAATGAGCCCATAAAAGCATCAAAATGAGATGCAAAAATAAAATAGGAGAAAAGGATGGAAGGCTCAAGAAACAAAGAGTTAGAAACCATGTCTTCAGCAGAAGGGCCACTTCTTTAAAACAAAACTGGAGGGGATGGTGGGAATGTAAATTGATACAGCCACTATGGAGAACAGTATGGAGGTTCCTTAAAAAACTAAAAATAGAACTACCATACATACCCAGCAATCCCACTACTGGGCATATACCAAGAAAACCATAATTCAAAAAGAGTCATTCACCACAATGTTCACTGCAGCTCTATTTACAATAGCCAGGACATGGAAGCAAACTAAGTGTCCGTCAACAGATGAATGGATAAAGAAGATGTGCCACATATATACAATGGAATATTACTCAGCCATAAAAAGAAACGAAATTGAGTTATTTGTAGTGAGATGGAGGGACCTAGAGTCTGTCATACAGAGTGAAGTAAGTCAGAAAGAGAAAAACAAATACTGTATGCTAACACATATCTATGGAATCTAAAAAAAAAAAAAAAAATGGTTCCGATGAACCTAGGGGCAGGACAGGAATAAAGATGCAGACGTAGAGAATGGACTTGAGGACACGGGGAGGGGGAAGGGTAAGCTGGGACGAAGTGAGAGAGTGGCATGGACATATATACACTACCAAATGTAAAATAGATAGCTAGTGGGAAGCAGCTGCATAGCACAGGGAGATCAGCTCGCTGCTTTGTGACCACCTAGAGGGGTGGGATAGGGAGGATGGGAGGGAGACGCAAGAGGGAGGGAATATGGGGATGTACGTATAAGTATAGCTGATTCACTTCATTATAAAGCAGGAAGTAACACACCATTGTAAAGCAATTATACTCCAATAAAGATGTTAAAACAAAAACAAAACTGGAGGGGAGTGATAAGTGTGGAAGACCACTGTGCTGTGGTCCTGAGTCCCTTACAAGATAAAGTTTATTTGTTTCACTCTGTAGAGTACTCTTCCAACCCAGACTCCCTCTCCAGGCACACACAGGCACATCACCCTAACCCAGGCCAGATGAAAACCTTTAAAGACCCTAAATACAACAAAGATGCCTGTGCATGGCCGTGTGATACAGAAATTAAAAACAGTACTCAGTGACAAAATATTTTTTAAATGTAATTTTTCGGAATTTCACTAAATGTATACTTAAGCCAATATTAAGATATCTTTTTTCTAGCCTTTCTTAACTTTTGCTGTTTTTAGTACTCCTGCTTTTCTGATACCTAAGCACATGTTCAGTTTGCCCGTTGAGTATCCCTCCACTGATATTTTCTCTTTTGTGTTCTGCACCCTATTTTCCTACTTTACTTACAAAGGCATCCATGCAAATCACCTCCGTTCCTTTATTTACTGATGGGTTCATCTCATTTCTCTCTCCCACATTTTATTTCACTCTATTTCAAAAGACAGATGAACTTGGCGCCCTGTGAGTCAGGTTATTGCCTTATTTGAAAGATATGTTTTACACCTCCAATCTATAAGCCTTCTCAACTACAAAGATAAATCTCTTTCAGTCGGGTTTTTCTTTTTATCCTTGGAGAATCCTTGGAGCACACATAGAATCAATTTCCTTTTCTTGAGTTCATGTGCACGTATGTGACTGAAACAGATGTAATTTTAGATAAACACCATCTAATGAAATTCTATGCCATTAGGAATAATGCCAAGGACTGGTTCTACACTAGTAGATTTTAAAATGTTAAAAATCCAAATCCTGTTGATAGAAAAAAGACTAATACAACCTGAAGGAGGTTCTGGTCAGTTGGAGAAGTGGCAGCTGTTCTACTTCAGCTCCACTGCCCACAAGGGTGTTGCCTTCTCTGACTCAAGGGGTTAGCTTTTCTGAAATAAAGTGAAGTCTTTGGCTACTTTTTCCCAAAAGTATCCCCATTTTCTCAATGTGGCCAAGGGGAGCTTGTATGAACTCAGTGGCCTGCTGAGATGAAAGCCCTTTTCATTCCTACTGAAAATTAAAAATGCTGTTATGTTAGTCCAGGTCCTCTAAGAAGCAGAGGCCAGGACAAAATTAACTGTGTGTGGACTGTTAGGAGAAATATTTGTGTGAAAGAAAGTTAGTAGGGAGCTGGAGAATGTCAAAGAGCCGTCAGACTGCTATACAAATATGAGCCCTAGTGAAGGAGAGAGGAAGACGAGGTTGGATGAAGATGTCCTAGACAGTCCTGTAGTCTAAGGCAAGTTTGACAAAGCCATGAAGGAGTCCTTGAGCCAACGCTGGCAAACAAAGAAGGCTCCCTGTCTCCCGCAGGACAGAGTCTGCCTTAGTATCCCCTCACCCCGCCATCAGTCTTCGGCATGGCCTTGGCACAAATGCTGCAATGAGTTTCAAAGTGAAGCATCTGAGGTCTGCTCAGAGATGACACTCCCTGTAGGAGGAGGTGCATTAGATATACTCGACCTCTACAGTCCTTCCCTTGTCCCTCAAAGTTGTGCTTCTCCATAAAGTCTCAGGGAGCAACTCCTCCGTGGTTTCATGGGCCTTTCTTCCTAAGGAAACTCAGAAGGAGGTTAGTGGGATGAACTATAGCCCCCACGGCTGCTGTGGACCTTGGGGCTGCAGTCGGTACTCACCCTCTCCCTTGCCTACTACTCTTCCTAAACTCCTCTCATCCTGATCTACAACCCCAGCAGGTGACCGAGGCTTATCTGGTGGTATGATCCAGACCATTATACCTGAACCACCTGAAAACTTGATACTCATATTCTTGTCAATCTAGGGACGTAGCACATCTTTGTCCACAGTTACCGGGTAATGCCAGGAGAGGCCCATGTAGATTACCTGGGTTCCTTATATATCCTCCCTGCCTCCTCTGTGTAAAAACAGCCCTCCATCCTCCTGCTGCTAAGTATCGGTTACTCCTGACGGTGTGGTGTCTCTTCTTTTTATGCCCTGGCTCCTGAGCACGAATAGTCTAAAGTGCGCTGGTGGCAGCCAGAATTTGTAGTTCAGTGGCACCTTTGCTGTGCCCCTTTCTGGAGTGTGCCCCCTTATGGGGCTAGGACCTACAATCCTGCAGTGCCCATGGTGCACATTGTGGCGATCGATATATGTAGGGCCACTTCTGCTTCCATCTCTCGGTTCCTGAGTCCATGTGTCCTTTCTATTGGAGACAGTGCCATAAAAAAGTCTCTGATCTAATAAATGTACTGTATCCTGAAGGACATATCCCATCCCTTCAGAATGCTTCCTCTGAGCTGGCATTCCAGTTGTACCTCCTAAAAATCTGCCCCACTGTTGGTGGTGTATCACGTGTTCAGTGGATCCAAGAGTAACAGATCTGTTCCTGCATCTCCTTCCGTGTAAAATATGTGCCCTGGTCAGATGCTATGCTATTGTGGATTCTACTCCCCAAGCCCTGGACAGTGGTGCTGGCTAAGGCTGTGCAAGCAGGAAAGGCAAACCCATGCCTGGAAAAGATCTCTAGCCCTGTGATGGTGAATCACTGACACTTGCATCTTCCATACAGGTGATGAAGCCCTCTTTAGTACCAAAGATGCCCTCTGGTTCTCATGTCGGCTATTAATTGCCTGTCAGCAACTCTCCATGTCTCATTATCTTTATTCAGGGCATCAATACAATTTAGCAGTAACCAGCCAACTCCTGTGTCTTTGAAAGCATTTTTCTCTCCATATTCCAAATGCCTGCGCCACCACACCCGCCCCCGCATTTCCCTCTGGGACATTTTCCCAGCTCATCACAGGTGAAATATTTAGCACTTGTACCATCCTTGTGCCAAGATCTATCCATGCCCCACCTACCAATCAGGACAGCATCCTCCTGGCCTGCTGGGTGGAGGGTGAGCCAGTACCAAATCCCATTTTGATGCTCGTATTCTCAGACCATTCTTAGTGCCACTTGTGTTAGTGTGGGTCCCCTGAGAAGCAGATGCCAAGACGGGATTAAACATGCAAGGATTTTGCTAAGGGAAAGAGAGGTAGAAAATAAGGGAGGAGTTGGAGAGGACTGGGAGAGCCCTCAGACCCCTGTTCAAAATAAATCTGGATGTAGGTAAGGAGAGACTTTATTCAGTAGGAAGAAGGCTCCAATCATGAGATCTGCAAGGACTTGTCTTTTACAGGGAGAAGCAAACAAGGCTAGAAAGGCAGGGTATGGGAGAGTGGGATGAATGAACGCTTAATGGGATAGCTGATCAGGGAATGTTCTTCCCTGAGGTCAGCAGATTCTCGGGAGGGGCAGTTAAGGAGAAGTTGTTCTGTTTCCCAGTGCTCAAGGGTGGGCCAGATTTTAGGAGCCTGTGGGAAAGAGAGAAGCCTCATAATGCTGGGTCGAGTTAAGGTAGCAGGCGTGATATCCAGATTGGTTAGTGAGGACAAGCAGTTCAGCTAATCATCTGTGAAACAAAGAACAGGATTTGGGGAGTCCGTGTCTGGTCTTATCATCAGTAAACAAGGGTCATCCGTGAGTCTTGTCTAAGTCATAGGGGAAGGGTTACTCTTTGCAGTAAGCTCTTTCCTGGAACACAAAATGGTGGGGAGTAGATTTTTTCACAACTGCTGGTTTCCAGGAGCACAGGGCTCAGGTGAAGTTCAGCATTGTCACTGCGACGCAAGTCTGACCCTGAGTGAAGGAGAGGGGGTAGGGGGGAAGTCTCCTAGATTGCATGCAGACTAAGGAAGTTTCAGCAAAGCCATCAGGGAGTCCTTGAGTCAAAACTGGCCAACCGTGGCGTCTCTGCATGTTTTCCAGGAATGGGTCTGCCCTTGTATTCCGCCCACAGCTCTGCTATCGGCAGGGAGGAGCCTGTGAGAGGTGTGACACGTGGAGATGGATTTCAAACGCAGCAGCTGGGGCTCTTGATCAATTACGCTTCCTATAAAAGAAGGTCTGCCAGGTGCACACTCCTGGCTGCAGAGCTGGGATGCCGGCTGCTATTTTATAGACACATTTATGAGCCTGGCTTTGCTAAGCCTTCTTTAGAGATGCCTCACCCTCAGTCTGGCCAGATATCTCTGGCAAATGGGAAACAGTGAGCTCCTGGTGGACAGACACAGTCTTCCTTAACACTCGTAAGGCTCTTCATCCACAGGAACGATTTGCCATGTACTTCTGCTTCTTCCATAACAATTGAAGTCACTTAGACAATGCTGGAGAATAATGAATCACCACCAGCATAAATACATTACAAATGAACAATGCTTTGCAGCGAAGGTCGTTCAACTACCGCACATAGAAGTACACTTTAAATACCTTACAATTTTATTTGTCAATTATACCTCAATAAAGGTGAAAAAACCCAAAATTCCAGGAAGCCCCGTGGGACATCTAGTTTACTGTTCCACTGCAAAATAAAATACAGCTGCTGCTCATAAGCTAAATCTGGCTCTTCACCTACATCTGAAAATAATGTTTCCTTGGAACACACCCACACGCATTCATTTTCGTATTGTCCACAGTTGCTTTTGCACTACAGTGGCAGAACTGAGTAACTGAGATAGCTATTGTAAGGCCTGCAAAGCCTAAAACATTTAGTGTCTGGCCCTTCACAGGAAATATCCGCCTGTCCTTGCTTTAGAGCAAGATTACAAAGAAATATAAGACCTTCTAATATTCCAACCATGCTTTCTTATTTTCAAAGTGTGTTTACATGTATTATTTAATTCTCGTAATGATTATGAACCACTTTGTATAACTTGACACTTTTTCATGAATCTTTAATGTTGGTGTTTCATCAAGTCCCACTTTTCCCTCCCATTCATCAGGAGCTCTGCCTAAGTCTGAAAGGTGCTTCAGGAAATAGGTATAAAACTGGTATTTTGGGGAGCCTCATTGTATAAAGCCTTAGCCACCAGGTTCTGGTTAAGGTGTACTGTTTATTTTTTCACTATACTTGTTATCTTAATTTTGGCTCCCTTAAAAGCATATCCTAAGACAAGGATTTGGGTGTGAGCAGCTGAATGGAGAGGTGATCCCAGCAAGCACTGGGAGAGAGCTGGAAAGTGAATCAGAAAAGGTAATAAAGCTAATAAAAGCTGTGATAATGAGCAGTTACCACTTGGTAATGGGGGCTAAGTCCTGCTCCTTTGGAAGACTGTCCCACTGAGGGATAAGGAGCCCGAGATATTATTTATCCTCTACATTCTGTCCCTTGTCATTTGTGAATGGTCCCTGAGAACTTTAACTCCCTTTCTACAGGCAGAAAAAGCCTTCAGGCAGAGTAACACTGGTGCGTGAATTAGGAAGCCATCAGTCTGTGTAGGAATGGTCCATCAAAGCCGCAGCTGACATTTGGGGTGGGCCAACAGGAAAGATACTGCACTGGCTTTTGGCATTACTAATTAGTTTCTTGAGAATCTCTGCTAACTTCCGAGCATCTCCCTATAAAAAGAGAAAACTTCATGATGTAGCTTCATATTGCTTTTGCCTTTTAAAAATATATGTTATTTTTCCAATTGGCGTTCTCCTTGTAGTCAACTTTCAACTAATTCTAAACCTCTGTCTCTCATCAGAGCCTTAGAATTGTAGCATCATAGAATTTCAAAGCTAAAAAGGACTTTCCAGTTTTATTATTTTTTCATTAGCAGATGCAGCTAACCTAAAGTTTTACAGCTTCCTTTTTTTTTGTCACAGAAACCCCACTTACAAAGGGAAATTGACTTAAAATTTGGAATACATAAGAGTAGAATAAAGTCCACTCTTGAAGCAGACCTATAAAGTGACTGCATTATGTGGTCACAGGTCCTATCGTCCGCCTTGTTCTGGGTATGGAGCTGTAAGTCATTCAGGGGATTTCACTGTCTGATCAGAGGAAAGAGAAAGGGAGAGAGTGGGCAAGAAAATACCTTCCCAGTGATTTTTTTTTTTAATTAATTAATTTATTTATTTATTTATGGCTGTGTTGGGTCTTCGTTTCTGTGCGAGGGCTTTCTCTAGTTGTGGCAAGCGGGGGCCACTCTTCATTGCGGTGCGCGGGCCTCTCACTATCGCGGCCTCTCTTGTTGCGGAGCACAGGCTCCAGACGCGCAGGCTCAGTAGTTGTGGCTCACGGGCCTAGTTGCTCCGCGGCATGTGGGATCTTCCCAGACCGGGGCTCGAACCCGTGTCCGCTGCATTGGCAGGCAGATTCTCAACCACTGCACCACCAGGGAAGCCCCCTTCCCAGTGATTTTAACATCAGGATATGGACGTTTCTTGACCCATACATATAGAGAGTCCTGGCAACTTCCTCACACTGAAACAAGGAATTAGATGTCCAGTGATGCCTGGTGGTATATCGGCCATGGCTGTCAGAGCTCATGATTTGGCAGAAAGGAGATCTATATTCTGTTCTGCAAGGCAGCCTAACTGGTCCCTTTGGCCAGCCTGCAACCAAGCTGAGTCAGTAGATTGAGAAAAGCACACCTCCTTGCAAAGTCAGATGCCCCATTGGCTTCATTTATCTCCCAAAGGAGAAAAGTGGTAATTTACATGGCGGATTTTCTTGTCTTATATGTGTTCCTGTAACATCAGGGAGTTTAGATTCCAAGAGGATTGCTACAGAGTGCAGGCTCTGAAGATCTGAGGTTCAATTTTGTCTCATTTAAGAAGCCCAGAATCCACTTAGTAGATGAAATCAATAAAAAGGGAGGTGTTTTCAGCTCTCAGGTTTAAGGGAAGTAGGGGACATAATTCATAGTTCTGTTTTCAGGAGATTTTTCCTTTTATGTACATTGAAAAACAGAGCACATTTTTTTTTTTTTTGTGGCTGCAGAAATTGGATCCATGTTCCTTTAGATAAATGACAAATTATTTCTGGGTCTTTTTTCCTGCCTGCATTATCATGTACAGCTCCATGAGCACAGCTTTTGGATCAACCAGTGACTGAGAGTCGCCATTTAGAATGGGAAGTGAAATTCCTAAATAGTCACCACATTGACTTTTTAAAATAGAATCTGCTACTTATTTTTTGTAAGCTATATGCAGTATATGGTTACACTTATATTAGATACATGATAGATAGATAGATAGATAGATAAAACCTAGGGGACACTATTCTGTTCCCAAGTTATTGATGAAATAAATAACTGAGACACGGAGCAATTAAGTAATTTGTGTGAGGTCACATGACAATCTGGTTGAGCAGCTGGGAGGGGAATCAGAGTCCCTGCTCTTAACCACTACCCCACATGGCCCTTTGTCTGTTAGAAAACTATAAAGGCAACACACAAGGCTATATTACATACCATCAACATTTATAATCTATCTATCATCCAGTCAGAGCAGAAATTACCTACCTTTATAAATTAGTAAAGTAAGAATCATAATGGCTTCAGTCGGCCTCCCAATTCCCCTTGACGGTGGTAGCTGCCTGGCGGGCTGGTGAACTGCTTCCAGTTGTTGCAGGAAAGAACACAGCGGCTGACCCTGCCAGTACCCTGCCCATAGCCCCTTAACTGTCAGCAGCTCGGTGCTCAGAGTTTCCAAATGCAAACGACTTTCTGTGGCCTCTAGAGCTTGGCAGTTGGTGTGGGCCTGGCAGAGAGTGCTTGGCCCTTAATACCCCTGAAACAGTGGAGAACTGGCTGGAGTTGGTGGAAGGTACCCCTCGTGGAGGACAAATCTGCTGCCTTCTCCACGTGCCCTCCCAGAGGTCACAAGCGGGGCCGAGCCCGACCTGCCCACAGAGCTAACCTGCTTATGAATGCCCCGTGTCCTGGCTTCCTTCAGTTCCCTGCCTTGACTCCCCATTCCCTTCCCCACCGTGAGATCAACTCCCAAATTATTGAATAATTTCTTATACTCAAATCTTCGTCTCAGAGTCTGTTTTGGGGGGGGGGGAGAGAGAGTTGTCCTAACCTAAGACAAATACCATAAGTGGTGCTTGACATGAACACCTGCGGGCCCACCAGGTGTCCTGCTGCCCTGAATCACACCTGGAGTAGAGAACACTCAGGTGCACGGCTGTGCAACGTGATGCCGTTATCTGTAAAATCAAGTAATAATAGCTACCTCACAGGTTTTGGCAAAGATTTGCATGACTCTCTTACATGTGTTTTCCTGTCAACAATCAGATTGTATTTCTAAGTAAAGTTAATAAGACGTTTGATTGATGCATCTGTCCAAGGACGACCTACAGGAAATCGTTCCTTCTGAAAAAATGATACAAAGGCCCAGCCAATCCTGGTAGATCCCAGTCCTCAGGCCTCCACGGACAGTTATTACAATCATGAGATGGTTAGAACAAACGAAGGGGGATTAAGTTGTAACGTGTGTTCTAAGTCATCCTAAATGGGAAAGTTCTTTTCAAAACTTGAGGGATGTACATTGCTTATTATTGGCAAATTACTAAAGTCTCCTGAGTCAGTCCAGTGACAGAGGGGAAGCAACATACAAAAAGTGTTGAGGGATGGTGGGAGGTAGGGGAGACTGGAAACGAGAAAAAGGGAGAGAGAGAGATTAAGGTCTGGTTATTTAGCTTCACTAAGCCTCAGGTTGACCATTTGTAAAACAGAAATAGAGGGACTCCCAAGGTTGTAGTAAAGAATAAGTGTTAATGCAGTTCCAGACACGTGGTATTCACTCCACGCATGCAAGCTGTATTATTAATATTATTACTGTTTGGCTAAAACTACGTAAACTAGCCTCATATCGTCTACAGATTGTACTGTAGTTTACATAAATACATCAGTTTATTTGCATGGGCGGCTGTAGTCTCTTACGACGCTCAGCAGGGCTAGAGCTCACCAACTGGGTCTCATTGCTCTGAAGTTCCCTCAGCTGTGGCTGCAGGATTTCCTGTGTAGTGATCCAGTGTGTTTTCTCCAACAAAGGACTATTGTGAAAAGTCTATTCGTTCCTTACTGCTGCTGCAAGACGACATCTTTTGGAGACGAAGGTGCAGGGTTCTGTTTTCAAGGGGGTTGGCGGTGCAAATTCATCCTCCAGAGCTACTGGAAATCAGTTAAATTGGTCTTCTCTGTGGAATCTGAGGAGCGCCTGTGGTGAGTATGGCTGCTGTGGGCAGAGTAAAGAGGTGAATGTACCGCTGCTTCCTAGAACTCATTGACTTAGAATAGTTTTCTTGAAGCAAATAAGACAAAAGAACCTGCGGAGGAGGCTGGAGTTTTTGTTTTTGTTTTGTTTTGTTTTTTAAATATGGGGCAGAGCCTTTTAATTAATTTATTTATTTATGTATTTATGGCTGTGTTGGATCTTCGTTTGTGTGCGAGGGCTTTCTCTAGTTGCGGCGAGTGGGGGCCACTCTTCATCGCGGTGCGCGGGGCTCTCACTATCGCGGCCTCTCTTGTTGCGGAGCACAGGCTCCAGACGCGCAGGCTCAGTAGTTGTGGCTCACGGGCCTAGTTGCTCCGTGGCATGTGGGATCCTCCCAGACCAGGGCTCGAACCCGTGTCCCCTGCATTGGCAGGCAGATTCTCAACCACTGCACCACCAGGGAAGCCCGAGGCTGGAGTTTCTGATGGTCTGCGAAGGCCAGCGTGGCCCTCTGCTTTCCAGGATGAGGACAGCACAGCTCACGAGATGAGCCAGGGAAAGCTTTGCTGCAAAACCATCTGTCACTGTGCAGAATCCACTGCCTCCTGAGAGCTTGGTGTGTGTATCACGGAGGTGTGATATCTCTCACAGCACTGCAGTTTACAGCAATTTGTCGCATGAAATATGTTAGGATGGCTCTCAGTGGTTTCATTTTTAAATAACGTTTCTATAAATATACTCATTTTTGATATGCATTTTTAAATGACAGTATAATTATTTCCTCTCTGTTCTCTCCTTGTCTCCACACACTCAAACACACACACACACCTTTTTATAAAATAGAAATTTTTGGACAATAAGAGAAAAAAATGCCCCAATCCCATCACTCTAATACTCTAATACAGTATTTATTTTTCATTCACCAGGTCTTTTTTAATATGAATTTTTACAAAGTTATAGGCATGGTTTTGTGTACCCTGATTTTCATAGAACATTCCATCATAAAAAGATGTCATGTTCCCAGACAGACGGTATAGTTCTTACTTTTGTTAGCAGCATAGTATTCCATGAAGTGGTTGCCACCACAATTTTCTGCACTGTTCACTCGTTTTGGACATTTAAGTTGCTTCCAAATTGCTTCTTATTGTAAGTACTGTAGCCCTAGGCATCTTTCTCAATGTGATTTTTCTACCCTTTGGGCTCTTAGGAGAGCTTTCATCAGTTGGATGATAAGACAGAATGTAGGACTGTTTAGAGGATGGAAACAAAGATGGAATCAGTGAAGGAGACTGAGAAGCAGCAGCCGTGAGTGGGGATGGTGGCCTGAGAGTGTGGAACTCCAGAAGTGGAGTTAGGAAGGGTTTCACAGACAGAGTGGTCATCTGTGTCAAATGGTGCTGAGAGGGAAGGAAAGGAACGCAGAGAACTGACCATTGGGAATTTCAGGCCCTGCAGTAGACACCGGGGTAAGCAACAGGGAGCTCGGACAGCCACGTTCCTACTCTCCTGGAACAGACTGTCTGGTGGGAGACACAGGATTCCAGAACAACCTAGTGAGCATTTAATGACAATATGAGACAGTTGGGCTGATGGAAAGGAATAGAATTCTATGAGAGTATACTGAAAAAAGAATCGGACCTAGACTTGGAATGCAAAGAACATGCTAGACAAAGGAGACAGCATATGCAAAGGCCCTGAGGAGGGCGAGAGTGTGACACAGTGGAGAACAGACTATCAGTGAGTCCGGAGCCATGCAGAGGGGAGAACCGTGCTTGGTGGGACTAGAGGGGCAGGTGGGGGCCAGACTGCATACAGCCTTGCTGACCCTATTAAGGAGTTTGACCTTTACCCTGGGGAGAGCCACGGTCAGATGTGTATTTTGAAAAGCTGACATTGTTTACAGTGTGGAAGGTGACAGGAAGGTGGGCTCGGGATCCTGTAGTATTTCAGTAGCAATCATAGAAGAACCTGGGTAGAGGTAGTGCCGTGTATATGTCCCAAAATACCTTCCACAAAGACTAAAGCTGAGGCCACTGGTCGTTTCAATGCTATAACGATCATACAGTTGCTGTTCCCGGGCAGCACGTGAGAACTGTGCGTAGAGTGAGATCTTTGTGGAGAAAGTGCTACATACGCTCACAGGATTCTTCACTTCATGTGAAACCCCAAAGCAAGCACTGAAGCTCATAACCAGCGATGTGCAGCACGTCGATTTGAAGACAGTATTTTTTCTGTCTTTAAGTTTCAATTTAAGTTCAAGAAATTTGGAAACGCAAGCCTTATGTAAATTTTTCTCAGTTAGGATCTGCTGACTGCAAGGAAGTAGTCAGGCTGAAATAATGATGAGGAATGTTAGGGATGCCCTGGAGGAGATTGATAGAGATGCTTGACCACTTTGACTTTTCAGATTTCTTTTTACTTAATATTTCTCTTTATATTCAACAAGAGAAGAACCAACCGAAATATTAGATCTTGGGATGGAATAATAGGCAGAACTCCATCTGTTGCAAATAACGCAAATCAACTTAAATGAAAAGGGGGATTCATCATTACATAACAGAAAAGTCTGTAAGCTGACTGATTTGACTTTTAGGTGGATTCAGGAACACAAAGAACCTTGCATTGAGATATGTGTGTTGCTTTCTCAGAAATGTACATGTCACACGAGGTGGCAAATGAAACACATGACTACTGCATTCCCATAAAAGCCCCTGTCCAAAATGGTGTCCCCTTGCTTTTCCAAATTTCTTCCAAAGAGGAAAGAAGGCCCACCCACTGAACCTACCCCAGATGAGATAAGGAGAAGGATTGGACCCCGGCACTGCCAATCGTCTTTGCCCCATGGAGCCAAAACACCTCCCCCACCCCCCCCAGAATTGTCACTGAAAGGAAAGCAAGACCCTTTGTGTCCACTGCAGACTAGGTGGAAGGTCCATATGTGTTGAGACTTTGACTAAAAGAAAAAAAAAAAATCTTAGAGGAAGAGAGCTGAAACCAGTGAGTGCTATTGCAGATCGCAGAGAAGAGGCAGTGGAGTAAAACTCTTGCTGTCCATTCTTAGTCTCTCAGACTCATCATTCTGCTTCATTGCTCATCCTGAAGAACTAAAATTGGGCCCAGGCCAGCGAAGGGAGTGACCTCTGATTTAGGCCAGCCCTAAAGCTGTGTGCTTTTACTCTGATCAGTGAGTGGAGTATTTGTTTAGAGTCACCAACTGGATGGTGCATTTGTTTATATTTTTAGCAACTTCTTTAGAAAAATCACAAAGGCCCCCATTCCTTCACTGGCCACCACACTGCTGAAACAGCATTTCTCTGTTCACCACTCTCAGAGCGAGCCTAACAGAAGGCAATAGGAGATGTCAGTTAAGCAGGAGGGCCATTACACTGTGGTTTGGTGTTGGTGTTTTGTTCTTTTTGCATGCCTGTGTCATTTTGACCCAATATAGTGCTGCTGCTAAAACCATTCTTGTTCTGGCAAGTTTGCTGCTATCCAGCAAGAGAATAAATTGAAGGTAATGGAAGAGATGAGAAATAATCATACCCTTGACATTCCAGCTTTTGTCTGACTTTTCTTAGTAATTTATTTAGCTGAGCATTTCGTGGCTGGTCAAGAGTAAAATTATGTCCCAGCCTCTTCTCATCCATCTTCAGGAACATCTGAAGGAAAGCCTTAGTCTTTGCTTTGTTCAAGAAGTGATTTTGCCTCCTGATGTTTTACAGTCTTGCAAGGCAATTACTTTAGATGAAGTAAGGTCTGCTCAAAGTTTGAATAGAAAAGGAAAGGGGAATTGATTAATTGGTCCAGGAGTATCTCTGCAGCCAAATAAATGTTATGGTCACTTAAAAGCAACAGGCTTGCACCCAGTTTCTCATTCCTTTTGGAAACTTGCCCAGTAAACTGCTTTAATTAATGACTGATCTCCATTTTCCAGATCTTTTCATGTCTTTAAAATATCCTAAGTCCAACTGCTGAAATTTATGGTTCACTACAGAGGAAAGAAAAAACCCCATCCTTTAAAACTACCCAAAGTCACAGGGGAGCATGTGTACAGCACCACACATTTCTTCTTATAAACACACATTGAGAAGAATGGTGGAGACTTTATTTTGTGGAATGCAGGATGATATGGTTGTAAACCCATGTGAGTTGTGGCCAGACTAACCTAGGTTCAAATCCCCATTCTACACTTAATGTTTGACAATGAACAAGCTACTTTCACAGCTATCTGCAACATAGTTGTCACCACTGTCATTGTTTCTGATATAAATAAACCTATAAAACCTGGCATATAATAGCTGCTCAACAAGTGGTAGTTGTTATCATATCTTCTAACATTTTATTTATAAAGTGTGATTGACCGAAGACACAATAAGAAAATTCCCAAGTGGTGTTAGGTAATACCCATTCTTTAAATGAGAAGGAGTTTCTCTGGTTATCCCATAGGCCTCCATGCCTGAGGTATAGAATCCCTGGAATTGATTACTTGCTTCCTAACACCCCCCCAAGACCAGGCATAGAAGTGGAAATCTGTTCTGCTGGTTTACCTAGTACTATCCTTGCTTTCCTTCTCCATAGAAATTTCTTGACCAGTTTAAGAACTTGGCATGCAATCATATATGCAGGAAAACTGTGAGTAGTCATTAGATTTCTCTGATCATTAGACTCAACCCTTCTCTAGGTTACAACATTCTTCTTTCCCCCTGGTGACTCCCCTGGGAGAGGAATGGTTGAGATGCTGCTTTCTGTTGGTTTTGTTTAAACTGGAAGATAAGGGGCTGGATCCTCAGCCCCACAATCCTCCAGAGTATCTATGTTGCCAGCACCTAACAATGAATTTTGGCTGGCACAATAAATATAATCTATTATATATTATGTCTGTCTGTATTTGTATCATTTGTGTGATCTGTCCAACCAAGAACGAGCTTTGGGATGGGAGGGAGGAGATTAATGGGTAGCCGTGTTTTCTGATGGGTCACATGACCTTGGGTGGACCTTTGCTCTTGTGGAGACTGTTTTCGTATCTCAAAAATGGAGATGATGATAGTAATGCCTGCCTTTGACCTGCCACCATGACCCTTAAATAATCACAGATACTTGAGTCTCCTCAGAAACTGCTTGTATGATTCTAGCCATTGGTGTCTTTCATGGTAGTTTTTCAGATTCAAATGGACTGCTTATGATATTTTTGGGGTGGGTTTTTCAAATGTCTCTGTGACTGCTGATAAATGCATGCTGAGGGAATTCCTTGGTGGTCCAGTAGTTAGGACTCGGTGCTTTCACTGCCGTAGGCCCAGGTTTGATCATTGGTCAGGGAACTAAGATACTGCAAGCAGCACAACAAGGCCAAAAAAAAAAAAAAAAAAAAAATGCATGTTGAGTTGAGTTGAAATGAAATCAAACAATTTATCAGGACTCATCTTTCTCCAACACATTGTCTTTGATGTCCTTCAATCATTTCTTGAAAGTCATTTTTAACCCATGTGCATGTCTTCCTCCTTCTGGCACCCTTTCTCCATTAAGTGCTTAAAAAGATGCCTTTGTGCCACAGTAAAAGATAGTGCTTATTGCTGTGGTAATTTCTGTTCATTTACTTAATTTTGCCAATTAATTGTTAGCTCCCAGAGAGTTTTTATAGCTACCATTAGGTTGTCCTGGCTAGGTATGCTGAAGGCTAAGAAATTTCATGATATAAAAATGCTTTGGGGGACTTTATTTAATGGTCCTTTCTTTCTTTTTCTTTTTTTCTCTTTTATTTTTTCTTCTCAGCCTAAGATAAAGTAATGAAAGTTTGTATTTTCATGCTATTTGTCTTGTATCTCTTACCTTAAGCCAGCTCAAAGACACTCCATGACAATTCTACTGAAAGCTGACAATCCAGAATCAATCAGGCTTGGTGTGAAAGCCCAGCTTTGCCATTTTCTTCTTTTGAAATATGGAACATGTTACTCAACCTCTCAGGAACTAATCATTTCTTCATCTAAGAGCTGTTTTCAAAAATAAAGCACCAGACATAAAATGAATGGCATCTTGTAAGTGGTCAACTGACATTGGTTTCTTGAGAAATTTTTCTTGGGAAAAGTTGAAGGTATTTGACTGAATTGATATCTATAGGTTTTGAGAGGTTGATTAAGACATGAAGATTAAATGGCTGTATTTTTGGGGGTCAGAATTTCTCCACCCTCTAGTTTTATTTAGGGAGGATTTGTTTTACTTTTTTTTTTTTTTTTTTTAAGTATTTGTTTATTTATTTATTTATTCATGGCTGTGTTGGGTCTTCGTTTCTGTGCAAGGGCTTTCTCTAGTTACAGCGAGCGGGGGCCACTCTTCATCGCGGTGTACGGACTCCTCACTATCGCGGCCTCTCTTGTTGCGGAGCACAGGCTCCAGACGCGCAGGCTCAGTAATTGTGGCTCACGGGCCCAGGCGCTCCGCTGCACATGGGATCTTCCCAGACCAGGGCTCGAACCCCTGTCCCCTGCATTGGCAGGCAGATTCTCAAACACTGTGCCACCAGGGAAGCCCTGTTTTACTTTTTAAAGAAAAGGCTCTTTAGAAAGCTCAAGTATCTTTATCAGTGATTCTAAAAACTTTGTACTGAATTTTCCTTAAAACATACATGTGATTAAAATTTGAAAAGGAGAGGCTATTTGGCAATAATGTGTTTAGAGATTTGATCAAAACCCCAAATATTTTGAAGCCTAATGCAACCCATACCTAGATTATTTTTAGCTCTCAAAAATCCAGTTATTTAATCTCTTAATCAAACTGCTTGAAGTTTCCATTTATAAATAAATGAAATGATAATAAATAATGAGCCAAAAAATAAAAGGCACCCATTTAAGGGAAAAAATTGAAATTTGATGGAAATGAATGTACGTTTGAATACAATGAAAATATCATTTGTCCCCTTTGATTTTAAGCTCTGATTAAAGGAAGGACTGAAGTAGGAGCCAGCAAAATTGCCTTTTGTCAAATTCCTCAGTGTAGAGTTCTTCATTTGTGTCAAGTAGATTACATTTGTTCAGGGATTAAGGGAGACCTGGAGAATTTAAGGTCTGTTAACCTGACCGTGATTGCCTATATTGGCATAGACTCTCCTCCCAAGGGCCATCTTATTTTATTTTATGCTGCCATTATTTCTTCCTTACATGGTCTAATAAAATGTAATCTGGATAGAGTGTAGAGTAATTGATTGTGGTTGACTGAATCAGCTAGAGGGTGACTATGGAAAAGCCTAGTGTGTATCAGGCCCTGGGTCAGGTAAGGTGTAATCTCTGTCTTGGAGAAGACTGATGTGTTGCAGGGTGACAAGTAACATTTCAGTAGGGAGTGAACAGCAAATCACAGAAATTAAGTAACAACTGTTGCAAGATCATAGAGAAACCCAGTGCAGTGAAGAGAGCACAGACTAGCAATCACAAGAATTGGATTTTAATCTCAGTTTCCATCATTAATTGGCTCTCTGGATTTGATACATTATTTTCCCTTTTGCTCCTCTGTCAACCCATCTTGAAAAATGGATAACCAGAGGAATGAAAGACTAGGCAATCGCTAAGGTTTTTCCAAGTGTGTTTTCTCTATCATCTATATACCTTTTTTTAAAAATTAATTAATTAATTTATTTTTTTGGCTGTGTTGGGTCTTCGTTTCTGTGCGAGGGCTTTCTCTAGTTGTGGCAAGCGGGGGCCACTCCTCATCGCGGTGCACGGGCCTCTCACTATCGCGGCCTCTCCCGTTGCGGAGCACAGGCTCCAGACGCGCAGGCTCAGTAGTTGTGGCTCACGGGCCTAGTTGCTCTGCAGCATGTGGGATCTTCCCAGACCAGGGCTCGAACCCCTGTCCCCTGCATTAGCAGGCAGATTCTCAACCACTGCGCCACCAGGGAAACCTATACCTTTTTTCTTGATGGAAAGAATTCTTTAGTAGCCTAGGAGAGTCAGTGAAAGTGGGATTGAAACTTTTCAAAGGATGGGCTGACAAGAAGGGGAAATTGTGCAGGTGTGTCTTGCTCAGAGAGAGACCAGGTCTTCTCAAGTGGTCGGTTTTGATCCTAGCCGTGGCAAACAATCACTGCCCTCATAGATATGGTACAAATGAATTGAAAGTCATGAAGTTAAGCTCCACTAAAGGGAAACACAGTACACTACATTCCCTTTCATTCCAGGTAACTAATGAATCCACTGAACTCACTCACTAGTCTAACTACGTAGCAGGATACAAGACCCTAGATGGAGATATAATGTGTGCAGTATCTGCCCCTCAAGAGTCTTAACTTTTCTGAGGCAAACAGAAATTTATCCATAGGGTTCTATATTACTTTGTTTATAGGATCAAAATATAACAAACATACTGAAAAGTGCACGAATCATATGTGCATATTTCCATGAATTTTCATAGTGTGAATATCCATGCAACCAGCACCTAGATAAAACATAGGATGTTACCAGCACCCAGAAGTTCTCTCAGGTCCCTCTGAATCTCTGACCTCCACCCAACATCCTGACTTAACATCGGAGATTGATTTTGTCTGTTTGGGAAGTTTTATATAGATAGAACATACAGTATGTGTTCTCTGTGTCTGCCATCTTTCTCTCACTATTATGTGTGTGAAATTCATTCATGTTGTTGCACATGGCAGTAGTTTGTTGTGGGCATATGTACAGGTTTCTGTTAGGTATATACCTTGAAATGGAATCAATGGATCACAGGTTCAGCGTTAGTAGCTACAGACCCCCAACCAGTCTTCCAAAGACAAGTGTTAGCAGATACATGGAGCAATTAGAAATTCCACATGCCGCTGATAGGAGGTAAACTAGTTGCTCCAGGTATGTGCTAACACTTGTCTTTTTCATTTTAGCTGTTCAAGTGGGTGTGTAGTGGTATTGCATTGTGATGCTAACTTGCATTTCTCAGATGACTGAACAAGTGAAGCCCTTTTTGATATGTGTATTAGTCTTTTGGAATCCTCCTTTTTGAAGTACCTAGATGTATCTTTTACTCATCCCTCCCACACTGGGTTAGCTGTATTTTCCTACTTGCTTTGTAGGAATTTGTATATACTCTTCTTTGTTGGAAAAATACATTGCAAATATCTTCTCTCACTTTCTCATTTGCCTATTTACACTTTTAATGATGTCTTTTGAAGAACAGATTTCTTAATTTTAAAGTAATCTAATGAATATTTTTTGCTTTATGATTAGTGCTGTTATATCCAACTTAAACATTCTTTTCCTAGCCCAAGATCATGTTATATTCTTTCATATTTAGCTTTTCAATCTATCCAGGATTGATTTTTGTGTATCATGTAAGATAAGGGTCAGATTTATTTTTTCCTCATGTATATTCACTTGACTTATTAATTGAGAAGACCATTCTTTCCCCGCTACACTGAAGTTTCATCTTTGTCATAATAGTTCTGTTCCTAGACTCTTATTTTGGTCCATTGGTCTAATTGTCTGTGTCTATGCCAGTGTATTAATAACTGTAGCTTTATAATAAACAATGGTACCTATCACATAGGTTGCTACTGGAATATAGTGAAACAGTCTGTTAAGTGCCTAGCACAAGACCTGGCAGGTTGGGCTTTTGGCTCAGTTAATGTAAGCTATTAGATACAAGACATGAAGGTCATTTGACATCTTACAGTTCTAGGCCCCTTTGCCCTCCTGTTGGCCATACTACTTTCTTTTTTTTTTTTTTAGCTCTTTATTTTTTTATTTTTTATTTTGAATTTTTGAATTTTATTTTATTTACTTTTTTATACAGCAGGTTCTTATGTCATCCATTTTATACACATCAGTGTATACATGTCAATCCCAATCTCCCAATTCATCACACCACCACCCCATACTACTTTCTTTAAAACGTTTCTGATGTTATAGGGTCAGCCAAGAAATAAAATTCACTTAGGTCATGAAAATTTTCCAAGCATACACCCATTCTGAGACTAGGTCTGTTGTGGGAAAGAAAAAAGAAAAGCTATCTACAGAGTACTGTAACCTCTTTGCTTCTTGTGCTTCAAGTTTATGAAGGAGAGAGGAAAATGTCTTTTAATGTGACTTCTATCTCCTTAGACATCAGTGAATCCTTGTCTCACTCTGGTCCTATTTCTTTCAGTATAGGACTAAGACTTCTTGGCTTTTAATTTCCTCCCTATTTAAATGACAGATATAAGAATTCCCATCAAGAGAGGAGCCTGAATGTCCCCTACGGCTCACTTCTCTAGTTACCTAACTATTCCTAGCATCAAATGTCTTCATTCTTCAACTTTACTCACCTGGACAGTGTAAATGCATATAAGTAAAGCATATCTGGAGTTTAGCACATCAGAGTTAAATTGTTTCTTAACTGTTAAAAATTTCAAGTTAATCATCAGTTCTGATCTATGGGCATGGGATGGGGGGAACAATGTATGTAGTATGTATATATATGTAATACATATATACACATATATATGTGTATATAAGGATATATATGTATATCTGTAACTTTGCTGAAAATTGACGTCTATCAATTTGAAAATCAGCTGTAATAATGTCACGTAATCACTCACTTTACCTGTTCAACTTCACTCAGAAGGCCCAGTCCACTCATTTTCTGAGCATTTGCTGGATCTGTGGAGGTGTAGCAAAGAACAAAACCAATTATCACCACCCACACTCCTTGCCAAAATTAAAAAATAAAAAATTTAATTGATTTCTTCCAAACTTGATGCCTACATTCTATACATATATAAAAGGGAATTATACAGACTATGTAGAGAATGCCTTTAGTGAAAAGCAAAATGATAACCCAAGTCGAATTTCCTTTAGGGGGCCACTTCCTTTGTACAGCAAACACAGGGCCTGTTATAACCTGTCATAACCTTAACTCATTTTTGCCTGAGTTGTAAGTGAACTTGACCAACTATCAAGGGCTTTAGATACAATACAGTGTTAATGCAGAATAACTGAGATTTTGTTTTACAAATCCAGGAAAGGTAAGGTTGTAAATTAACCCTGCTAATGACCAGCCTGTGCTAAGGTTGAGAGTAAGCAGATGTACTCTTTTTTAAAAAACAGCTTTATTGAGAAATAATTCAGATACCATACAATTCACCTATTTAAAGGGTACAATTTGATGGTTTTCGGTATACTCACAGATTTGTGCAAGTATCACCTCAGTCAGTTTTAGAAAATTTTTATCACGTCAAAAGGAAACACTGAACTCTTTAAATATCACCCCCAATCTAAGCAACAACTAACCTAACTCTATAGATTTCTCAATTCTAGACTTTCCTATGAATTGAATCATATAATATATGGACTTTAGTGACTGGTTTCTTTCACTTAGCATGTTTTGAAGGTTCATTCAAGTTGTAGCATACATCAGTACTTCATTCCTTTTTATTACTGAATAATGTTCCATTATATGGATATACCACATTTTGTTTATCCATTGGTAGATATTTGAATTGTTTTCATCTTTGGCTATAATGAATAATGATACTCTAAACTTTCGTGTACAAGTTTTTGTGTGGACATAGGTTTTCATTTCTCTTGGGCATATAACTAGGAGTCGAATCAGTGGGTCATATGGTTACTCTGCATTTAATTATTCAAGGGATTGCTATACTGTTTTCCAAAGCCACTGCCATATCTTACGTTGCCAGAAGGTTTACTCTTAAAAAGATCTCAGAAGGCATTTTTCTTTCAAAACCTATAAAAAACATATAACCTATAATGTAGCCGAAATATGCGCTGCAACTTAGAATCAGCCAATCACTGTTTAAATATTATACCTATAGGGAAAGATAAGTAAGCTGAGACTCAAAGGGTTGAAACACGGACTTCTGGAATACAACCTGTCTTTATGGGGACTCCCTGTCTGTGAGTGACTTTTCTAAAAATACCGTCTGAGGAAAGCACTCATGGCTGAAATTAGCTCAGAATATTCCAGAACAAATGAATTTTAGGACATGATCTCCCCATTTCATATGGGCCTTGTGGTGGAGGGTGGGAAGCTAACATCTTTTTCAGAGAAATAAACTTTCAATATGAACTGGGGAAACTTTGGGCAAAATGTTGGCCCCATGCTAAGGTTCCACATCTGCTCAATGTTTTTTGAAGTGTGCTTCGGAAGCATTATTTCTTTTGTGTGTAAAGGAAGTAGTTAAATTTAAAAAGTGTGCAGTGAAAAGAGGGTCTGATACAGAACAGTTCCAGTAGGAGGGAACATTACAGCTCAAACTGAGGCTACAACCCTTTCAAGAATCTATGCTCATTATGTTTGACTGGGATGAGGGTAGCGTCTTAACTTTTTCAAGGCACAAAAAAGGGAAGGTTTTGAGATCAGAGGTATTTGTATTGTGCTTGTTTCTCTTTCTATACTTTTTTTTTAAATCACAATAATTTGTTCTAGTATATTTTCAGGTCCTACAAGAAGATAAATTAATTATTCTCTTTTCTTCTGTAAATCACCATCTCCCATGATAAGAAAATAGGTTTCCTTCCTGTTTCATGTTTGGGCTACAGAAGTAAATGTAATAAATTATTCTAGTCTTTTTTTTTTCTTTTGTGTGAAGAGTCAATTATGCTCCCGATAAACGTCTCTTCACTATTACTTAAGACTGATTAGAAGTGAAATGCTGTGGGGGAGAGATTTACTCTCATTGCTGTATTAAGTGTAATTTCACTATTCTCTAAAGCAATTGTTTCTGTCATATTTCTTCAAGAAGCAAGTTGAAAAATGATGCTGTAAAAAAGATGGAAGCCTTTTCCTATGTCAGAATTTGGATTTCTTCTACCTCTTCTAAAAAGATACGTTTTTGTTTTTTAATTATTTATTTATGGCTGTGTTGGGTCTTCGTTTCTGTGCGAGAGCTTTCTCTAGTTGCGGCAAGTGGGGGCCACTCTTCATCGCGGTGCGCGGGCCTCTCATTATCGCAGCCTCTCTTGTTGTGGAGCACAGGCTCCAGACGCGCAGGCTCAGTAATTGTGGCTCACGGGTCTAGCTGCTCCGCGGCATGTGGGATCTTCCCAGACCAGGGCTCGAACCCCTGTCCCCTGCATTGGCAGGCAGATTCTCAACCACTGCGCCACCAGGGAAGCCCAAAGATACGTTTTAAAGGGTATATTTTCTCATTGTCTAACACCCTCAAGTCATCCAGTGCAGAAATCTGCATTTTCAGACAATGTTGTACTAAGTCTAAACTCTTTTTTTTTTTTTTTTAATTAAGATATTCAAACCCTGTGGTGCTATGACCAGCGTCCCTGGAGGGGAAAAGGAGTTTATACTAAACTGTCCTTATGCTGCTCAGTGTCAGCAGGATGATTTTAACAGCTGCCATTTGAAAACCAGCTGGCCTGCTCTCAGACTTCTCAGGTAGTTGTAAAGCGTTCATTGTTAAACTCACAAACCAGAGGGCAGATTCTGGCTGGTGAGGAAAAAACCAGAATACTTTCACTTTTTTCCTACTAACACATACCTTGTGAAAGGGCACTTGCTCAGAAAAGAGCTCTTCTTTCATTCCCATGTGATATTTCATTTTAAATTTTTTTAAAAATTTATTTATATATTCAATAAATTAATTTGCTTAAGCAGTGAAAAACTAAAGGAACTTGAAGATGACCATTCTCCCTCCCCAGTTCCCATGTACACTCATCCTAGGCTCTGTATTAAGTAGTGCCTGAAGCATATCAAACAACAGGGCTTCTGGCTAAAAGAGTTTATCCTTCATTATATCTTTAAGGACCTTTATAAAATTATACATCAGTGATAATAGTAATTTCTACAATTTGCTTAATTTGTGGTGTCAGTTAAACTCTGTTTATAATCTTATTGAATCCTTAAAGCAGCTCTAAAATATCAATTCTTTATTTCCCCCAATTTCTAGATTATGAAACAGATGATCAGAAAGGTTAGAGTATGTGTTCAAAGTAACACAGCAGTGAATTACAGCATGAGAATCCTGGATTATCTGAATCTGAAATGCATGATCTCCATGATTCTAAAATACTATTGTTAGACAAGTAGCTACCAAAGAAACAAATAGTCCAGGTCCTTTATTCTGTCACTAAGTCCAGAGATGTAGTCCAGACTAGAGTCCAGAGATGGCAAGGTTACACAGCTAGCAAGGGGTGTAATTCAGCCCAGAATCAGGTGTTCTGATCCCAAGACTCATGCCCTTCCCACCCCCAAATCGCTTCCTTATCTTTATCCTTTGCTTGGAGATGCTTGATGTTGATTCTCTCGTTTTAAATCTATAATTAGCATGGAGAAAACCATGCCAAAACTTTGGGGACCTTTTCTTGTTGAGCAATCAACTCTTTATTTTTAAGAATTCTCTTTGGGTTTAATCAGTGAGATGATGGTAAATTGATTTCAAGGCCTCCTCAGTACAGTTCTGGGGAAAGTTGAGCCAGCTCATTCCCAGCATGGACACCAAGGTCTGATGATTACTCTCTTCAAGAATCAGAAGGACTGGGACTTCCCTGGTGGTGCAGTGGTTAAGAATCCACCTGCCAATGCAGAGGTCACGGGTTCGAGCCCTGGTTGGGAAGATCCCACATGCCGCGAAGCAACTAAGCCCGTGTGCCACAACTACTGAGCCTGCGTGCCACAACTACTGAAGCCCACGTGCCTAGAGCCCGTGCTCTGCAACAAGAGAAGCCACCGCAATGAGAAGCCCGCGCACAACAATGAAGAGTAGGCCCTGCTCGCCGCAGAGCCCACGCGCAGCAACGAAGACCCAACACAGACCTAAATAAATAAATAAATAAATAAATTTAAAGAATCAGAAGGACTGCGGCCTCTTCACCCAGATTTCATAATGAAGCAAAAGCCAAGGCAGAGCTGAGTGGCCATGGTTGTTCAAGCCAGAGTTTTCTCAGAATGTAGTGTGAGCATGGGAAACTTGGTTTCAAATAAAAGATTGCATATGATTCCCCTACAGTCTTTAGACTTCTTAGAACCAGTGCATCTCACCTTTATTAGGGTCACCCTGGTTTTCACAAAGGGCAGTGGAGGAGTTAATGATGTATTAATCAGGACCCTCTCAGCTGCAAGTGGTGGAAAATGCAATATAAACTCATTTATGCAAAAAGAAATTTGAGGGCCCATTTAGCAGACACCTTCGAGGATAGGGCTTATTATAGGGCATGGCTTGGCAAGTGGCTCATACCATGAGTTTATTTCTTTCTGCCTTTTTCCTTTACCTTTTGCTGTGTTAATTCCATTTTCAGGTGAAATCTTCACTTGTAACAGTAAGATGATAGTAGCAGCTCAAGTTGCAGAACAATGGGAAAAAGGGGTGTGCTTCCCCAAAAGCAAAAACAAAATCCTGGAATTGAGTTTCATGTGCTTATAATCTGAACCAAATTTCACCATCTGGTCCAGATGGTGAAATGCAGTGAGGAAATAGAGCATTTACTGGAAGGCAACCAGAGTCCTGGACTGGAGTTACTTGATAGTTTTACCATTGTGTAGCCTTGGGTCAGTTAACTTGTCTTTCTAGGCCTAAACTTTGCTCTCTGTAAAATGGGGGACTAAATCACATCTAAGAGATGTTCCAGTTCTCATACACAATAGTTTTTGATTTGTGGAAGTTCTGTCATTTGGGAGTTAAAGAGAGCCAATTATATAATCCACAAAATAATCTAAGAAGGGTTTTAGGTAGAAGTTGCATGTTTTGACCATGGGACCAAAAAGAGGGAAGGGGAGGTGGCAGCTTGACCATACCCAAAGGAACTTAAAATTAGGGAAAGCTATCTGACCAAGTTAGAGACTGTGAACAGAAGTTTAGTGAATGAATCCTGGACAGCTTAACAATAGTAAATTTTCACTTTAAAAAAAAAAATCAGAGGCCAGTATGCACTAGTGACCATGATTAAAATTGGTATTACACTATTATACACTGTCGTAAAGGAACTGGGTTTCCAAAACATTGGGACTTAATATCTTTTTTTATTATTATTATTTATTTATTTATTTATTTATTTATTTATTTATTTATGGCTGTGTTGGGTCTTCGTTTCTGTGCGAGGGCTTTCTCTAGTTGCGGCGAGCGGGGGCCACTCTTCATCGCGGTGCGCGGGCCTCTCATTGTCGCGACCTCTCTTGTTGCGGAGCACAGGCTCCAGACGCGCAGGCTCAGTAGTTGTGGCTCACGGGTCTAGCTGCTCCGTGGCATGTAGGGATCTTCCCAGACCAGGGCTCGAACCCGTGTCCCCTGCGTTGGCAGGCGGATTCTCAACCACTGCGCCACCAGGGAAGCCCCTAAGCTTCTTTTTATCTAACCCTTTCATGTGTGTTTTAACCAATTTTCTCAACTGGGAGTAAATTCTTTACAAGCCTAGCTCTGTTCTTGTCTCTTGTTCCAGGGTGATGTTCAGTCAGTATTGGCTGCCCCTGTAAACTGTGGGCTCATACCCTTCACTTGTTTTCTTTTCTCAGGATGAGGGGGGTTTTATAAAATGTATTTAAATATGCATATAAAATGCATTACATACATATAATTTGTAATATATTAAATTTTCAAATCACATTCTCAGCATTTTTTGAAATGGGCTTCTCCTCTGTCCTTCCCACTATCTCTTTCCCTCAGTCATTCATTTAGCAAATATTTAACAAGGGACTGCCTCTAGTGCTCCCAGCTCTGTGATGAGCACAGGTAGATCTGACAGTGAATAAGTCAAACTCTGCCCCAGTTTCCACAGAGCTTCTACTCCACTGGCAGAGGAAAGAAGAGCATTTCACAACAAATCCTTTAATTACAGTTATGGAAGTGCTAGTGAAGAAAAAAATACTGTATTCAATAACAGCAAATACCAAGGGGGTCATGCACACAGAAACACACCCACATTCTGTTAGAACCATCTTCTTCTTCAGTTTCGGTAGCCTTGTAGGGAAGAGAGGATCTCTTTGACCTAAACACTGGATGATGTTAGATTTGGCAGTTGATAAGGAATATTGTTAGCTGCATGGGGTTGTCCTGGGTCCTGGATTATCTTTCAGTGTTTAGGGAGAAGTTGAAAATGGTGCGCTTTTTTTTTTTTAATCTTTATTGAGGTATAGTTGATTTACAATGTTGTGTTAGTTTCAGGTATAAAGCAAGGTGAATCTGTTATACTTATACATATAAACACTGTTTTAGATTATTTTCCCATATAGGCCATTACAGAGTATTGAATAGAGTTCCCTGTGCTATACAGTAGGTTCTTATTAGTTATCTATTTTATATATAGTAGTGTATATGTGTCAATCCCAATCTTCCAATTTATTCCTCCCCTCCTTACCCCCCAGTAACCATAAGTTTCTACATCTGTAACTCTATTTCTGTTTTGTAGATAACTTCATTTGTAGCCTTTTTTTGGATTCCACATATAAGCGATATCATGTGATATTTTTCTTTCTCTGACTTACTTCACTCAGTATGACAATCTCTAAGGTCCATCCATGTTGCTGCCAATGGCATTATTTCGTTCTTTTTTATGGCTAATAGAAAATGGTGCTATTTTTTTCACATTCAATTTAAAAGAAATAATGCCCAGTAAAACAACTTCACTGTTAGAAAATTCTGTAAGACCACAAAGAGAACTTAAACCCATGAAGGTATGTGTGCCATTTCCTCAGCCTAGAAAAGAACATTTGTTATCTGCTATGTAATCTACCTCTTCACAGTGTAGAGTTAGAAAAATGACTCAAAACGGTAGATGGAGTGAACGTGTTACACATTTGGGGGGCGCTGTGGATGGGTGTGATGCTTTTATTCCTTTTGGGTGTCTCAGTTTTCAGGCTTCATGATTCATGATGAGCTCTCCTGGAGCTGACCCTCCTTCCTCTACTCGCCTGGGGGGGGGGAAAGTTCTATTTTGGGGGTGGGCGACTTAATAATGTTTGAACCTTTGCAACCGTACAATAATAATAATGGTGATGATGATAAGGAAAATGCCATCTATTGTGCCTGAGTACTTCTTTTTTTTTTTTTTTTTGAAGGAGTTTCAGTAGTATTTAATGAAAAAAATTTTTATTGGAGTATAATTGCTTTACAATGTGTTAGTTTCTGCTGTACAACAAAGTGAGTCAGCTATATGTATACATATATCCCCCCTCTCTTGGACCTCCCTCCAATCCCCCTTCCCATCCCACGCATCTAAGTCTTTTCATGAACATTTTTTACTTTGCTGAAGCCTCTGTGCATTCCGTACAGATGTGCTTCCCACTGAGCAGTACGGTTCCAGCTGGGGCTGCAGAGAGAGGGCATATCAGCCCCTGTGCTTATGGCCTTGTCCAGACCAATGGCTCTTTCTTCTCAGCTGTCTGGCTGCCAGACTCAACCAGAGGGCATGCTGATTCCCCAATACAATGCTTTGCTGGGGCTGGAATCAAAGCTGTCAGTAGTAAAGAGCTCTTTCCTCTTTCTTTTATCTCTTCTTATATATTTAGTGGGGATTCAGCAATGAAAACATGACCAACAAAAGCCAGAAGCCCTGTACCAGTCTTTACAACTCAGAAAGATGGCTTTCAGGTCTTAATTGTCTGAAAATGGCATGCATTATTGATTTAAATATTCGTTTTAGGGCTGCAAATTAGTTACAGTAACATTCTTACCTATCTGTTGGGGCTACTGTTTTCTCCCTCTTCAGGATTACAAGTTCTTAGCTGAAAGACTTGTTTGGGACACAAGAGGAATCCTTGATTTTTCTGTGAAATGTATGAGTAGTTTCTAGAAGTTATGAGTCAGTTGTAACAGTGAGTTATAAAATGCAAAAGCTTTTTAAAAACTTAAGCCAGAAGCATTTTGTTGGTCAGGAATCTGTTGGTTGAAAGTGATAGCAGAGATACAGTTTTGAAGGGCAGGAGCTCACTGTGTCCCCCTCTGCCTGGCAAAACGATAAAGCTATCCTCTTCTACTTCACCCAAAAAAAAAAAAAAAAAAAAAGTGATAGCAAGCCAACTAATGTGGCCTAAACCAAAAGATACATTTATTGGAACATCCAGAAGTTGAACTTTCCATCAGGAATGGCTGGATCCAGGAGTCCAAATCACATAATCAGGGCTTAGTCTTTCTTCTGCCATATCTCCACTTGTCTTTGTTCATTGTTTTTTTTTTCATTACTGGACATGTTGTGATCCTAGCAGCTCAGGTTTGCAGATCCTTACAGCTGACAGATGGCAGCTGTAGCTTTTCTGGGCCCTAGGGTTCACTCTGATTAGACTAACTTAGGTGACATCACCAAACTCTGAACCAATCACTGTGGTCAAGCAGATGGAATACACTTATTCTCCAGGCCTGGATCACATGACTACCCTTGAAAATGAATGTGGCTATGAGGTTAGCTGATCAGAGCCACCCAAATCACATAGCCATAGGGTTCAGGAGGGATTATTTCTCAAAGGTGGTCATTTTCAAAAGATAGAAAAATGGACCCTGGGCAGATAAAAACAGCCAATGTGCATTGCTTGTATCATAAAACATCCCAGGACCCTTCCTTATAGAGCACCTGTCCCCCTCTTGCCCTTGCCAGCTAGGCTTGAGCCACTGTGCCTTCTTGGAGGGACCTTTAACGTACTAAGCTTCATCTCACCTAAGGCTCTCCTCACTTGCACTGCATCAGACAACACCATGTTTCCTGAACAAGCCCTCATGTTCACATCTCCAGACTCATACTCTGTTCTTTCCTCTCTGTTTTCCACCTTGGTCATCATTCTCTTCATCTTTCAAGGCCCAGATCAATAGTCACCCTCGCTTCCCCCTGCCCCAAACGTGCGTACCTCAGTGTTCCCTCCTCTACTTTCTCACAGGCCAACTGGAATTATGGTCAAGTTGTATTCTAGTTAGGTATTTATGCATTGGTTTCCCCAGCTAGTCTGCATGCTCTTTGAGAGTCTGAGCTGTGTCCTGTGCATCTTTATATAATTAACTGGTAAAATCATATCAAAATAGCACTTTAAGAGGTTTTCTTATGGAGGTAACTATTTTCAATATTACCTTAATAAGCCCACTTGGAATGGGTAAATGGGCTTAGTGTTTTACACACATTATTTCACTTATGCCTCACAAAATCCTCTAAGGCAGGATTTACTATTATAACACCCTACAGATGAGGAAACTAAGGCTCATAGAAGTTGCGACACTTACCCATAGTTACCCAGATAGTAAGTGGTAAAGCTGGAATTTTAATCCAGATCTGCTTGATTCCAAAGTCTGAGCTATTTACCACTGTGCAAACTGTCTCTTAGCCTTAAACTGTGTTTTCAAATAGGTGACTGCTCAGATATCAATGGATGCCCCCAAAGAGATACCACTTTCCCCCTCTGTCCCACCCGATCCTGTCCCCACTGGTAATATACTCTGCTTTTGGGATATGGAATTCTCCACAGCAGTAGATTAAGTCTTGACGTATCTTCTGTGCCAGTTTTTTTAAGCATCTTTATTTCCTACTTTGCAATTGATTCATCCATGAGCACCCTGTCCTAATGGAATGGAATGTTCTTTCTGTAATAAAAATGTGCACTGTAGTTGACGAGATTTTTCAAAATGCATGCCATTCGTGGAGATCATGTTTGCTCTTTCTTATGTAAACAAGGCAGTCTGACTTGTATCCAGCAGGTGTCACTAGACTTTCCTCTCCTGGCTAGGGCTGAAATTGACTATGGAGTTGCTCTCTTACTAAGCAGCTGCTGAGAGGGACTTGGGAGTTGCTGCATTGCTTCCTAAAAGCTAAATCATCCTGGAAGGAGCAGGGTTCTTCCTCAACTTACACTCACTTTTCTCCCTGCCATAGAGCATGGTCATATAGATCAAATACCAGTACTTGTGTGCACAAGAGGAATGTGCCGCCAGCCCCAAGTCTGGCAGTTTCCATAGACCACTCCTCCAGTTGCTGGTTCTCTGGCATTGTGAGTTGCTTAGAGCTGATGATGGGGAGGTGAAGCTGCAAGTGTATTTCAAGACAGTAGGAGGACAAATACCTCAGCCTCAGAAAAATCTGGATTGGAGCAGTAAGTTGTGCTGGGAAATGTTTTTCTCTGCATAGCAAGGGCAGCAGAATGCTTTGATTAGAGACAGTATCTAGCCATTCAACCAACATTTCCTAAATCTCTTCTAAGAACCTGAATGATTGTAGAAACTAAACAGGGTATAAATGTGGAAATAGCATGGTTCCTATATTCCAGGAGTTTAGCAGCCACTAATACCCACTGATTCAGCCAGTACTGATTGGGCACTTCTGAGGAACTGTGAATAGAGTTCTAGACTACACAGCTGTGATTCCTGCCCTGATGGAGCCTACAGCCTAGGAAAGAATACAGACATTATACAAGGAATGACACAGCACTAGCATGTACTAGTATAATAGTAAATTAACAAACGTTATGGGAACATATAGCAAGGAAGTCTGGGGGATAGTGTGTCATGCAAGGCCTCCTAGGTGAGATTATTTTAAGGTGGGGGGAAATCCAAAAGTGAGTTGGAGTTAAATGGGAAGAATGGAGAAGCAGGAGAAGGAAGAGAATCATGTGAGACAGAGGGAAGACTCTATATGAAGGTCCAAAGGCAGGATGGATGAAGTTCCTTCAAAGACCTGAAAGACGATCTTTCAGGGGCTGGAGCTAAGGAGAAAAGTGGCAGAAGATAGAGCTGAGAAGATTGATGGGCAGGGCCAGATGACACGGGATCTTGTGTAACACTTTAAGGAATTTTAAATGTATTCAAGAGCAATGGGAGCCACTGATGGATTTTTAAGAGTGTTATAATATGTGTGCATTTGTTTATTTATTCAGCAATATTTGTTGCAACCTATATATGCCAGTGTTCCAGGTGCTGGAAAGTAATAGAGATAAAAACCACAATGAAAAATAAAATAGTAATTCTGGTTCAGGAAAGAAGCAGATGGGAAAGTCATCTCAGAATGAACAAATCTATTCTTGAAACAAAAAGTTATTGGGCACCCCGGCCTGTCTTAGGATCTGTTCTAAGCCCTGGAGGTTCGATAGTGAATCAGACTCAGTCATCATCATAAGGAATATTCACAATGTTCATTGAAGGTCAGGGCAGAGGATATAGCAAATCAGAGATGAGAAAAAAAATTTGCAGTCAACGGAAAGACATGTTCTAGTAGACACTGAGAGTGTGCCATAGTAGAAGCAAATATCAGCAAGGATCCATGGACTTTCATGTTTACAGTTTTACATTCATGATCCCATTTTGTGAAAACTGACTGTGCTCCATTAAAAGGAACCAGAACTCCATGGAAGAGTGGCCAATACTAGGTCTGAGGCAAGAAATGTACAAGATGAGCCTGGGCCATTTTTTTCATACCTGATAGCAAAGAAGCAATCAAATACTAATGGAGTCACAACTAAAGGTCATAGGAACCAGCTTAAAGGGTCTCTTGCTGACCAAAGATGAAACAATTTGAACATCAAACAAATAAACTTCTATTGATAAAAACCCAAGTAAATTTACAAAAATCTATAGGTTTGTAATAATAGTTTTTAAAATGTATAGCCCTTCCCCCCAAAAATCCAAAAAGCCTCATTAGTCAACTTTGAAGTAACTCCTCATTCTGAAAATCGGCAAGTAAGGGGAAATAATTAAGCATTTATTCTGCTTTCCTGGATAAGCAGTATTTTAGTGTCATCAAGTAGCCCTAATTGAACAAGATAAGTACTTCTTTATAGAAGAATTCCAGCTAATAAATGTGGAAGGTTTGAAGAAATGACAGAATTAAGAAATCAACATTTTAAAATTTCTAATGAAATGATTGATTTACATAAAGATTATCAGTAAGTAAAAACATTTTTTTAAGCTAGAGAGGGGATTTTGCGAAGGAGGAATCAGGCTTTTACCACCGGAACCCATGATCGATTTAAGCATTACTCCTGGTGGCAAGACAAGAAATTTTTACCACCTGAGGCAAGATGAAATATATAGCACTGCCCATGAGTTATTAGCAGAAATAAAAGGTCAAACCTGGATATAATTGAACCCTTATAGCTAAATTTTTGTTTACAAAAAATGTGGGGTTCAGAGAAACAAATTAAATGCCACCACAAAGAAACAAGCAGAAAAATTGAGAATGTGCAATTTCCTAAATCATTTTCTTCAGTAACACAATAGAATTAAAAAATAAAATGATGGAGGGGCACTGCCCTGGATTAAAAGATTCTGAGAGACATAACCAAATGCAATGTGTAGATCTTTTTTGGCTATTGTTTTGAACAATTCAACGTCAAAAGACATTTTTGATATAATCATGAAATATGAATATAACGGGTCATAAAAGAAATCAAAGAATTATTGTTAATTTTGTTAGGATTGTTAATGGCATTGAAGTTATATAAGAAAATGTCTATATTTTTAGAAATGCATATTGAAGTGTAAAGGGGTGAAATGAAAGGAGTTCTGAGATTTGCTTTAAAAAAAGTAGCTAAAAAAGGAGGGTGTGGTATATAAAGCTAGGGTGGCAAAATCTAAGAAATTGTTGAATCTGGCTGTAGTTTATGGGTGTTTGATACTCTGTTGTCTCTTTTATATATGTCTGAAATTATTCATGAAAAAACACGACCGTGGCCTTGTGAGGTAGGTAAGACAGATTCTCAACACCCAGATGATAGAATTCAAGTATTGGTTTGAGGTCATGTAGCTAATAAGGAACAGAGCTATACTTAGAACTCTAATTCCAAATCTAATGTTCTTTCCATAATATCTCCCACTGTGTTTTTCTAGAATCTGTTCAAAGGCCACTGACTTTGGCTGAGGAATTTACTCTAGTGTTGGAAGCAAACAGCCACCGTGTTGTTCATAAATCTTGCCCATTTCCTTAGAACTGGGAAAGAAAGCTGTGGTTTAACAGTTGATACCTGGAGGGAGATGGTTTCCAAATGCTGAGTGAATGAATGATCAGGCATTATTAGTAAGGGATTTGGCTAAAAGTATACAAGGCACTGGTTTCTGGCCTTTCTCAAGCCACAGCCAAATCTCAGAGATGCTCATCAGATGCAAAGATGTTTCTAGCTGCTCTCAGTTCTGCTCTAAACAGCAGCTTCCCTGTCTCCAGTATGAGAATATGAAATTCTTTAATGTGGGTTAAAAGAAACTCACCTAGTCAGTCACGTATGTGCAGATCTGTGGGGGAAAATTCATCTTTAGATGGTGTCTGTAATTTTCCTTCCCTACATAATTTGGAGAGGTTTCCTCTGGATCAGCAAAGAGGCGGGCATACTAGCACCGCTGAAACATAACTAGCTCTATTTTCAGTAAAAATGACACTAACTGGCCTTACTGCCTACTGCATGGCAGGCACCATGCGAATGGCTTTCCAAAAGGTAACTCATTCAATTTAACCTAAGTTTCAGTGAAAAACAAAACAGTCTGGAGAAATGATTTTAGAAAATTCAAGGCTTAAGAGAACATTGAAAGTCTACTGTTTACTTTTCCTTCTCCAGAAACTCCAGGAGAATGGCTGTAGAAACACCATGTACTTGTGATTCTGTAACAATACATTAAATTCCTGGGCTGGCACCCATGGAGTTTGAAAGAGTAGTCATAAGGGAGAAATTTCTGTCTGCACTGGATAAAGTGTCTTTGCATAATTTGTGAGGAAATTTGTTATGATGTAGTTTTATAGGCAGTGGATTACCAAGAAGAAAATATGTTCACAGGATGAGTTAACTGAAGATGTTAAGAAATTATCACTGTACTGTAAGCTCCATGAGAAACCATGTCTATCTTGCTTATCATTGTATTACTAACACCTAACACAATTTCTGGCCCAGAGTAGGTACTCAACAAGTATTGAATGAATGAATGAATGAATGAATGAATAAATGAAAGAAAGAAAATTTTTCTCTCCTTCAAATGTGGCCAAAACACTTGTTTATTCCTTGCCAAACAACAATTTTGTTGTTTACAAATCATAAATCATAGAAAAACATAGATTCTTCCATTGCTATAAATGCATTGGTCTTTCCCAAATCTTGGCAATTGTGGCTAAAATCTGTGCATTGTTCCTCTCATGCATCCTCTGAATTCACATAGTGCTGCAGGTTTGCCCTTCTTTGAAAATCATCCCGTTCCTAATCCAGATGCTCACCTGCTAAGCCTGGGCTTTTGAGATCTCCTCCAGTCTTTGCCTGCTCTAGACCTCTATGTTTCTAGTGTCCTACAGACTGCTCTGCATATTTTTAATCATTTTCTACCCAACTCCAAATTTCCCCAAATTCCTCATTGTCTAGATTTACTCAGAAATGCCCAGTCTGGCAGGCTTTGTCATTGGAATCCTCTCTCCCAATCCATCAGTCTTCCCAATCCACCCCAACAAGAATTTCTGCTCCAACCAAAGTGGTGCTTGGTATTTAGCCCTGGTCCTGGCAGACCATGACCATCGGCAAATACATGCAGAAGGAATGAGGCAGCTGCACTCAGTTCCTTCATTTTCCCAAATGCTTAGGAATTCTGTTTAGCCAGAAACTCCATTTGTGATGAATCACACTTACATATATAGTCTTGACAACTCAAGTTCTTTGCTAACGTTTCCATGCTAACTCCAACTATGTGAATGGGTATGTGCTTAGAAGGAGGATCTGATTTCCTTAATCCCTTCGTTTCCCAAGCTGCCCTCCTGTGTTAGTCACCACAGCTGCCATAAATACTATCATACTCCGGGTGGTTTCAACAATAGAAATTTATTTTCTTAAAATTTGAAGATGGGAAGTCTGAGATCAGGGTACCAACATTGTTGAGTCCCAGTGAGAACTCTCGTCCTGCCTTGCAGACGGACACGTTCTCCCTGTGTTCTCACATGGCAGAGAAAGCTCTGATGTCTCTTTTTTTCTTTTTTTTTAAACATCTGTATTGGAGTATAATTGCTTTACAATGGTGTGTTAGTTTCTGCTTTATAACAAAGTGAATCAGTTATACATATACATATGTTCCCATATCTCTTCCCTCTTGCGTCTCCCTCCCTCCCACCCTCCTTATCCCACCCCTCTAGGTGGTCACAAAGCACCGAGCTGATCTCCCTGTGCTATGCGGCTGCTCCCCACTAGCTATCTATTTTACATTTGGTAGTGTATATATGTCCATGCCACTCTCTCACCCTGTCACATCTTACCCCTCCCCCTCCCCATATCCTCAGGTCCATCCTCTAGTAGGTCTTTTAAAGGCACTAGCACTGTGGGATTAAGGCACCACCCTTATTACCTCACTTAACCTTCATTACCTCGTAAAGGCCCCATCTCCAAATATAGTCACATTAGGGATGAGAGCATTAACATATGAATTGGGGGGACAGTGCCTCTCTATCATTTCTACCACCCATCATTCTAGTCATTTGTGTGTCATTTTTGAGCCAAAGCTTAAGCTACAAAAAGCCTCGGGTATTATCATAATCGGTTTAAAACCAGAATGCTCAATATGAGAAATTTCTGATGACTTTAATTTTTCAGACAGCTTTTTACTTTTGTTTCACAAGAACTCAGAGAGACCTGACACTTCTGTAATTCATAGAAATGCTGTCCTACCAGAGCAGCAATTGAGTCCAGTGATTTGAGGAACCAACTATGGCATTAGACTTGGTTTCAGATCATGGCTCATGACTTTGAGTACATTATTCAGTGTCTTTGAAATTTGGTTTTCTTATCTGAAAGTGGGAATAATAATGCCTAACTCATTGGACTGTTACGAGAATTGAATAAGAGACATGGTATAAAGTGTTTGGCATGAGGCTCAGTACATAAGAAATAATATAAATAGGGTGATGTAAAAAAAGTCAACATTTATTGAGAATTTACTGTGTAATCAACACTCTGCTAAACTCCTTACTTACATTATCTAATTTAATTCTTATAGTATATCCCTATGAGGTAAGGTAAGGTATATGTTATATTCTTATAGTATATCCCTATTAATTCCATTTTACAGGATAGATTTGAGCCCAGTATTTTTTACCACCCTATTGTGATACCTCTCAACTGCACATTGCAGTACAGTCCTAGAGGGCTGCGTGATGTTTGGACTCCAACTGAGGAAATATCTGCACTTGTTATTGATCAAATATTCTTTCCACGCCTTTCTCTCTCCTCTCCTCTGGGTCTCCCCATTATGTATAAGGTGGTACACTTGATGGTGTCCCGGAGATCTCTGAGGCTCTGTTAAATTTTTTAAAACGTTCCCTTTTTATTTTTCAGACTGGATAATCTCAAGGGACTTGTCTTCAAGTTTGCCAATTTTTAATCATGGCTGCTCAAATTTGCTGTTGAATCTGTCCAGCAATTTTAAAATTTCAGTTGTTATACTTTTCAACTCCAGAATTTCTGTTTGATTTTCTTCTTCTAATTTCTATCACTTTACTTGTGGTAGGCAGAATGCCTCCTCCCCCCAAAGATGTCCATGTCCTAATATATGTTACTTTATATGGCAAAAGAGACTTTGCAGGTGTGATTAAGGATTTTGTGATAGGGAGAGTATCCTGAATTATCCAAGTGGGCCCAATGTAATCACAGAGTCCTCATCAGGAGGAGGTAGGAGGTCATAGTCAGAGATGGAGATGTGACAGTAGAAAGAAAGGTCAGCTGATAGATACAGGGCCACGAGCCAAAGAATGGGGGAAGCCTTTAGAAGCTGGAAAAGACAAGGATTCTCCCCTACAGGCTTCAGAAGTTCTGTTGACCAGTTTTAGATTTCTGACTTCCAGAGCTATAAGCTAATAAGCTTGTCTTGTTTTAAGCCACTGAGTTTATGATAATTTGTTACAGAAGCAGTGGGAAACAAATACATTATTGATATTCTCTATTTGGTTAGACATCATTCTTATACTTTCCTTTGATTCGTAGATATGTCTTCCTTTTGTGCTATGAACATATTTACAATAGGTGATTTAAAGTCTCTGTTTTGTAAGTACAACATCTGGTCTTTCTTAAGGATAGTTTCTATTGACTGCTTTTGTTCTTGTGTTGGTCCATGCTTTTCTTTGCATATCTCATAATTATTTTGTTGAAAACTTGACATTTAAAATAATATAATGTGCAACCCTAGAAATTATATTTTCCCCCATCTCATTGTTGTTGTTCTTGCTGATGTTAGTTTGTTTGCTTGTTTAGTGACATCCTTGGACTAATTCTGTGAAGTCTATTTTCCTTATCATGTGTGGCCACTGAAGTCTCTGCTTGGTTAGCTTAGGGGCCAGCTAATGGCTGGACAGAGACTTCCTTAAAAGCCTTTAACCAAAAAGTCTGCCATCTGCCACCCTCTTTTGAGAAGTTGTATCTGTGTGTGTTGAGATGTGTCTTCACCACTCTGGCAGCTTACAACTCTTCCTTAGCCTTTACTTCTGCTTACATAGGGACTCAAAGTCAGCCAGAAGTGAGAGAGTACATCTGTCTCAGGTCTTTCCTGGGCCTGCACACAGCCATGTCCATGTGCATGGCCTTCAAGATCTCTAGGAATATGTCAGAGCTTTTCAAATCCCCCCAGGGACATCTCATTCCCCAGATGTTCCTTTTAAGTTTTTTCACCACCTCTTGTTTACCCCAAGCTGATATTCCGCCTCAGGTAGATTCAGTGTTAAACAATTGATGCTGATCATTTTTGACACCCTGAGACTAAAAGGCTTTCCTCACTAAGTGACCTCTGAGTCAAGTCAAATAAAAATTAGCCCAGGGCATGGGACTTTCCTGAGGAGCTGCCAGACAGGTCAAATAGTGACAATGCTGTGAAGATGGGACTTTTTGAGGGGCCCTAACCTGATCTGTCCCCTCCTATGGTTACAAGGCCGTGGGTTTTCAAGACTAAAAAGGAACTGGGGAGAGAGAGGTGGAAATAGGGTAAGGTAAAATGTCACAAAGCTCACTGTTCTTAATGAGATCCAGTCACTTTTCTTGTATAAACATTCCTTGTCTTTTGGAAAATGCTTTATTAATTTCCAGAGTTCTGAAAATTTTGATTTTGATCATTTTTGCCAGTGTTCATATTGCTTTATAAAAGAGCAGATTTTTGGAGTTCTTTACCATTCCAAAAGTGCCCTAAACATATGTAGTTTTATATATCTAATGAGGCAGTTCTTGCAATGAAATTAAAGGGCCTGGATAAAGGAAGCCCTCCCCACTGATGAGAGTTGAATCCAAGCCCTTTATTCATTAGAAGAAATGCCTCATTAGATATATAAAACTGCATATGTTTAGGGATAATCTATTCCCCGTCCAAGTCAAATTTTTTTATTCTCTGCAAAAGAGTGCTGTATGTGTTTGATCACCAAAGTGAGGTGATTTGAAGAAACCACAGATGATGTTCCATCCCCAAAAGCAGTCTATCACTGGGACCTGAAATTCTGTTCCCACTTAATTTATTTTGGTTAAGCATTGTTGAATCTTGCCCTCAATCTAATACAGAAGTAAAAATCTCCCTGAAAAAGAGACCACATTTAAAACAATAGATTTGTGGGAATGATCCCTGAGCTGTAAGAAGATACAAATTGGGACTGTAGATGAACAAAGTGGTTGGAAGAACTTAACAGAGGCTAAAGGAACAGAGATCAATATACTTACTTCACAAATTTGCTTGGGTACCCACTTTGCAATTTTATCTGGGACCATAGATCTAATAGAAAATATGGTTTAGATCCACTTTTTTTCTCTCTCTGTTTCCATTTCAGTTCAAGGCCTGATTATCTCTCTTTTGGGCAAGTCAACTTAAGTTTTAATAAAAAACAAAATGGTCTGTAGCACTACTTTTAGAAAACTCAAGGTCTAAAGGGCATTGAAAGTCTACCACTCACTTTTCCTTACCCAGAAACCTGCCTTTTTCTCAGAAATACAGAGAAAATGATTATAGAAATGCCAGGTACTTCAGATTCTTTAACTGTTGATGAAACCCCAGGCCGATACCTTTAGCGTTTCCTATTCTCTCTCATTTTCCTCCCTGCACTCCCAAACCCTCATCCACCTTCCCCACCTCCATTTAACAACTCAATCAACACACAGCTGTTATTGTAGACTTCATAAAGAGCAACTTTGCAGTCCTCTGCTCCAAAATCTTCAATGACTCTTCATTTATTACACCTTGGGCTATAAACTCCTCCCATTCATGGCTTTAATGATCTGGCTTCACCATATCCTTCTCACCATATTTTTTCTTCTTACCTACTAAACACTGGTTTCCAGACACACTTGTCTACTTCCAGAATGCTATTCTTCTTCCTCTCTGCTTATTTAATTGCTACATATCCTTCAAGTCCCTCCTCTTTTAGGAAGCTTCCCCCAGGCTGCCCAAGCCCAGAGGAATCTCAGTCACCTCCAAATTGCCTTGTGCTTGTTAACGATATCTCTTTCTTTGCAATTATATGTATCCATTATAAGTGGCAATTAATTCAGGTATTGATTTGTATGGTCATTTAACTGATAACGTTCTTAAATCCTTTATATCCAAGTTAATGGAGTCTGAGACATTGTCTTAACACTACCATATCCATCACAGAATTGTGTACATGGAGGGGGCTTAATAAGATTAACAGATAAAGTGACTTCTGGGTTGTTGATCACAATTCATGAACAGTGGGAAGGCCCTTGTGAAAACTGCCATCAGTATGTCATTCAACTCCAGGTCTAGACCAAGTCAAGCAGGATAGAAGCTTCCCAGACTGCCACAACTTATGAATATCTTGGATCTGTGGACCAAATAGGCATGATGGACTCCAGTCTCTCTTCTATTATTTTCCCCCTCACTCCCTCTGTTCCAGGCACACTCACCACCATAAATAATCAAACATTCTTAACTCTTCATATAAAACTGCTTCTGGGATGTTGCTATTCCTTCTGCCTGGAATGCTCTTCCCCAGTTCCTTCAAGTCTTTGATCAAATTTCACCTTCTCCATGGGGTGCTCCCTGACTATCCTATTTAAAATGGTAAGCCTTTGTCTTCCCCTTACCAGCATTCCCAAGCTCTATTTTTGGTCCCCCCAACTCTATTTTTTCCTATTACTTTTATTAACTTCTAACATATTATATAATTTATATATTTAATATATTTGTTTTCTTTCTTACCACACTAGAGTGTAAACACCAGCCACACAAGCATTTTTTTTCAACAGTTTTATTCACTGACATAGCCTCCGTAATTAAACTGTGCTTGGCACGTAGTAAGTACTCAGTAAGTTTTTGTTGCATGAAGATATATATGACTGAGGACTCTGTGATGGTTAATTTTATGTGTCAACTTGACTGACCCATAAGGTACCAGGACATTTGCTGAAACGTTATTCTGGTTGCACCTTGAGAGTGTTTCTGGATGAGGTTCACATTTGAATCAGTAGGATGAGTAGATTTCCCTCCCTAATGTGAGTCAGCCCCATCCAATCAGTTGAAGGCCCATGTAGCCCAAGTGGACTAAGACATTCCTTAATTTCCTTTTGTCTCAAATTCCTCATCTGTAAAATGGAGACAATGAAATTATAGCACCAACTTTTAGGATGTTGTGAAGATTAGAGTTATTGTAGTATTAAATGATGTATTATTATATGTAGAATGTTTAGAATAGGACCAGGAATGCAATAAGCCCCTCATTTTAGCTTTTACTATTCCTGTCTCAGAGCCTCAGTTTCCTGGACCCTGCAACGGGGAGGTGGCACTAGATGAGCTCTGGGTACCCCTCCCACCTTGAACACTCTAGGATTCAAAGACTCCATTTTTTCCTTGATACATCTCCCATGGAATTGGGTGGTACGTGGAGCATGGGCTTCAGTGGTCATGTGGCCTTGTCTCCCTAGAAAGCTGTCTGTCTCCACCCAGGCAGGCATCCTTTCCGAGCCCTTTGCTCTCACTTGCTTCTCCTTCCCAGGTGCTGACTCACTGCATTGATTAAACAGTCTGCCACAGCTCAGTCCTTCCCTAGGACTGGATGTCCTAGTGGAAGGCATCCAGGTACCTTTGTTCTCTTGGGCTACAAGCCCCCCTTTCTCTCTTTTCCCCAAGAGAGATTTTAATATAAAGTATAATGTGTGTTGTTTATGCTTTCATTGATGCATGCATTTATTCCAAGACGATGCTTCCTTTGGTTAACTGCTAAAAAAACGTGATTTTATAGGAGGTTATTTTTGACTGTGCCTACTTAAAGGAACAGAAAAGCAACTCTCTATAGTTACTTTCAAATTCAGAAGAGAATTCTACCTTATGAGAAGCTGAAAGAAGTGAGTGCCTTTCTTTATGTCCACCTGGCTTTGAATGGGCTCCTTAAAAATTGTATTGGTTCATGCTCAGAACTAGTAGAGGGACATGAAAAAAAAAAATGGAACAAAATGGTTCCTCGTAGGTTTCCTATTTCTCTCTCACTGTTTTTTGGGGGTTTTTTGTTTTGTTTTTTTTTAAGAACATGAAATACAGTTCTGCCTTTGGATGTACTCCCTTTGTTCAGCATTATTGCCTTTGCCACCTGCCTTGAAACGGCCCTTCAAGGGTTTTGATAAATCAGTTGCAAAGGTGTCTGATTTCATTGTAACATCTATAAGTGCCTTATCTGAAAGGCTCCTTTTATGCCACCTATAGAAATTCACCTCAGTGAATCTTAGGAGAACCCTAAAATCAGCTATAATATATCAGAAAGGGAGAGGGAATTATTTTTCTCTTCTATCTATACTTCAGAAAGACACTGATGGCATTTCAGAGGAAGGAAAGCAAGTAATGAAAGGAAAATGATCCTTTTGAAAGAGACTTCTGCAAATGCCTTTTTCTTTTTGTCTTTCTTTGGATACTATGATGCTAAGAAATTTAAATGTGACCTTGGAGACCTAGCCCAGCATTCTTCATCAGTCATTCACCCCTGCTGAGGTGCTTTCCCTTTTCACTTCAGCCAGGTGAGTGAGTAGATGCTGCAGGGACTTATCGACACTGATCCCCTAAACCCATCAACTGATGCTGGTATTTCTCCCTGTGTGAGCTCACCTCTAGGAACACAGGACAGAGCTGCAGGATAGATGGCCCCTGGCAAGGCTGGAAGGAATGAGGGGCACCATCTTATTCTCCAGGGTTCTTGGGGCATAACGATATGTATATGCCCACAGATCATTCAGATCAGCTTACAGATCACTGGTGTACAATAGAGATCCATAGAGCTTTAACCAAGTGACTGGATTACCAAATTATCTAGACATTCAGAAATCAACCAATCCTGGCTGGTCTGTGATTTTCCAGTTGATGAGTCTGTGAGGGTAAGACTGTCCAAATAGGTGGAGATGGAATTTTCCCGTGAAGGAAATAGAGATCAACTGTACTAAAAAGATAGTAATTTGGGGCCAGGGAATTAGGTAATCCATGGGACTGGAAGATGGAGAGACTTTCTTCTTTCTCAGGCCAGGCTTCTGAGGTGGGAGAAAGCTTGGCCACAGAGGCACATCACAGCCTTCTTGCTCTTAGTAAACCTAGGCAGCACCTCAGCACTAAGCTTGGTGGCCATTTCAAAGAGTAAAATCACCAAAAAAAAAACCCCAAAAAACCACACACACAAAAATGCAAAATACATGTCACTAAATAGATCACAAAAAAGGCACTTGTTTACAGTATAAGAGCCAAAACATGAGAAAGAGCATAATTATGTTTGACCTCAGCTGGGGACGCATGCGTCAGATGACTCAAACATTTTGCCACTCCCTACATGTCTATGAGCTACCATGAAAGTGCCATGAGTGTTGATTTGGGGGTTACAAATGAATTTTACTGAGTACACAGACTTTCAAATATTCACTCTATGAATAATGCGGATCAGCTCTACCTCATCCTGTATTTCAAAGGCTCCAATAACAAGCTCACTTGTTCTCTCTCCAGTATTGTATCCCATTATGTCCCTATACTTCACTCCTGCTAAAGTACTTAATCTTTCTGATTTCACTTCCTGTTTTCTTCCTTCCATATCTCTCCCTGTTAGTTTTATCAATTAAGAATCCTTTGGATGCAAGCAATATAAACTGACTTGGACTGACTTAAGAAAAACAAAGGGGGAGTATAGGGTAAGAAAAATAAAGGGGGAGTAGAGGGTATTGCCTGGAAGAGTGGCTCACAGACTCAGAGAAAGAACTTGACAGCCAAGAATTTGGAAGTCTGTGAACCAAGGCAGCTCAAAGATCCAAGCAAAAGGAGCCCATGAACCTTCTAAAAGGCTGTCTTTAAGATGACTCCACACCAATTTACTGCCATAACCCTCTCTATCTTATGTCTCCAAGTTTGTAATTCTTAGGAGAGACGTTCTGATTGGCCTAGCTTGAATACAATGTCCCTTACCCACAAGGTGTCTTAATCCCAGTGGCTAAAGTAAGGCAGAATAATAATTGGCCTCACCTGACTCATTTGCCTACCACTTGAACCAACGTGGCAGAGTCTGTTACCAATGTAAGACTGGTATTGACGCTGCCCAGATAAAGACACTAATTGCTACATTTATTTTTCTTCTCCATCTCCATAGCCTGTAACTCTAGTCATCCTTCAGTTCTCATCTAAACATCATCCCTTCTATAGGGTCTTTACTGACTCACCCAGCTGAATGTGGTTTTCCTTTTTCCCTCTTTGAACCCAGATAGAACTTGGCATTCATCTTCTGGCTTTCATATTCAGCCCTATCTTATGGCTGTATGTGAGCCTATCTTATCATTCATTTACTTATTGTTCAGTAAGTAATTCAGGCATTAAGTACTTACTGTGTACAGGGATTATGCTAAGCGTACTCTGGGCTTGTAGTGGGCAGGGACCATGGCCTGCTCATGTTTGAAGCACCTGTAAAGACCAATAATGGGCCCAACAGATTCCACGTGGAAATCACCCACACCCAAGGAGGCTGAGTTTATCCAGGAATGAGTCCTCTCATGCGGGCCATCTAGCTTGGTGTAGTTGACTTCGTGGCCAACATTATAATCAATGCTATGAATAAATTTATTGACGTTAATTTACCCAGAAAAACCCTGCTAGAAGGATTAGATACGACACACTACATAGCAGAATAAAAATTTACACACAAACACACATGTATACATAATTTTTAATGACACCAAAGGAAAAATTCTCATAGACCTTCATAAAACATAGCACAAAAGAGATCATAGGATTCAATTCTCCACTTGTGTTAAGTTCCATTCATGAATTAATCAAAAGCTAATCTATTTGTCAGGAATTAGCACATAGCAGCAATGAAGTAAAGGAATAAAATGGTTATACACACAAACATATGTATCAGATTATAATCTGAAAAAATAAATACTTAATGAATCTCAATTTTAACAGTAAATAATTCTAATGAAAAGAGGAAACAGATATAACCTAGCCCTTGAGTTAAAGCCACAAAGACAAACAAATTAGAACACAATGGATAAGAACGTATAAAAAGGCAAAACTATAGATATACTATGTAGGTTTGACTTAATTGTGGTAGGAGTTGTAAAATCAGGCGAACATCACCAGGAAATGCTCTCCCCTAATAGAATGTCACACTCTCCTTTACATCTGCCCACACTCTGCATTTCTTCGTGGGCCAGAGGATCAAAATTGGGACTCACCACAGAGAATATGTTCAAGTTCTTGAGAATAATCAAAGCTCTTTTCCAAGAAAAAGATATAATCTTTGTCCAGCAAGTCTGTGCTGAAATAAGTTGGTCTCTGGACAAGACAACAATTCCACAGCTTAACCTCCTACCCCAGTGGGCCAGCTCAGCCTCTTTCATGACTGGCCATTCAGAGCACATTCTGGCTAATAGTCTTGACTGTCTGCATTCCCTGAGGTTTGTACTTTCCCAAATTGACTGTACGTCACTGCCTACCAACAGCTTGCTTGAAGCAGCTGTAATTTGCTAGAAAGGGTCTAAGGGACATAAGAAATGTCTTCTTTCTTCTAGGTCCTTTAAGTGAATTCCCTATCATAAAGCAAAGTACACGGACCACAATACCTCAGCTTCCTACAAAAATGCCTTTGTGGATTTATACTACTCTTAACTTTTACAGACAGCTGTCCCAAGAAACATTTTTAAAACTGCATTTCTATCTTTCCTTCAAAATTTTTATCGAATGGCTTGTCCATTCGATAACCAATGTCCCTTATACAAATATCTACAGGATAAATTCTTCTTTCAGTGGAGAAGTTTGTCTCTATAGAGTGATACTGATATTTTCTTGTTATCAGATAATAAGCATCATGCAACCCACCATTTCCCTTCTTTCCTCAGTTTCCAGAAAATTCAGGGGCAGAATTCAGTCATTGAGTTTATCTGTTGTAAAGTCATTTCCTTCTGAGGGATAAAGAGATTTGTATCCTCTTTTCCCCTCCCTTTATTGCCTTATTTTGTGCAGTATTTAATTTTTGAAGTGGTCTCAAATGCCTTTGTAATAGGGAGGATAAACTTTAAACCAATGCAGATCTAATTTCTGATCCTTCTTGCATTAATTCAAACTCCTGTAAAGATACAAAGTCAGGAACGATATCTCCTTGAGTGCTTATTCACTCACTATTCAGCGTTGGGAAAAAGAAAAAAGGTAAACTGTGTTTAACTTTCTTAGAGATGCAGCCAGTAAGACCATTTGTCTGAGCATCAGTAATAATTAGATCTTAATTGTAAGGATACGCTCCAAGAAACATTCTGCTCCCAAAGGAGCAGGTTTGGGTAATTTGAGCCTCAGATTCATTTTGTCATTTGCCATGAAAGTCATGCTGAAGTGAATTCAAATGTTCAAAGTGATGTGGTAAAGGTATAGATCCTGAACTTGCGTCAAACCTTCAAGGGCTCTTCTCATTAATTAAAACCAGACCTATAGAACAGAACTGTTATGTGCTTCCTGTTTTATTATATTGTTATTGCACATAATTATGTGTAATCCATAATTATACAATAATAATCTTGTAAATAAGGCTAGTCAGTAACACACAATTTCAGACCCTTTGCTAGCCTCTCTTGGCGCTTAGAATAAAGTCTGAACTCCCTATCATGGCCAATAAGCCCGGCGTGATCTAACCCCTGCCTAGCTCTCCAATCTCATTTCTTTCCACTACCTCTGACCCACTCTGCTCATTCATACCGCAGTCCTTTTCTATTCCTTTAACTTCATAATGTCTTTCCCATCGCAGGTCCTTATGTGTTTACTGTTCCCTAGCCTTTCCCTTTTTCTCATATCTGTCTCTTCCAATCTCAGCTAAAACAACATTGCTGCTTCTGAGAAGATGCCTGACCATCATCTATCATCACTCTGTCTTATTTCCTTCCCAGCTCTCATCGCATCTGTTATTTATCATTTCTCACCTCCAGTAGACAGAAAGCTCCATGAAGGCAGTGCCTTATATACACTTATATCCTTGCACCAAGCTCAGACCTTGTTCTTCTCCTTTGATTATTTTGTGGATTGATACAATTTGATCTCCCCAACTCTCAAAGACAGAACAATCCACAAATCAGAAATCACTGCATATTAGAACTGGAATATCACTTAGAGGTAATCAGGTCCCTCATTTCACAAGGAGAGAAATTTAGGCCTCGGGAGGTGAAGTCACAATGGTGAAACTAGACCAGGGCTCTACTTACGTTTCAGTAACTGATCTGTTTCCTCGCTATGTGTCACCATTGGTCTCTCAACAGATGAAACTTGGCCCATTTAGGGTGATCCACTTGTGCTGGTTGCCCAGGACTTTCCTGGTTTTAGCTCTGAAAGCCCCATGTCTCAGGAAACCCCTCAGTCCTGGACAAATAATACGGTTGGCCACCCTAAACGGGCCAGGATGTGTGTTGATACATCCTCTGTCCCCCCAGTGTATGTGTTACTATAAGTAATAAAGAGCAGGGGCCAGCCACACATGCTCAAATTGACTGAGATGGTATGTCCTCAGAAGCTATAACTAGCAACTGATCATTGACAGAAAATCAACATGCCCAATGTCAGCAGACAAGCTTTGAATTCAAAAACATTCCCTTTCTTATCAGAAATCTAGTTTCCAACAGTCCATTCTCCTAGGACAAGTATGTCTTAGTCTGCCATAACAAAATATCGTAGACTGTGTGACTTAACAGAAATTAATTTCCTACAGTTTTGGAGGCCAAAAGTTCAAGATCAAGGTTCAGTGTGGTCAGGTTCCGGTGAGGAATCTATTCCTGGCTTGAAGACAGCTGCCTTCTCACTGAGTCCTCACATGCCTTACCTCAGTGCACATGTGTAGAGAGATCCATCTCTCTCTTCCTCTTCTTATAAGGCCGCCAATCCTATCAGATTAGGACCCCACCCTTATGACTTCATTTAACATTAATTACCTCCTTAAAGATCCTATCTCCAAATACAGTTACAGGGGGGTTAGGGCTTCAACATACGAATTGTGGGGGGGGACAATTTAGTCCATAGCAAAATGCTACCATATTTCTAAATGGTGATCATATCAAGTCTGCAACCTATGAATTTACTTGGCTGTGTTAGCTTGTGGCTTCAGGTTCCCCAGCACTGGGAATGGTCCCCCAATAGCAGTGACAACTTGTTTGGTGTTGGGTTTTAAACACAGGCTGGGTGAAGCAACAGGTTGGCGCCCACCTCTTGCAGGCAAGAGAAGCCTGAAGAAGAGGGTTGGAAGGGAGAACAGAGAACTCCATGGAGACTGCCCCAGTTAGCTGCCCAGACTGGTATATTTCTGACAACAGCAGCAGTGGCAGCCCAGGGAACGCTTGCCTCCTACAGTATAGATGCACAATTTACAACTTCAGCGGGTACATCTGCTGTTGCTAGTGAAGGCTGGCCTGGTGAGGGGTGGGTCTGTGACACCCTCACACCCGTTTCCGTTCTCTGTATCCTTTCCCCTTGGCTTTGTTATTCATGAGGGAAATGGAGGCCTCAAGTGTAGGCTCAAGCCCTGGCAGAATGTTTCAGCCCCCTTTCAACATCCATCTGGCTGAGCAATGCTTTGTGAAGTGCATCTCAAAATTCCATAGGCATGGAAACTACCTGGGGGTCTTGTTGAAATGCAGCTTCTGATGCCGTGGATCTGGAGGTCTGCCTTTCTGATGAGCTCCCAGGTTTGCCGATGCTGCTGGTCTGAGACCCCACTGTGAGTCGCACGGCTTCCAAAGATGTTAACACACTGCCTCAGAAACTCTCCTTAGATTGGTTTCTGGAGATGGAAGTAGCCCAGTAATTGCGCATGTAGATCTCTCTTCACTAGAGCTGCAAGCCTTACTGCTGTTCTCTCCTTTGCTTCCTCTTGAGATAACCTTTACCTGCAAACCCGACTTCTCTTCCCCAGGTAGCCCGTGATCCTTGTTCTTTCTCCCCCTCCCTCCCTGATTCTCCAGGGAAAAGCATATTTGGAGTTCAATTGTGACTCACCGGACTTGGGCAGGACTCTGGGGAAAATGTGAAACAGTTAATCCCAAGCAGATCCTAAATTGCTGCTCAGACCCCAGGAGGACCCAATGGAGTCCCAAGGGCATTGCCAACTGCAGAATATCAATTTACTTCTTAAAATTGTTTTGCCCAAAAGCAATCACACAGCAGCTCGCAGGATCCCAACCTGGAATGGCATACCTGAGCACTTTGGGCTTATTTGAACTTCATTTTAACTTCTTCAATAAAACAATACATTCATAATTATACCAACACAGAATTCTTGTTTCCCAGTGAGTCAAGGACTTCAAGGAAATGCATCCAAATTAGACTGTTTTAATAATTTCCTAAGCACAATGGTCTAGAGAAAGAAACATATCCAAAAAATAGCTTGCTCAGCAGCTGCCATATATGATATTGGATATCTTCTGAAAAATCACAGATTTAAAGAGGAAAAAAATCTTTAACCAAGACTTCAGCCAGCAAGGTCTGAACACTTGGAAAATGTTATCTTCAGTGCCCTCAGTTCCCTCCCCCTACCATACACCTCTTCGGAAGGCTTTCTTTGACGAACACCCAGTTTCCTCATTCTGTCTTCCTCCCCACTGCTTACAACTTGCTCTCAAGAAAATCATTTATATCTGCATGTGAATTTGAACTATTGCTCCTTTTTTCTCCCACGGGTGTGTGTTTAAGCCTCACCTCTGACTACAGAAACAACCTGGTTGCTTAGTAAATAATTTCAGGGAGGTAGGTAGGTAGCTCATAGCGTGTGACCTCTTGTCCCTGTCTTTGAAAGCAGCAATAAGCATTGATTCTTATTTGACATATTGTGCTGGTACCTTGGATTAGTGTTCTATGGCTGCTATAACAAAATACCACAGACCAGCTGGCTTGAACACAGAAATTTATTTTCTCTCAATTCTGGAGGCTGAAAGTCCCAGACCAAGGTGTGGGCAGGTTTGTTTCTCCTGAGGCGTCCCTCCTTTGCTTGCAGATGGCTGCCTTCTTACTGTGTCCTCACATGGCCTTTTTTCTGTGTACAGGCATCCCAGGTACCTCTTCCTCTTCTTATAAAAACACCAGACATACTGGATTAGGCCCTAACATTTATGAGCTCTCCTGGGGCATTAGGGTCTCAACATGTAAATGCTGGGAGACACAACTCAGCCATAATAGGCCTCTAGTTTTGCCTTCATCACTTATGACTGGTTAGTGTTTCCTTTTGGAAAATACCTGAGTCTAATGCCTGTTGTGTCCCATACTTTTGAACTTGTTGGCTGATGGATTCCTGGATGAGATGGCTGGTAATTCCACCCCAGTAAAGTCATCAAATGATAAGTGCCAGCTTGTTTCTATTGCCTTGGCTCACATCTCTTCGTCTCTTTAGGACAAACAGAAGGAACCCTAAAAACATCAATGTGAGATATCACTCGCCTTAGAGAGTCTGCCTGCCAGTTGCCTCTGTTTGTTAGGACCTGCTGAGGTGGCAGTCACAAAGCCAAAGAAGTTGGTAAAACCAAGACAATTGTGTAGGTCAGTGCCCGTTTGCCCTCAAATCCATTCTCTGTCCTTCATCTGCTCTGCTCTGTGTTTCGGAGAACCCTATTTCCCAGGATCCCTTGCTCTCTGGCTCCTAGGTAGGTCTAGTCAATGGGATGCACTGGTGGAAGGCTGGATGGTGGGAGCTGGAGAGATGCCAGAGTATCCTCTCACTTCTCTCTCTCCACTTCCTGTCGGGTCTCTGGAAATAGCAGTATCTCTTCCGGAGCTCCAGCTTCATAGGGCAGGCTTCCTCTCAGAGGGCCCTATTTTGAACTCAGGGCCACCACCTCTTCCTTGTACCTTCAGCCCGTAGAGTGGCAGCTTCCTGCTGTTGCTAATTTCTGAGTTGCCTCACTGCCCCCTTTTTACTTTCTCAGCTCTCCCACTCTGACATAACCAATTTCCCCAGTCAAACTTCTTAAGCTCAGAGTCTTAAAGTGGTTCCTGTTTCCTAGCTGATACAATAATCATTGTACCTACTTTGCACTGTAAGAATTAAATGAGAGAGAGAGAGAGCTCAGCATATAATAAGTGCTTAAAACATAGAAACTGCTAAAAGAAACTGCAGAGCCATTAATGAATTTTGTCATTTTAGAAGAGTAATTTTAAAAAGAATGACTTTCATCTATAAAATATTATTCAGAAATGGAACCATTAAATATAATTCCATGTATAATTCACCAATAATTCAAACCACCTCTGAAACCCAGTTTCACAGTCCTGACTTTGGTCTTTCCTAGAAAGAGAAGGATATAGTAGAAAAGGCCCTGGACATGGAGTCTGAAGGTGTGGCTTTCCACCAGCTACCTGTGTGATCTTGAGTTTCTCATTTTCCTTAAGGGGCCTCGGCCTTTACATCTGTAAACTGAGGTGGTTCAGTGTGACAATTTTTAAAGCCCCTGTAGCTCTAACTTCTTATGACTCTGCAACTGGCATAAGTTACTATTCATCTCTGGGGAGAGTGGGGAGTGAAATAACATTCTTCCTTTAAAAATAAAATGGCAGTGACTCTGAGGACTCACATGACGAGCCTGGTGAGAAATCCAGTTCTTTTCCTGGGGTTTTACTCATCAGGTATTTCTAAGGATGACCCCCATTCTCTAGTAATGTTGGCTCAACTGGTCCATGCATGAATCCAGAATAGCAAAAGATATGAACTGGCAGAGAGTAAATGATGGGCGAGTGGAGGAGAGGCATACCCAGCGAGTAAATGTGCAATGAGGTGGAGGAGAAATCAGTATATCTCCTTCAGAGGGGAGGAGCTCAGCCTGTTAGGCCAAATGATGTATGAGGGGAAGGGAAGGAGTCATGTTTGAATAGGCAGTAAAGAATATTAATTCAGGTGTTTAAAGACAAGCAAACCTACACTGAAATCTTGGCTCTGTTCTTTAATAGCAAATGACCTTGGGGCTAGTAATTAACTTCTCTAAACCTCAGTCTGTAAAATCTGTCTCATGCAATGGTGCTCAACTGGGTGTGATAATGAAGCCCATCCTCTCTGGGGACAATGTCTGAAAACATTTTTGATTGTCAGAACTGAGGGTAGAGGGAGACTACTGGCATCTCTGGGATTCTGCTAACCATTCTACAATGCATAAGACAGCCGTTCACAATGAAGAATTATCTAGCCCCAAAATGTCAGTAGTACTAAGGCTAAGAAACCTTGGTCTAATGGTAGTACCCACTTTTTTTTTTAAACTGCAGTATTGTCGACATACAATATTATATTAGTTTCAGGTGTACAACATACTGGTTTGACATTTATATAATTACAAATTGATCACCACAATAAGCCTAGTAACTATCTGTCACCATACAAAGTTATTACAATATTATTGACTATATTCCCTATGCTATATATTACATCCTCATGACTTATTTATTTTATAACTAGATTTTTGTACCTCTTATTCTCCTTCACCTATTTTTCCCAACCTTGCACTCCCCTGCCCTCTGGCAACCACCAGTTTTCTGTATCTATGAGTCTGTTTCTGTTTTGTTTTGTTTTTTAGATCCCACATATAAGTGAAATCACATGGTACTTGTCTTTCTCTGACTTATTTCAATTAGCATAATACCCTTTAGGTCCATCCATGTTGTCATAAATGGCAAGGTTTTCTTCTTTTATGGCTGAATAATATTCCATTGTGTATATATACCACATCTTCTTTATCCATTCAACTATCAGTGGACACTTAGGTTGCTTCCATATCTTGGCTTTTGTAAATAATATGCAGTGAACATAGGTGTGCACATATCTTTTTGAATTAGTGTTTTCATATTCCTTGGATAAATACCCAGAATGGGAATTGCTGGATTATATGGAAGTTCTATTTTTATTTAAAATGGAACCTCCATACTGTTTTCCATGGTGGCTGCATCAGTTTACATTCCCACCAACACTGCACAATGGTTCCCTTTTCTCTGCATCCTTGCCAGCACTTGTTATTTGTGACCTTTTTGATGATGGCCATTCTGACAGGTGTGAGATGATACCTCATTGTGGTTTTGATTTGCATTTCTCTGGTGATTAGTGGTGCTGAGCATCTTTTCATGTGTCTGTTGGCCATCTGTATGTCTTCCTTGGAAAAATGTCTATTCAGGTCCTCTTCCCATTTTTTTACATTGAATTGTTTCTTTAATATTAAGTTGTGTGAGTCCTTTATATATATTTTAGATATTAACCCCTTATCAGATATATTATTTGCAAATATATTCTCCCATTCAGTAGATTGCCTTTTCATTTTGTTAATGGTTTTCTTTACTATGTCAGAGCTTTTCAGTTTGATGTAGTCCAGTTTGTTTATTTTTGCTTTTGTTGCCCTTGCCTTTGGAGACAGATCCAAAAAAAATATATTGCTAAGACCAATGTCAAAGAGCAATAGTACCTACTATTTCATGTAATAGAAGGATTAAATTAGATAATGGATATAAGTATCACTGTGCTCTATGGCCAGAAAACAATTCATAAGATGGCACTGGTAAGTCCTTACCTGACAATAATTACTCTAAATGGATTATAATTTCCAGTCAAAAGACATAGAGTGAATGGATGGATAAAAAAACAAGAACCAACTATATGCTGCCTACAAGAGACTCACTTCATCTTTAAAAACACACATAGGCTCAAAATGAAAGAATGGAAAAAGGTATTCTATGCAAATGGAAACCAAAAGAAAGCAGTGGTAGCTATACTTACATCAGAGAAAAGAGACTTTAAGCCAAAAAATGTTAACAAGAAACAAAGAAAGTCATTATGTGATGATAAAGGGGTCAGTTCATCAAGAAGATGTAACAATCATAAATATATACACACCCATCATCACTGCACCTGAATATATTTAGCCAAACTAATACATCTGAGGAAAGAGATATACACAAATAAAATAATAGTAGGGGACTTCAACACCCCATTTTCAACAATGGATAGATCATCTGGACAGAAAGTCAACAGGAAATGTTGGTCTTGAACCATACTTTGGACCTAACAGACATATATAGAACATTCTATCCAACAGTACCAGAATACACATTCTTTGCAATTGCACACATAACATTCTCCAGGATAGATGACATGAGAGGTAATAAAACAAATCTTAGCAACTTTAAGACTGAAATCATACCAAGTATCAAAAGGAAAATCAATAAATAAATGAAATTGAAAGCACAACATACCAAAACCTATGGGATGCTGCAAAACAGTTCTAAAAGGGAAGTTTATAGCAGTAAATGCCTACATTAAGAAAAAAAGTCTCAAATAAACAACCTAACTTTACACCTTAAGGAACTAGATAAAGAGGAACAAACTAACCCAAAGTTAGTAGAAGGAAGGAAATAAAAAAGATCAGAGCAGAAATAAATGCAATAGAGACCAGAAAAAAAAATAGAAAAGGCCAATGAAACTAAGAGCTGATTTTTCAAAAAGATAAAATTGAGAAATCTTTAGCTAAACTAAGAAATAAAGAGAGGAGACTCAAATCAAATCGAAATTGAAAGCAGAGACATTACAACTGATACCATGGAAATACAAAAGATCGTAAGAGACTATTATAAACGATTATACACCAACAAATTAAATTACCTAAAAGAAATAGACAAATTCCTAAAAAAATACAACCTACCAAGACTGAATCATTAAGAAATAGAACATCTGAACACAGGCAACAAGTAAGGAGATTGAATCAGTGATCAAAAACCTCCCAACAAAGAAAGCCCAGGACCAGATGGTTTCACTGGTGAATTTTATCAAACATTTAAGGGAGAATTAATGCCAATACTTATTAAACTCTTCCAAAAATTTGAAGAGGAGGGAACACTCCTAAACTCATTTTACAAGGCCAATGTTACCCTGATAACAAAAGCAGTCAAGGACATCACAAGAAAATACAATTACAGTTCATCATATCCCTGATGAACATATATTCATATTTTGTATGAAACTGACAGATTATTTTCCAAATAAAAAGCAATATGGTAGAGGTCCAGTTGCTTCCTATCCTCTCCAACACTTGGTGTTGTAAGTCCTTCTAAATTTAACCATTCTTAAGTGTGTATAGTGTGTCTCTACGTATTTGGAGGAGAAAACCTTTTCCAGAGACCTCCTAGCAGACTTGCTGTATTGACCATGGCTGAGTCTCATGCCCATGCCTTAGCAAGTCATGGCACTTTTCAGTCTCTAGAGTGGGAGAGGCTTCTCCAGCAAAACAAAAGGGAAATGAAATGAGTGTTAGTTGGACAACCAACAATGCTTCCTTTGTGTGCCATGGTTCACTGGTTTAATTCTACTTCAAGCTGCTGAATGCAGTGATAAGGACCTGATAACTAAGTTCCTTTGAAAGACAATAAGGAAAAGTCAGAGCAGACCCAAGTTTTGAGCTCGGGTTATTAGAGACAGGTGGCATTGGTGGGAAAGGTACGGAGCCAGGTTTGGTTCACACTGTTTGCAGAACCTGCCTCCTTTGATCTGCTGCCTTTTCAGTGTTTCCTAGGATTTTGAAGCACAGTTCAGTCTTCCTGGGTGTTTCAAGAACTTTGCAAGTCATCCGGAGGCGACAAAATGACCCCTACCTTGGAAAAATTGGAGAAAGTGTGTGGATCAGAATTGGTTGTGATCACAGTGTTAATTCAAGCAAGAGATACAGCAAGAATCCATGCACCCCCTCACCCCACCCCCTTTGAGTACTGATGACCACTTAGGTCTCTTTCCTATGGAGAAAGACTCCTGAAAGCACTGATATTTGATTGAAAACCCCAGGAAAAGCCAGAGTGGGACTCTTTCACCAGTCTCCAGTGTGTTCTCCAAGTTTTAAGCCAAGGATTTACAGAGGAGACTACACATACCTTGCTACTATAATACATTTCAAGTCAATCATCTTCTCTCCTTTCAGGATGTTTCAAATGACAGTGACACTGTAATGTAAAAAGCAATCATTACAGTCCATGTCACAACATTAAAAATATAAGCATAATAGGAAATGATCTCTATTAACTAGAGTTTGATCTCCATTTTTATTTATGCAGATACAAAGGGCTATTTGGATTAGTAATTACGTTTTTGGCATTTCTGCGGTTTCAAATTACTTACTGGAAACAGCCTGCTGAATTCAAATACTGGATTCTAAATTTCTTATTCATCTATAAGCCACTGCTCAACACGGATAATGGAAATGCTGTACCAGTAAGTAATGACTTGGAAGGGAAGTAGATCATTGGAATTCAGAGTGGATTTTTAGGATTTTGGTAACAGCTTCTTAAGAAAACTTTAGTGGACTTTCTCTGTAACTGAGATGGACTTGGAAGTTTTAGTTTATTTTTTTTCTTTCTTTCTCACTTCTGTTATTATGAAACTGTTTATCTGGCATTTTTTTCAAGTCTTGCCAAGGATATGTTTGCTTTATATAACTTACTGCAGTATGCCTCAGTTCCGTTTTCAAGTTTCATTGTGCATAGTACCATGTATAGCTCTATGTGTGTGCAGAGAAAGAGACAGTTTCAAAATTGCCTGAAGAAGATACTTAATGTCCAGCCAGATATAAGGTATGAGAGCCAATTTCTTAATAGGGAAATAGATAATTATGAGCATAGCTACAGCACTTTGGGGTTCCCTTCTCTCAAATGCCCTGGAAACATATTGTTCTCAGAGCCCAGGGGGAGATTTTTGTCACCCCCACTCAGCATGCCCTCTATTAACAGGCCGACTCTGAGATAAGGAAAAGAATTATTCCTCAAGCAATCTTCTCTCTACCTTCCGCTAATGATAATGGCGGCTTGTGTGTGAGTGTGTGCGCTTGCGCACACGATACCATCCTCTGCCCAGAAACAGACGAAAAGATGCAATGCTACTGTTTTCCTCCCATTACAACTGGTTTCATGTTCCTGGGTGGGAGAGCGAGGCTTCTTTATCATTGGAGGGTCAGCTCTAGGCAAAATATTAATATCATTGCATTTTAATTTTTGTCCCTTCTTTCTGCCACTTTCCCTTTCCCAATGTTCTGATCACAAACACCACTCTCCCTCCTTTCCTCCACCATCAGTGGCCGGGAGGGCGTCTGATTAACACAGCCGGGTAGGGGTCTATTCAGGTACCCCTTCCTGTCATAGGGCTGACTGGTTGACTCAAAGCAATGGTACTCCATCTTTTCCCTGCACAACATACCTGATGGGTGGCATTCACATATTAGACACACCCTGCTGAGGGTATGAAGGTTATGAATAATTCCCAGCCCACTAGGTAGCTGTAACTCCTCCCTTTTCTCTCACAAGCATAAAAGAAAATCTAAATGCAAGTGAATAAGAGAAAGTTATTGCATGAATAATGTTGAATCTCTTTAATTTACAAAAGAAAGTAATTTGCAAGCTGTTTTGTGATTAGAGACAAATTATAATACTTCTGTCCCGTGGTACCACTGTAAGCCCTTGTGCTGACCATCTCCATCTGCCTTTCCAGATCCTCTCCCCACCCTTCCCCATCCTGCTTTATGCCCTGGGAGGGGACACTTTTGGACTATTTCACCCACGTAACTTTGTCCACTGGCCAATGGAGACAACATTAGGATACTGGAGGGCAGGAGGAAAGAGAGGTTGGTGTATTCGTTGTCATTCTTTCTCTGCTGCTTGAGCTCCTCTTCCCAAGGCCACCCAACTTCTGGTAGGCAGCCCTCTTCCATATCTGCAGCCTGAGTTGCAACTATAGGTCTCTCAAGGATCCAGGAATGGTTTCCTCCCCCTCATCCCAGGGGAGCAAAGGGAGGAGGTGGAAAGGAGACCTCCCTGTTACTAATGCCAGGGTATTTAGCCAGCCCTTATTGGTTCCTCTTAACTTTGCTCACAACTTTGTAATAATTCCCAGCTGGGTGTACCACCATACCATCTCTCTCCGGTCAGGATCCCAACTAATCTTGTGGTTGAGAACTTGTTAAATAAGTTTATTACTACTCCTAAGAGTTCTGAGGCTTAATAGGACAATCTTGTTGTTGATAGCATAAAGACTGAAAACCCTTGATGGCCAAATGGAATAGCTATCAAATGGAGGGCCTGTCAGCTTTTGACAACTAAAGGTGAGCTATTTGGGTGCAAGATATACATTCTTCACTAATACTGCCTATATAGCACGCTTCTTCGTAAACTCTTAGGACACTCCAGGAAACACATACATACACAAACACATAACAACGATTATAATTTTCACATTCTAAAAATATAACTATCACTATTTGCCAGACTTTGGACAATGACTTTGTTCTTGTCCTGACTTTGTGTCTTGTGTAAACTAATATCATAACCCAATACTTAAAAGCGTGACACTGACTTTTAAGTCAGATGGACTTGGTTGGAGGCTTAGATCCACCACAAGCTACTGTATATGTATACACTGGTATATAACTTTTCCATGCCTTAGTTTCCTGAAAGTAACATGGTGATAACAATATTCTCATAGGATGGTTGTAAAAATTAAATGGGATATTTGTCCTGCTTTTCAAGCACAGTGCCTGTTGCATAGTTAATGCTAAATGAATATTAGCTAAGCAAACATACAAAGAACAGACTGCATGGATTCCATTAAGCCCCTTGAAGGTAACAGCCTGTCTTCACATCTTTGTGTTTTCCTCAGTATAAGTCCAATACATATTGAGATGAATGAATGATGAATGGATGGGTAAGTGGATGATGGATTGATGATGGATGGATGAGACTGGCCTCAAATAAAAATTTCTTCAGGCTACTTAGACATTACTTGGACGAGATCACATTTTTAAGATTTCTAATTAGTCCTTTGGTTCTCTGGATATGAGGTTATTTTCTGCCTAATCATTCCAATCATGTCTGTGCACTCCTGTGTTTACAGGTTATTTTTTCATTTTTCTTTCAGCGAGGAATTTAAATTCCCTCCACCGTGTTGTGAAATCCTCATTTCAGTTCTTTGGGAGCTTCACACAGGTATGTGTCCCCCTTGAAGATTATTTTTGTGTTCCTTTAAGCAGAAAGGGCATAGTTTCTGCCAAAGCTAACAGCAGGGGATGGAGGAGATCCTTAGCTGACTAAATATTTCCACAACAAAAGTTGGGACATTTAACCCTGAGGGTATTGGTCTTTCTAACCATTCGCTATGGATCAACAATTAGGCCAAGTTCACCTATCAGTTATGAAACAGCCCAGAAAGAATTTGGACTTTCATTTTTGCTAAGCAGCAAAATAAAGTATCAAAAATACCACACAAAAGCCCAGATTATTTATTCCTCCATCTATTACTGTTTTCCCTCTTAACCAGTCAGAAATTACTTAATCCAATTAAATACATTTTTTTTGTTACCTACCACGTGATAGGCACTCTGTATATCTGTTAAAATAATTCTTTTGCGACAAAATTTGGTTTAATTAAAACAATCCCTATGATTCATTTGCATTATTTGAGATAAGTAAATTATTTTCCTTTTTTGGAATGATCCCGTCTGGTTGAATGCACCAGTGACAATGGCTTAAGTTTTTGCAAAGTTGGGAGAGTGGACAGTACATGGATTTGGAGTCACTTTTAATCCTAGCTGCACAGTTACCAGGTCTATGCTTGAGCAAGTTGTCTTGTCTGTGTGAGTTTCTTTCTTCCACTGAGAAATGGGTGTAGTAGTATCTCCCTCACTACAAAGAGCTGAGGAATGAGTGCAACAGCATGAGTTTCCCAAAATATGTCATTTCCCCGATCACTTTGTACTCTTAACACATCTTGCGTGGCATCTAGGACAGGCTGGAACAAAAGCAAGCACTATGTAGTTTGGTTTTTGCTTATTTAATGACCACAAGAGTAGAAATTTGACCTGATTCATTTTGTGAATCTTCTTCAAGTCCTACGAAAGAAATAACTTGGGCTTTGATATGAGATTACTAGAACTTTTGATGGCAGGAAGAAAAGTGCTTGCTGGGATCTTATATGCACATTTATTTTGGATTAGTAGATTAATAAAAATAGAGTAATGGCCAATGTAACCCCTTAGTGCCAAGAGGTTATAAATATATGAAGTTCGAAGGATTTTTGTCTTTTTCTTCCAGCTGAATAGAAACTCTGACAGCCCCTCTTGGGGGAATGTGCTTTGAGCAGGGATGGCTATATGCACCAGAGCCCAGGCCTCCCTGGTAGACATTGAGAAGTACATCACTCAGGATACACTGGTGCCAACTCTGGAAACCAAATTAGGCTACCTTAAATCGCACAAGAATTTCCTAGAAAAACTATTAGATAGCTCACAACATTGAGAGCCTGGAGAGCTGAGCTCAGAAAATGGGCAGAAACCAAGGGAGGTTGGGCACCATTAAAATTCTGTGACAGGAACAGTCTTTCTGGACTGCTGCCACCAGCCTTGACACTGCTGGCTAGGCTCCTGCACAGCTACCATGTTTAATCTCAGACCTCACCTGTATATATGTCACATTCTTGATAGTCAGTGTCCTGACTGGGAGCATCTGATTGGCCAGTTTAGGTCATATGACCATGTGCTACTCATCACGGAGCTAGAAGAGGGACCAAGTTCTGTAATAGAGATGGAGGGAGGAGGGACCCTGATATCAAGCTACCATGATTCTTAAAAACAGGTCAGAAGGTACGATGCCTGGCAGCCAAAAATAAAAAGTATCTACTACAGAAAGTTCACCTCATTTTTCCCCTGCTTTGCTGTTTCTCTTTACTACAGTGGCTGGTCCTGGCTGTTTGGGGGCATGGTCCTCTCAAGAACAGACATACGGATATGTACTTTGCAAAGGCTAAGAATGGACATAAACTTTGTAGCATGACCTGGCTATGCATCCTGCTGTGAGTCTGACCTCTGAATTCCTGTCGTGTGCAGAGACGAGAGTTCTCTGGAACCCAGCAAGATTACCAGTGAGCACATACCCAGAAGTGAGAACCCCATGATGGAGATATTGCCTACTGACTTGCCCCAAAATGGGATCTGAGCTGCTGAAGTACTCAAGGACAGCATGTTAAAAGCTTCTTGTTTGATTCTAGGCACCAAATAATGTTTATTTGTTTCCTTCATTCAGGCCACAGAGGATCAGTTTTGCCAAAGGACGAGAAGCAGCTAGAGGCAAAATAGCAGCCAAGTGAAAAGTACTTTGAAGAGTAGTGGATAAAACCATTCCTTATATTTGGAGTCAGTCAAGCCTGGGCTGGAATCCCAGCCCCCAAACACTTCGTAGGACTACAGTCTTGGGCTGGTGACTTCACACTCCCCGATCCTCAGTTTCTTAATCTATAAAATAGGGATAGAGGGGATCGGATCAAGATGGCGGAGGAGTAGGACATGGAGCTCACCTTCTCCAACAAATACATCAAAACTATATCTACATGTGAAACGATTCTCACAGAACATCTACTGAACACTGGCAGAAGACCTCAGACTTCCAAAAGGGTAAGAAAATCTCCATGTAACTGGGTAGGACAAGAGGAAAAAAAAGAGAGAAAGGAATCGGGATGGGACCTGTACCCCTGGGAGGGAGCCATGAAAAAATAAAGATTTCCACACCCTGGGAAGTCCCCTCACAGGCAGGGAGATCAGCCAGAGGGGGAACTTCAGAGCCTTGGAGGAGAGCGCAGCAACCCGTCTGCAGACAGCAAAATGGAGAGAGACCTGCACAGATGGTCAGTGCTACCCAGCACTCCCCAGCCTGAGACCCTCCTCTGCCGGGGCGGGGTGGGTGCTGAGGCTCGGGCTTCAGAGGTCAGACCCGGGGAGAGGACTGGGGTTGGCTGCATGGAGACAGTCTGAGGGGGCTAGGGTGTGGTGCGCCACACCCGACAGAGTACGTGAAGAAGCCTGGGCCCACCAGAGAGGGAAGACGCCATTGTTGGGGGGCACACAAAGAGAGGGGCATGCCCACCATAGGAGGGTCTTTCTCTGCTTGCGTGCTCTCAGGTGGCAGGGCACTGCCTACACGAGCTCCGGAGGTGGGTGCAAACTGCTGCTGCCATCTCAGATTCCAGAGGTGGGCGCGGGCCGCTACTGCCACCAAGGGTCCCATGACTGGGCGCCAACCACTGACCCTGCCTCTCCGGGAGTATGTGCAGGCCACGCACCTGCACACCCCCATCAAGCAGATAACAGCCAGCACACGCGAGGAAGGAGGTGGCAAGCATCCAAACCAAAAACAGCCCTCACGCCAACATTAAACCCACACAACCTACCACAACCTACGCAGGGATGCTCCTGCATATAAATAGCCCTCCAAGACTACAGTAGATAATTACTTCTCCTAAACTCACAGAGTAAGAGGAATATAAGCAAAATGAAGAAGCGGAGGAACCACTCCCAGTTAAAGGACCAAGAGTATTCCCCTGAAGGAACAAACAAACAGTGAAACAGACCTCTTCAGTCTAATAGACACTGAACTCAAAAACGAGGTAATTAATGAAAATACTGAAGGACTTAAGAAAATCTATGGACAGAAATGCAGATTACTGTAAAAAGGAACCAGAAACCATAAGGAGGAGCCAAGAAAAATTAGAAGATTCATTTGCTGAGACAAAAGCTGAGCTAAAAGCAATGAATAGCAGAATGAATAATGCAGAAGAAAGAATAAATGCTCTGGAAGATAGAATAATGGAAATTACCCAATCCAAACAGCAGACAGAAAGCCAATTAAAAACAAAAAATGAAAGCAATATAAGAGACCTATGGGATAATATAAAGCATGCCAATCGACACATAATAGGGATTACAGAAGGAGAAGAAAGAGAAAAGGGGATTGAAAATGGATTTGAAGAAATTATAGCTGAAAACTTCCCAAACCTAAAAAGAGGAAACATTATCCAGAAACAGGAAGCACTGAGGGTCCCAAACAAGATGAACCCAAACAGACCTACACCAAGACATATTATAATAAGAGTGGCAAGTTAAAGAGAGGGTTCTAAAGGAAGCAAGAGAAAGAGAGTTAATTACAAGGGAACCCCCATAAAGCTATCAGCTGATTTCTCTACAGAAACACTGCAGGCCAGATGGAGTGGCAAAATATATTCAGAGTCTTGAAAGGGAAATCTGCAACCTAGAATACTCTACCCAGCAAGATTTTCACCAAAAAAGAAAATTACAGGCCAACATCTTTGATGAATACAGATGCAAAAATTCTCAACAAAATATTAGCAAACCAAACCCAACAACACATAGAAAAGATCATACACCATGATCAAGTTGGATTCACCCCAGGCTCACAAGGATGGTTCAACATATACAAATCAATATAACACATTAACAAAAGAAAAATCAAAAACCACATGATCATCTCAATAGATGCAGAAAAAGCATTTGACAAAACAACGTCAATTATGGTTTTGAGGAACATCATTTCTCATAAGAACTCATACAAAAGTGGGTATAGAGGGAACATATCTCAACATAACAAGACATTTATGACAAACCCACAGCAACTATAATACTCAATGGTGAAAAGCTGAAAGTATTCCCACTAAAATCTGGAACAAGACAAGAATGGCCACTCTCACCACTTCTATTCAACACAGTATTGGAAGTCCTAGCCACGGCAATCAAACAGGAAAAGAAATAAAAGTTATCCAAATTGGAAGGGAAGACGTAAAAATTTCTCTATCTGCAGATGACATAATAGAAAACCCTAAGAACTCCACACAAAAACTACTAGATCTAATAAATGAATTCAGCAAAGTAGCAGGATACAAGATACAATACAACATTTGCAAATGACACAACCGACAAGGGCTTAATCTCCAACACATACAAACAGCTCATACAACTCAAAAAGCAAACAACCCAATAAAGAAATGGGCAGAACACCTTAATAGACATTTCTCCAAAGAAGACATACTGATAGCCAGTAGGCATATGAAAAGATGCTCAACATCACTAATTATTAGAGAAATGCAAATCAAAACTACAATGAGGTATCACCTCACACTGGTCAGAAAAAATCTACAAACAACAAATGCTGGAGAGGGTGTGGAGAAAAGGGAACCCTCCTAACACTGTTGGTGGGAATGTAAGTTGGTGCAGCCACTATGGAAAACAGTATGGAGGTTCCTCAGAAAACTAAAAATAGAGTTGCCACATGATCCAGCAATTCCCACTCCTGGGCATATATCCGGAGAAAACTACAATTCAAAAAGATACATGCACCCCTATGCTCACAGCAGCACTATTCACAATAGCCAAGACATGGAAACAACCTAAGTGTTCATCGACAGATGACTGGATAAAGAAGATGTGGTATATTTATACAATGGAATACTACTCAGCCATAAAAAAGAATGAAATAAATAATGCCATTTGCAGCAACATGGATGGACCTGGAGATTATCATACTAAATGAAGTAAGTCAGAAAGAGAAAGACAGATACCATATGGTTTCACTTGTATGTGGAATCTAAAATATGGCACAAATGAACCTATCTACAAAACAGAAACAGACTCACAGACTTAGAGATCAGACTTGTGGTTGCCAAGGAGGAGGGGTGTAGGGAGAGGGATGGACTTGAAGTTTGGCTTGATAGATGCAAACTATTACATTTAGAATGGATAAACAACAAGGTCTTACTGTATAGCACAGGGAACTATATCCAATCTCCTGGGATAAACCATAATGGAAAAGAATATTTTAAAATAGAATGTATATATGTGTATAACTGAGTCACTTTGCTGTATAGTAGAAATTAGCACAACATTGTAAATCAACTATACTTCAATTAAAAAAAAAAACTATTGTACATCCATACAGTGGATTTCTATTCAAGAATAAAAAGAAATGAACTACATACCTGCTCCAGCATGGAAGAACATCAAGCACATTACTCTAAGCGGAAGAAGCCAGGTGCAAAATTCCATTTATATGACATTTTTAAAGTGCCACAATTACAAAGGCAGAGATCAGATCAGAGGTTTCCAGGGGCTATGAATTAAAGGAGAGGATAAAGGATTGACCACAAAGGTGCACATGGAAATATTTTGGGGTGATGGTAGTTACATAAGTGATTGTTTGTCTGATGAGGCCCATGAGTGATGTTGCACAAGCAGATGACAGGTTCCCCAGCGAAGGCAGAATCAGACTAATAGGCAGCTTCTGGAACTATGCTGTTAAGTACAATGCCTGGTACAATAATTATTCATTGAATAAATTAATACACTTATCCTTCAAGGAAAAAAAAAGTGCTTGTCAAAACTTATGTAACTGTCCACCCAAAATTTTGAGTTTTGCCTTTATAAATTTCACTTCAATAAACTTGACTTTGGGGGAAACAAAATAAAATAAAAATAAAATAGGGATAACGTATGCCTAAAAGTGGGTGGTTGTGAGGATTAGAAATAATCTATTTAAAGCATTCAGCCCAACTCCTGCTCAGCCAATGCTTGGTCCTCTCTGCTCTTCCTCACTTACAGAAGAAAATAGAGAAGTCAGCTTAGTTACTCAACTGTAAAGCATGAAGTTACAAGAAGCAGTTTAAGTAAAGTCAAAGGTTAGATTTCAATGGTGAAATAAAACATCAGTGTCAAGAAGAAAGGGCACTGAGGAGGGAGGCAGGGCTGTGGTATCAGCATAACTTCTGTATCAATACTAAAGCTATTTAGCACTGGAGTCACCTGGAGAAGGCAAGACTAGGAGAGGAATCAAAGACAAGAGAAGTCATTTTTACAGTGCACATATGGTGCTTTAAGCTGGATGCTTTACCCACATTATCATACTAAACTACACCCCAGGAAGTAGGTCCGTTATTACCCCCACTGTGTGGATAGTGAAACTGAGGCACAGAGAGGCAGTGAGTAGGTTTCTTCTAACCTTTGCTTTCCCTTTGAGGTGGCAGAAGATTACTGCATCCATCAGCTCCAGAGTTTATATCTCTTCCCCTCAAGAAAGCAACCAGTGTGGGGAAGGAACCACTTAGTCCCATTTCAGTTTTGGAGATTGGGTCAGGTGCCAACCGTGGTCTAGACAACACGGATGAGGACAGGCAGGGGGAGAATGGGGTCCACTTGAATAAGCATAAGGGCTCTGGTGTATCCATGCAGATGGCCGGGGTGGGTGGGAACACTGCATCAGCAAGTCCAGGAGGTCCCGTTCACATTTTAATGCTGTTAAGAAAAATGAGCCAAAAATTAGAGACAAAGCAATAGGATACCTGCATGTGCCCTCAATGTCACCCTTAGCCATTGTTTAACTGGCTCATCAAGTATTATTTAATCATCTAGGACAGGAGTTGGCAAAACTGTGAGCCTCGGCCATACGTGTTTCTAAATGAAGGCTTATTGGAACAGCCATGTCCATTTGTTTATGTATTAGCTACAGTTTTTGTGTTACACTGTCAGAGTTCAAAAGAGCTCATATGATCTAGAAAGCCAAAAATATTTCCTACCTAGCCCTTTAAAAAATTTGCTGCATCCCTGACCTGGGAGAATGTGCCTGTATTTGAATTTGCTATTTACTAGTATTTGATTAGAGCCCAGATACTCTGAAGTTATATGTCCACTGACTGGTCAGTTTCTGTAAGGTAGAAAACATAACCAGAAGTCTACAGCTTTATTGCTCTGTAAGACATTAAACAGTTTTATAATCTATTAACAAATTCATTTCAGTATCCCTTTGACTGACTGACTCTATAAATTCCCTTCCTTTGATTCTCCTTTGAACCAGATTTGCCATCCTAATGATCTCCTCATGAATTGACAAAGTGAATAGATTTTTGATTCATGTTCATTCTATTTCATATGAGTCATGTTTTTACCTTTGGGAACATTATACTTTGACAACTCCAAGGGATGGCATGGAATACAACATGAATGGTGATAATTCTTAAAATAGGGATGGTAGTACTGGATAGCCAACCCTGTTGGTACTCACTACTATACTGTACCTCATTTAATCCACGCAACAGTCCTATAAAGTATGTTAACTTACAAAATGGAGAAATTAAGGTAATAGCAAAAGCCACCTCATAGGGTGGTTTTGGTCGTCAAAAAAGATAGTGCAAGTGTTTAGCAAAATACTTAGTGCCTAATACTTATTCATTAAATGCTAGCTATGATTATTAGTATTAATGGTATTATCCTATGTATGAGTTGTTTCTTTGGTTGAAAGTAACAGATGTTTGACTCCTACCAGCTTTAGCAAATAACAAGAAGAAAATAATTGGAACAAACATCTTGAATGCACAGAATCAAAGGAAGGGCTAAGCAGCTGATCCGCAGGGCTCTCTTCTCTCCACAAGACTCTGAGAGACAAAGAGCCTGCCATGTCTAAAGATTCAAGTGACTTGGTTTGGCAGGACTGTAAACCCTGATCAGGTAGGGAGCTGGCCTCATTTCTTCTACCTTGTAAAGTGAAGCAAAGACTATAATGTCCTCACCTTTGTGTCCCCGTGTTGCTCAGCACGGTGTCTGCCACACGGTACCTGCTCAATAAAAGTCTATGGAGCGGGCTTCCCTGGTGGCGCAGTGGTTGAGAATCTGCCTGCCAATGCAGGGGACACGGGTTCGAGCCCTGGTCTGGGAAGATCCCACATGCCGCAGAGCAGCTAGGCCCGTGAGCCACAATTACTGAGCCTGCACATCTGGAGCCTGTGCTCCGCAACGAGAGAGGCCGCGATAATGAGAGGCTCGCGCACCGCAATGAAGAGTGGCCCCCACTTGCCACAAGTAGAGAAAGCCCTCGCACAGAAATGAAGACCCAACACAGCCATAAATAAATAAATAAATAAATTAAATAAACCCAAAGTTTAAAAAAAAAAAATGTAAGCTGAAATATTAAAAAAAAAAAGTCTATGGAGCTAAATCACCAGCAGGTAGACGGGGATGACAAGCAGATACGACTGGCAAAAAAAGTCGAGATCATCTACAGAAAGAGTAATATATCTGATCTGGTAGTGCAGATGGAGGCCAGGTTAGCGTGGAAGGGGGCTTAAGTGGTAGCCTAAGGCTACATTTCCTCTTCACAACTATACAATGAAATGAAGATACCATTCCCAACACCTTCTGGGCATGCAGAATTCACTTTTGTGTTCTCCCCTTTTTTTTTTTTTTTTTAAAAACATCTTTATTGAAGTATAATTGCTTTACAATGGTGTGTTGGTTTCTGCTTTATAACAAAGTGAATCAGTGACACATATACATATGTTCCCATATCTCCTCCCTCCTGCATCTCCCTCCCTCCCACCCTCCCCATCCCACCCCTCTAGGTGGCCACAAAGCACCGAGCTGATCTCCCTGTGCTATGCGGCTGCTTCCCACTAGCTATCCATTCTACATTTGGTAGTGTATATATGTCCATGACACTCTCTCACCCTGTCACATCTCACCCCTCCCCCTCCCCATATCCTCAAGTCCATTCTCTAGTAGGTCTGTGTCTTTATTCCCGTCTTGCCACTAGGTTCTTCATGGCTTTTTTTTTTTTTTCCTTAGATTCCATATATATGTGTTAGCATACTGTATTTTTCTCTTTCTGACTTACTTCACTCTGTATGACAGACTCTAACTCCATCCACCTCATTACAAATACCTCCATTTCATTTCTTTTTATGTCTGAGTAATATTCCATTGTATATATGTGCCACATCTTCTTTATCCATTCATCTGATGATGGACACTTTGGTTGCTTCCATGTCCTGGCTATTGTAAATAGAGCTGCAATGAACATTTTGGTACATGACTCTTTTTGAATTATGGTTTTCTCAGGGTATATGCCCAGTAGTGGGATTGCTGGGTCGTATGGTAGTTCTATCTGTAGTTTTTTAAGGAACCTCCATACTGTTCTCCATAGTGACTGTATCAATTTACATTCCCACCAACAGTGCAAGAGAGTTCCCTTTCCTCCACACCCTCTCCAGCATTTATTGTTTCTAGATTTTTTGATGATGGCCATTCTGACCGGTGTGAGATGATATCGCACTGTAGTTTTGATTTGCATTTCTCTAATGATTAATGATGTTGAGCATTCTTTCATGTGTCTGTTGGCAATCTGTATATCTTCTTTGGAGAAATGTCTATTTAGGTCTTCTGCCCATTTTTGGATTGGGTTGTTCGTTTTTTTGTTATTGAGCTGCATGAGCTGCTTGTAAATCTTGGAGATTAATCCTTTGTCAGTTGCTTCATTTGCAAATATTTTCTCCCATTCTGATAGTTGTCTTTTGGTCTTGTTTATGGTTTCCTTTGCTGTGCAAAAGCTTTTAAGTTTCATTAGGTCCCATTTGTTTATTTGTGTTCCTATTTCCATTTCTCTAGGAGCTGGGTCAAAAAGAATCTTGCTGTGATGTATGTCGTAGAGTGTTCTGCCTATGTTTTCCTCTAAGAGTTTGATAGTGTCTGGCCTTACACTTAGGTCTTTAATCCATTTTGAGTTTATTTTTGTGCATGGTGTCAGGGAGTGTTCTAATTTCATACTTTTACATGTATCTGTCCAATTTTCCCAGCACCACTTATTGAAGAGGCTGTCTTTTGTTCTCCGCTTTGTCACTGGAATCCTCCTCTGCTTTTGGGAGGGGCTGGGAGATAAGACCTGTTCCCCTTAACCCCTCAGGGTACCAAGCCGGCCAGTTTCATTGCATTATGGGAGCTGTCTGCCTCCATTGCACTGACAAGACATGCCAGGCCTTTGCACACACCCTGATCCTTCTAACCTTTAGTTCCATCACCTGGACATTTTATTTGAAATTGATTTTTAAATGTCTGAGTAATGGAGGTTTATGTGTACTTGCCTCTCAGCCACTGTGGTAAGCTGAGGCTGTTTATATCCTCCTTAAACGCTGATTAAAAGTGATTGCATTACTGGAGGCCCCAATTGATGCCACTGCGCAGGGCTCCCATGCGAGAACAGCTTCCATACTTGGCAGACGTGAGCGTCTGGAGAGCAGAAATAGTACAGAGTTGGGCTTTGCATCCCCTGAGTGTCTTTGGCAGATGACCAGCTCTAACAGGAGACTATCTTCCAGGCCGCCCATGGGTTCCATCTCTGGGACGTGTATAAACCATCAGGTTCTGGTGAAGGCAAAATATCCACTTTTTTTCCCAGAAACATGGGACTCTCCCTGGAGTCAATCTTATGACCAAAGTTTTGAGGTAGGAAGTCGAATGTCCTTTGGTGCTGATCTTCTAACCTTAGGCAAGTCCTAGAGCCTCTCTTTCCCTCTTTCCTCTTTTTTTTTTTTTTTTTTTACTGCCCAGTGTCCCACTCACCGTGTGTGTGTGTGACCCTGGGCTTGTTCTTTACCAAACAAATTGCCTTCAGGTTTGGCACAGACCAGGGAACAAAAGAGACTAATAGGAAGGGTTGTGATCTTAAAAATATCCTCTGTCTTCCATGCTCTTGAGAGTAGCTTTGCCACCGCCCATTCCAGGAGAAACAGAGTTTTGGGGTTGGAAGTGGAGAGACAAGCTCTGATGCTGAAGTCAGAAAGACCCCGGTTTGAATCATGGCTCAACCATTGATAGTGACTGGCAAAATCCTGAATGTCTCTTGGTTCATTCTCTTCATCTGTGAAATGGGGATAGCAAAGCCTACTTCATAGGGTGAGTGTGAAGACATAATGAAATAAGGTGTATAAAGGACTGGGCATAAAAAAAGAGTTCATTCAATGTGAGTTTGTTTTTCCCTGAAGGGATTGTAGAGGTCATCTAAATAATAATAATAGTACCCCACCGCCTGGCCCTTGCAGATCTTTTTTTTAAAGTCTTGCATTCTCCACTATGGATCATGACCTCTAAGTTCTATGAAAGAACGTTAACAAAATTCTGAAGAAAAGAGGAAGGCTAAAAAGGCAGGACTCTGAGATCTCCAACCTTCGTTAGAACATACACTACCAGCAGCAGCTCATTTTTTATCTATTTATATATTGAGATTCTATGTAATTTTTACATCGAAAAATTTACACTACTTTGAAAAGAAGAATTGACTACCGTTAGAAAATTCACAGAGTCCACAAGGTAAAGTGGTAAAAACTCCCATTTCCCATCACACTGTAATGCCCTCTCACCACACCAGGCGGCAGAAGCTCCTTGGCATGTATGTGAGGAAATCTCACAACCTGTCTGGACTAGTGTATCACTAAAGCTTTTGCAACAGAGAAAGGAAGATGCACACAGATCCAGATAACAAGGGTTAAGTCTCTAGGACTTAAAGTTCCTCTCTTTCTTTTAAGCCAAACCTAAAGCAGCAGAGGTCTCATTGTGTTTGGTCTTTTCAAAGTTGGCCCTAAAACATTGTTAGTCTCTATTCCAGCACTTTGCACAGAGCTAGGCATTTGGTAGGAATTCAACTGTGTTAGTCAACAGAAGAGTCTCCATTCCAAGTAGATCAGACCTCTGTCCTCGTGGCCTGTGCCGCTCTGTCTTGAAGGACCCAGAAAGTGTATGTTTTGCACTGAATGTATGCCAACAGAACTAAGTCAGGAGAAGCTGCCAGAGGCGGGAGGTAGCAGGGAGGACCTCACAGAGGGGGCGAGAGTGAAATGGGTCCTGCCAGAGGGTTAGGACCTGGAAGGGCAGAAAGAAGGCAAACGATTCTTGGTAGGATGCAGAGTCAGAGCAAAAGTGAGAAGCAGGACTGAGCAGAGTATGTGAGTAAGAAAAAGATGGGGGCTTCCCTGGTGGCGCAGTGGTTGAGAATCTGCCTGCCAATGCAGGGGACATGGGTTCGAGCCCTGGTCTGGGAGGATCCTACATGCCGCGGAGCAACTGGGCCCGTGAGCCGCAACTGCTGAGCCTGCGCGTCTGGTGCTTGTGCTCCGCAACAAGAGAGGCCACGACAGTGAGAGGCCCGCGCACCGCGATGAAGAGTGGCCCCCGCTTGCCGCAACTGGAGAAAGCCCTCGCACAGAAACGAAGACCCAACAGAGCCAAAAAATAAATAAATTAATTAATTAAAAAAAAAGAAAAAGATGACCAGGCTATGAGTGAATGGGATTCAAGAGAAATGGAAACATGTGTCTCCCTGGATGATGCTAGAAAATGTTGGGTCCCTGTCCTCAATTTTGATCAGAGACTTCACAGTTACCATTCAGCAGTGCAAATAGAGATCTTCTCTCCCTGTATTTAACCAGAATCTGTGCCACTTCCGCAGCTGAAATGAGTTAAGTAGGGGCAAAAGGTTAATCCAATAAATTTACTGGATCTTTTTATGCAGACACAAAAAAAGTGGGCTCATTTAACCCAAAGGGCAACCCTATTTACACATTTATTATTCATTCAACATAAATGTATGCAGTGTTAAATTGTTCTGGGCTCTGGGGATACAGCAGTATATAAAACACCCCAAGTCCCCGTCCTTGTGGAGCTTATATTTACAGGGGAGAAAAGAACAATAAATAAATAATATTTGGTAGCATGAAGAAATATGATGTCAGCATGCTTATCCTTTCCTTGGAGAGAGGAGACTGAGGCACAGAGCGCTTACACAAAATGCCCAGGGTCACCACCCCCTCCACCCGGTCCACAGCACACCCAGACATAGGTGTCTTTCAGTTCTGTCTTTTTAACCACATGGCTATCCTTCTCATCCTCTGGACATCACTGGAAAATTTCTAGCCTTTTCCCTTGAAATGCTTTCATCCTTTAAGCCAAAGGAGCTAGCCAACATCCACCTAACGCCTTCGAGAAACAGGTCAGGCCCGTGCCTGCCCCCAGGATGATTTTGAGCCTACAGAGCTTACTTCTTTCGGGAGCCCTGAACACTACTTCATTTTCCCCCTTTAGATCAGATCACATCATTGCTTTTAAACCATCTCAGCTCAAGGTATTAATTTACAGATTGCCCTGATTTCACAGTTTTTCTGGTTCAGTCACTTCTTTGAGCCTTTGCGTGTTCTGCCCCTGGCTCACTTCTTAAATAGTCCAAAGCAGATGTAAACACTTTAGAGCTGGAATCTAGACAACTAGGGACAAAGGGTTCCCCCTGCAGGCTCTGTCCTGGGAGTCAGCTTCCCAGTCCAGCATCTTTAATGAGACCAAGGCAGGATTTCCTATGAAAGTGAAAAGCCTCCAACCCCAGAACAGAGCAAGTGGCATATAGTGTTTCTCAAAATGCTTTCAAATTACTTACGTATTATTTATATATGCATCTCTCTCTTTCTCTCAACATAAACAAATGTCACTGAAAGAAAACAATTTGGGGTCATCCAGATGGTAGGTACAATGGGAGTGTGTGGGAACCTAGGTGCGCTAGGGAGCAAGAAGAGATTTGCATTCCCCCTCAGGTGTAATTTTCCTTTGTTCATGGAAACATGGCATGCACATTAAAGGGGTCCCCTTCCAGAAGAGAAATCTTTAAAATAAACGAGAGAAAAGTCCTCCCTTCTCTTTAGCATTCTGTTTTACGGAAAAAAACCATGCTAAGACATGCAATATTTTTAGAGAACAAACCTTGTGTTAGACCTAACATAGAACATTCAAAAATCTTGTCTCTGTCTGCAAAGACTGGTCTCCTAGCAGACCTGCAAATTCTATAGAAAATATCAAGGAAGAGAGTTGAGTACAGAAACTGAAAGCAAAGGGAATGTCCACAGCATCTCCCAGCTACTGTACACACTTGGCTTAGCGTAACTGTAAGTGGTCCCAAAGAGGACACAGACCCATCAAGAGCCACCCCCTCAAGCCCCACCCAGGCACACCCTCAGAGCCACCAAAGTGGCCAACCCTGTCCCCTTCCATGAGTCTCAACTGCAGATGGAATAAAAGCTCAGCTCCTCCTCCCAACCTTTAAAGCTTCCAAGGTTGAAATCCTACCTCCCTTCCTCCTTTCTGGACTTCCCCTTCCTGAAATGCACCCTCAGTCTGTCCTGTAACTCAGGCTTTAACCACCCCCAAGGATATCACTGTCTTGCAGATTCTTTGTATATTTTCCTACCTCTGTACCCCTCCCATTATTCCCACTCCTGAAATATCTTCCCTCTTCAACTGTCCCCTCTTTCCACCTATCAAGTTCACATGCATTCACCATGATCCAACATTCAAACCTCCCAGAACTTTCAGTGAAATCTCTTATTCTACCCTGTCTGACTCTATAGTGAGGTGCCTTTGCAGCGTTTAGCAAATTCTGCTCTCTGTGACCCTGTCTCCACAGTGTGAACTCGCAAAGGACAGGCACATTTCTTACACAGCTTGGCATCTCTCATAGTATCTAGCACATTTCTCACTACATGAAAACCTAAAAGATATTGGCTTAACTGAATTCTGGAGGTCAAGGACAAGCTCAGAAGGATAGCTGTATTTATGACAGTAATATTATTGACCCAAATGTCCATCAGTGGAAGAATGGATGAATAAACATCCTATAATCACTCAATGAAATATAATACAGCAGTGAAAAGACGTACAGTTGCAAGCAGTAATCTGGATGAATCATAGGAATCTAATATTAATAAAAAGAAAGCCCCAGATTACAAACAGTGTGACACACTTTATATAAACTTAAAAACCAACTAAATAAAATACATGCTTTTATGCATGCATAAGGATTTAACAGAACAACATAGAAAGGAAAGCAAAAGAACGATGAACACAAAATTTGGATTCGAGTTGGCCTGGCATGAACCAACAATGAGAGTGTGTTGTGAGTTCTGATGAATCCAATGCACCTGAGGTCTGTTTAAACAGCAACAACAAAAGAAAGATAAACTCTTGGCACTTAGCCACCCATGACCCTTTGGAATAGAGACTTTCCTATCCACCTGTGGAACATCATCTTATTTTGTTATCAGGAGAAAGAGGAAGAAGAGATGTGGTTTTTCTCAGATTTTCTTCCAAAATGATCTTCACTAATCCTCACATGGCACACACGTAACATCCCTTCATCTACTTCAGATTCTTGCACATTCTTAAGACACACGTGGGCACAAGATTCTCAATAAGAGCAAAGAAATTAATTGAGTCACAGAGGACTACACTCATGCATTTTTCATTCAACAAATATTTATGTATCAGGCACAGAGCTATACACTGCAAGAGAATGGTCTTCAGAATCGGTATGAACCCTCTCCTCCTAGAACTTCGAGACTAATGGAGAAGACAGGTGATGCACACAGAAACACATGAATTGACGACATGATTACAGGCTGAAGAGTTCAGTGAAGAAGAAGAGAACTGGGGGCCAAGAGAGAACAACAAGAGCTTTGTCTTTTTTGTTGTTTGAAACAGTGTTTTTAAGAAAGGATAAAGGGAAAGTGATGTTGCTGGGGTGGCCTGCAGCTGACCATCTGTGCCCCTGCCTGAACGCACACATCTGTCAATGTAAAGAGTGTGTGTCAGGGGCTTCCCTGGTGGCGCAGTGGTTGAGAATCTGTCAGCCAATGCAGGGGACAGGGGTTCGGGTCCTGGTCTGGGAGGATCCCACATGCCGCGGAGCAACTAAGCCCGTGAGCCACAACTGCTGAGCCTGCGCGTCTGGAGCCTGTGCTCTGCAATGGGAGAGGCCGCGATAGTGAGAGGCCCGCGCACCGCGATGAAGAGTGGCCCCCACTTGCCGCAACTGGAGAAAGCCCTTGCACAGAAATGAAGACCCAACACAGCCAAAAATAAATAAATAAATTAATTAATTAATTTAAAAAAAAAAAGAGTGTGTGTCAGAGGGGCGTAGCTGAAGCATCACGATGGGCTTATGAAGTTCTCTCACCACCCTTGCCAATGTGGCTGATGTTCCTGATCTCCAACATTCAGATTCCTGCTCAGTGTGGCTGGGGAGGAGAAAGGTAGGATACCAGGACACAAAGGTAGGTCAGAGTAATGAACCTGGATTTATTATGGATTTGATGGAGGAGCCATTTGGGGGTGGGGGGCGGCTTAAGCAAGAAAGTGACATGTTCTCATTTATATTCTTAAAATTTTTACCCTGGCTGTGGTAGGAAAGATGAAGTGACTAGGGGAAGAGGTAGAAGCAGGAAATCCAGTTGGGAGTGCAGAAATAAATCTGGCGAAGAAAGGCAGTGCCAGCAGCTAGGATGGTATCTGTGGTGATAGAAAAAAGAGGGCAGGATTGGGGTATGTTTTGGAGATAGAGTCAATAAATCTTACTAAAGGATGGAAAGTGAGAGTTAAGGGAAAAAAGAGAAACCAAAGATGATTCCTAAATTTGGGGCTTAAGAAATTGAATATTTTATGGTAGTATTTACTGAAATTTGAAAGAACTGGGTAAAAAGAGGATTTGGGGGGAGAGGACACTTTTCAGTGTTCAGTTGTATTCTGCTTTTGATAAGTTAAATTTTGAGATACTCATTAAACATTTATATTTAAATTCAGGTAGGAGGTTGAAATTTTAACTCAGGAATTTTGAAGAAATCAGGGCTAAAAGACATAGATTTGGGAGTTAACTGTATAGATGATATTTAAAGCCATGGGCTAGAGATTAGCTAAGCACAGAGGGCAAAAGAAAAGAGGAGATCCAGGATGAAGCTCTAAATACTGACCACTCCAGTATTCAGAGGTCAGTCATAGCAGAAGTCAGAAAAGAGACTGAGGAAGAGCTATGCCTGAAATGAGAGGAAATATAGGACAGTATGGATCCCAGAAACCAAGAGAAGAGAGGGTTTCAAGAAGTAGAGATGGTCAGCTGTCAAATGATGCTGAGACATCAAGTGAGGAAAGAGACATGCCTATTGGTTGTGTTAACATGTACCTCACGGAGTTGTCTTCATGGAATGTGGGAGCAGGAAACCCAATGAGGGAGTTCAAGAGAAAAGAGCAGATGAGGGAGTGGAGTTCTCTTAGGAATTACACTACGTGGGGCATTTTACAAGACAACCAACCTATATCATTAACAAGTGCATGGCATAGAGAAAATATATATATATGCTCTAGGCTGAACTCTATTTAAGACTGAATTCTATTTAAAAGATAAAAATCAAATGCAGTGTAGGAACCTTGTTTGGATTGTTATTCAACTAAACCAACAGAACAAGATATTTTGGGAATAATTGAGGAAATACAAATCTAAACTGGGTATTAGTTGATAGTAAGGACTTTTTGTTAATTGTGTTAGGTATGATCATGTAATCACGGTTATGTAAGAAAATGCACTTAAGAGATGCACTGAAATATTTACAAATGAAATGTCATAAGGTCTGATATTTGCTTTAGAGTGTCAAAGCAAAAAATAATGAAGGAAATATGACCAAAAGTTAATAATTTTTAAATCTGTATGGAGAGTACAGAGGGGTTCATTTTATAGTTCTACTTTTATGTATATTTGAAATTTTTCATAATACAAGGTACAAAACAGTTGTACTGTGAAGGAAAACAGAGAACTAGGACAGTAGCTAGAGGAGAATGTAGGTGGAGGAAGTTGTAGATTTTTTTAAATGATTTTTTTTTTTTTAAAGAGCAGTTTTTGGCTCACAATAAAATGGAGAGGAAGATACAGAGATTTCCCAAATACCCCTGCCCCTCACACACACAGCATCCCCCATTATCAACATCCCCCACCAGAGTGGTACCTGATAAACATACAGTGACACATCATAATTGCCCAAAGTCTGTAGTTTACCTTTGATGGTGTACGTTCTATAGGTTTGGACAAGTAAAGAATGACATGTCCATCACTATATCATACAAAATATTTTCACTGCCCTAAAAGTCCTATGTGCTCTGCCTATTTATCCTTCTCCCCACCACCGCCCCTGCCCAACCTGTGGCAACCACGGATCTTTTTACTGCCTCCATAGTTTTGCTTTTCCAGAATGTCATATAGTTAGAATCATATTGTATATAGCCTTTTCAGGTTGGCTTCTTTCGCTTAGTAATATGTATTGAAGATCCCTCCATATCTTTCATGGTTTGATAAGCTCATTTCTTTTGAGTGCTAAAAACATTTCATTGAATGGAGGTACCAGTTTATCCATTCACCTACTGAAGGACATTTTGGTTGCTTCCACTCTTTGTCAGTTATGAATAAAGCTACTATAAACATCCATGTGCTGGTTTTTTGTGTGGACATAAATTTTCAACCTTTTTGGGTAAGAAGCACAATTGCTGGACCATAGGGTAAAAGTGTGTTTGGTTTTCTAAGAAACCACAAACGATCTGAAGTGGCTGTACTATTTTGCCTTTCCACCAGCAATGAATGAGAGTTCATGCTGATCCACACCCTTGTCAGCATTTGGTGGTGTCAATATTTGGATTTGGGCCATTCTAATAGGTATGTAGTGATATCTCATTGTTGTTTCTTTTCTTGTCTTGTCTTGTCTAATTGCATTAGCAAGGACTTCCAGTATGATTTAGGGGACAAGCTTGCCTTGTACCACATCTTAGTGGGAAATCTTCAAGTTCCTCACCATTAAGTATAGTGTTAGCTGTAGGGTTTTTGTAGATAATCTTTATCAAGTTGAAGAAGTTCATTTCTATTCCTAATTTACTGAAAGTTTTTTAATATTTTAATTTTATTAGAGTATAGTTAATTTTTTTAATATTTTAATTTTATTGGAGTATAGTTGGTCTGAAAGTTTTTATCATGAATCAGTGTTGGATTTTGTCAAATGCTTTTTCTGCACCTATTGATATGATCATGTGATTCTGTCTTTAGCCTGTTGATATGATTGCATACATTAACTGACTCTTGAAAAGTTGAAAGAGCCTTGTATACCTGGGATAAATTCCACTTGGTCATGGTGTATAATTCTTTTTACACAATGTTGGATGTGATTTGCTAATATTTTGTTGAGGATTTTTGCATCTATGCTCTTGAGAGATATTGGTCTGTAGTTTTCTTTCTTGTAATGTCTTTTTCCAGTTTTGATATTAGGGTAATGTTGGCCTCCTAGAATGAGTTAGGAAGTGTTCCCTGTCCTTCTATCTTCTGAAAGAGAGTGTAGAGAATTGGTATAATTCCTTCCTTTAATATTTGGTAGAGGTCACCAGGAAACCCATCTGGGACTTTGAGGGAAGTTTTTAAACTGTTCTTTAAAGAAGAAACACTAGACCATTTCCATGATGACAATGATCCAAGAGAGAGAAACTGATGATATAGGAAAGACAGGGAACCATTACAGTTCCAAGTGCCTAAGGAGACCAGAGTGGGGTCAATCAAGCTGAAGTGCCAAAGTTGGCCTCTGAATCTTGAGAACAGAAAAGAGAGAGTATAAGTACAGAAGCAAGTGAAGCAGTGGATTTGGTAGTGGAAAAGAAGATGCAGTTCCCTCGGGTGGAGGGAACTTTCACAGTGATCCAAGAAGTGAGGTCATCAGCCAAGGAATAGTCCATGGTAGCAATGGAAGGTGAGAGGAGAAAGGAGCAGGTATGACATAGATAATTTGGAAACAGGAAAGTGCAGTTAGATTGCCAAGTGGTGTTAAGGATTCATTAGAGATGTTGGGTCATGAACTGCAGTTGAATAGAGTCAGCACTCTTGGTGGTTTCCACCAGCAATCCAGCTTGTTCAAGTGAAGTCATAAAGTAAGTTGGTAGTTGGTTCTAACCAGCTTGGGGCTTTGCTACATATGTACATATATATTAGGAATAATAGAATGAGGGAATTAAGATGTTTGGAAACAACCAATTATAAAGATGGACAATGGGATTTACACTATTTAAGGAGGAAAGTAAGGACATGCAGGAGGGAGGTTATGGGGAGTGAGAAGTATCAGTGAGCTCCATGGATTGGAGAGCATGATGTGGCCTCCACATTTATGGAGCAAATGCCACATGCCTGGCACTGTTTGAAGCATTCTGTATGAATTAACGTACTGAATCATTACAATAACCCTGAGAGGTAGCTATTATTGTTTACTCTTAAAGGTGAGTAAACTGAAGGAAAGAAAGGTTAAGGAACGTGTATACACACCCACCGCTGTTCAGTGCTGGAATTTGAAGCCTAACAGACCAGGTCCAAAACCCACACGGTACCACTAATAACACAGCCTCATTTACAATTTTTGGAGTCAGTGTTAGGAAGTAGGCAAGCTGGAAGGCTAGGAGGTGATGGTCAGAGAATGACATGCTTGAAATAGGGAGTTAAAGAGTTTAAACATGAGAAAATGAGGCAGAGTAGAAAAAAAGACCACTAGAGATTTGAAGGTTAAGAAAATCAGAGGTACTTTTCTGGTGACGCAGTGGTTAAGAATCCGCCTGCCAATGCAGGGGACATAGGTTCGATCCCTGGCCCGGGAAGATCCCACATGCCATGGAGCAACTAAGCCCATGTGCCACAACTACTGAGCTTGCACTCTAGAGCCTGCGAGCCACAACTACTGAAGCCTGCGCGCCTAGAGCCCGTGCTCCACAACAAGAGAAGCCACAGCAATGAGAAACTCGCAAACGGCAACGAAGAGTAGCCCCTGCTCGCCGCAACTAGAGAAAGCCCACACGCAGCAACGAAGACCCAACGCAGCCAAAAGTTTAAAAAAAAAAAAAAAAAGGAAAGAAACTAAAGAGCCCAGGTATTAGATGAAAGATTATCACAGATATTGGGGCGTTCAGGAAGGGTGACAAGAAGTAAGGGAACAGATTTCTTTACTGCAGGACTTCTGAAAGAGAGCCTTATGTGCCAACTTATTTTATGACAGGCCAAAAAAGAGAAGTTTGGAGCTTGTTTCTCATATTTATTCACCATGATATCCTTTCTCTCAAAACACATACTAATATATTCATAGGAATTGGATCCAAGAAACAATGCAGAGAAACCAGCTCCAGGGCAAAGCCCAGATCATATCCCCACACACCTAACCCTTATCCCCCTGAAAATTAACCAAGAAACAGCTATGAAAATATTCATACCCCACTGAGGGGCAAATGGGTGCCTCTGAAGAATTATTTATTACAAGACTCTGAAATTTTTTATCTTCCTTCAACTGAGCAACCTCTCTGTCCAAATGGTCAAATGAACTGCAGTGCTGATTGCCAGAAAAATCTCAGCTGCAAGCCATTCTTCCAAAGCAATCCTGGCCTGATTTCCAGGCTTCGGAGTTTGAGATGAGGCAAATAATCTGCAAAGTCAGCATCTGACCTTCTCCCTTACCAGAGCCAACCTGAATACTTGCTTTTTGAGATTCACTCAGCATCAGCCATTTACAACTACAGAACTCTGTACTGCCCTGTACTTGGAGACCTGAGCAAATATTTCAAATAATAAACAAAAAGCAACCCGCTTTTTCCTCCCATTTCCTCTCTCAACGGAAACCTTTTAAACTGAGCTTTTTATTGGTTGTTACTGTCATTTGCCATTGTCTGTTCCGAAGATGATGGATCTGTCACTAAAGCCACTTCTCCCTAAGCCTTGGTGGGAATTGACTTGACATTCAAGTGCAAACAGCCCAGCCACCGACCACAGGACAATTCCAGCCACCGTGATTAATTTCAATCATTTGGAAACAAAAGGTGAGTGGTAAAATTAAAGTCAATGAGCAAAGAGGATAATATAGACATTTTCAGGAAGCAATAACTCCCTCAAGCCACTCTCAACCTGCCCCCCACCCCCTGTTACATATCACTTCACCAACTAGAACACATTTTGCCTCCATACTTTCTTGTGGTATCAAATTAGCTTACAAGGGCCATTTTTCATATTGCTGTGGGCTATATTACAATCACGGTATAACTCTATGCTATGACTACATTTTTATTGGAATTTCTAGAACACAATTATCTCTCTTTTCTGTTTCCACCAAAGAGGAGCCATAGAAAACATCTAATAAAAAGTATTAAACTGCATTTCACAGCACTGGGTCAATATAAACGCTTATCAATAATTTCTAGCAAATACACACAGTGCCACTGGGTTCTTCACAATGTTTTGTTTTTCTAACAGCGAACCACTGTAAATCGGTCTTTCTATTATTTTGTTAACAGTCATTGACAGTGTGTTGGGAAAACTACACTGAAAACAGAATTCAGCTCAATGATCTCAATGAATTCTGGTGTCAATATAGGATGGACTTAGAAGTGTCAAAAAGCTTTGTGGATGGGCTTCCCTGGTGGCGCAGTGGTTAAGAATCTGCCTGCCAATGCACGGGACACGGGTTCGAGCCCTGGTCTGGGAAGATCCCACCTGCCACGGAGCAACTAAGCCAGTGAGCCACAACTACTGAGCCTGCGCGTCTGGAGCCTGTGCTCTGCAACAAGAGAGGCCGCGATAGTGAGAGGCCCGCACACCGCGATGAAGAGTGGCCCCCCCTCGCCGCAACTAGAGAAAGCCCCCGCATAGAAACGAAGACCCAACACAGGCAAAAGTAAATTAATTAATTAATTAATTAATTAAAAAAAAAAAAAAAGCTTTGTGGAAAGAAAGTCCGCTTATATTCCTCCACAGGGAACTTTCTAAATCAGCTTTTTAAAATCAACATTACTGAGATGCAATTTACACCAATAAAAAGCCTATATTTGAAATATACAATTCTGTGAGCATTGACAAATATATAAATCTATGCAACCACAAGCAAAATCAGGATACAAAATATTTCCACATCATCTCAGAAAACCTCCTGGTGTCCTTTTCCGGTCAATGCCTACTACCGCCATAGGCAACTGCTATTCTAAATTGTCTCCATTGAATGTTTGGCCTGTTGTTTTGCCTGTCACTCATTTTATATAAATGAAACAATATAATATGTACTGTCTTATATCATGATTCGTCATACTTTTGAACTTTATCTATTTTGTTGTTTAGCTTTAGCATTTAAGTCCATGTTCCATTCTTTTTTTTTTTTCAAGATTTTTTTTGATGTGGACCATTTTTAAAGTCTTTACTGAATTTGTTACAATATTGCTTCTGTTTTATGTTTTGGTTTTTTGGCCTCTAGGCATGTGGGATCTTAGCTCCCCAACCAGGGATCGAACCCATACCCCCTGCATTGGAAGATGAAGTCTTAACTACTGGACCACCAGGGAAGTCCCCATGTTCCATTCTGAATAAATCTTTTTATATGGTGTGAGGGCATGTTTGAGGTTCATTTTCTTCCCATAGGAATAAAAAGTTTTCTTTCTGTGTAGAATTATATTAGTGCCTTTGTTGAAAATCAACTAACCATATATATGGGTCTATTTCTAGAATATCTGTTATGTTCCACTGATCTAAATGTGTATTTTGTTTGTTTTTTTTGTAGATCATTGCAATAATGATTTTATTGACTCATAATACAAACCATGCTTTTATATTTTGTTCTGTTTTTAAAGTACTAAAATCACAACAGAATTTTTTTCCTTCTTCCCTATCCATTGGTCACTCCTAACTGGTCTTTGCTTCTTCCCAACCCAAAAAGAGCAATCTTACATTCCAAAGATTTAATGTATGGAATGCAAAGCCTACATTGTCAGAATTCACAAATTCTAAATTTGTTCATGATTTATATTAGAGAAAGGAACTAATTTTCTAGATTTCTACATGTATCTCATGAGCTGTTTGATTACCTATTCTTTTTTTATTTTTACTATTTTTTTTTTTTTTTTTTTTTTTTTTTTTACTAAATGTGTATGCTTACCGAGTATTACACTGCCTTGATTACTGTAGATCTGTAGTGAGTCTTAAAATCAGATAACGTAGGCACTCCAATTCCTTCTTCCTTCTCAAGGTCATTTTAGCTATTCTAGCTCTTTTGCATTGCTATATAAATTTTGGAATTAGCTTGTCAATTAAAAAAAAAGGCTGGTAGAATTATGATTGTGATTTTGTTGAATCTACACAACAATATGTAGAGAATTGACAACAATACTGTATTGTCCAATCCGTGAGTATGATATATTTATTTAGTTTACTCTTAATTTTTCTCAGCAACGTATTGCATTTTTTAGAGTTTTTGTACATACTTGGATATTTTTATGGTACAATTTTTAAATTGTTTAAAATTTCATTTTAAATTGTTTATTGTGAATATATAGAAATACAGTTGATTTTTGTATTATGACTGTGTCCTGTGACGTCATTAAATTCATTCATTCATTTATTCACATAGCCATTTTTTAAGATTATTCAGGAAGATGATGGAATGACAGCCTGAAGAATATCTTTCAGGTCTGGTGATGATTAATTTTCTCAGCTTTTATTTTTATGAAAATATCTATATTTCACCCTTGTTTATGAAGGATTTTTTTCTCTGTATATAGAATATGTGATGTCAGATTTTTTTCTTTCAGCCTTTAAAAAATGTCATTCCTTTATCTTCCTACTTCTCTTGTTTCTAATGTGGTCAGCTTTCACTCTTACTATTCTCCTGTATGTATCTTGCTTTGTCTGCTTTCAAGATGTTTTGTTTCTTTATTTTTTAATTTCTGTTTGAGTCTGAGTGCCTAAGTGTGACTTTCTTTGTATTTTTCTTGTTGTGGGTCCCCCAAGCATCATGGATCTATAAGCCAATGTTTTTAAACAAATATGGGAAATCTTTGGCCACTAATCTTCAAAGTTTCTTTGCTGCTGAGACTCCAATTACATGTTTGATAAAGTGTCCAATATTATTCCAAAAGTTCCTAATGTGCTATTAATTTTGTTTTAGTCTTTTATTTTAGATTCAGTTAAGGCAGATCTAGAGTGAGCCTTATTTTAAAATATGGCCCTTACTTTTTTTTTTTTTTTTTTGGCTGCACGCAGGCTTTCTCTAATTGCGGCGAGCTGGGGCTACTCTTCATTGCAGTGCGCGGGCTTCTCCTTGCGGTGGCTTCTCTTGTTGCAAAGCACAGGCTTCAGTAGTTGCAGCACACGGGCTCAGTAGTTGTGGCTCGTGGGCTCTAGAGCACAGGCTCAGTAGTTGTGGCGCACAGGCTTAGTTGCTCCATGGCATGTGGGATCTTCCCGGACCAGGGCTCGAACCCGTGTCCCCTGCATTGGCAGGCGGATTCTTAACCACTGAGCCACCAGGGAAGTCCCGGCCATTACTTTTAAGGTAAGACTTTTCTGATGTCTTAATTGGATGCTGGAGTGTTAACGAGGTTTCTCCGCTCTAACTGGGCTGAACCTCCAATGTTTCCCAGCACTGACTGATAACTAGAATCTCTGGTCTCTTCTCAACACCATTAACAGACACGTTTACATATGCCTCCAGGTAATCTCACTCTGCACACATGCAGCCTAGTCTTCAACCAAGGATTCACAAGGAACCCCTATGCAAACAAACTTTTACCACCACCGCTCCCCAACGTGCAGCTTTCTCCTCTATGACGTCTTACCCTATAGAATACAGCTCTTTTAGCTGCCCTGAATTCTCACCTTGTAAGTTTTCTTTTTTTCAGGAATTGCAGTTTTGCATGCCTGTTATCCACTACCTGAAAACAATTGCCTTGTATACGTCATTCAATTTTTTGTTTGTGTATCTGTGTGTTTCGGTTGTTTATAACAGGAGGACTAATTTGGTACCAATTACACCATCATGAACCTCCAAGTGGAAGTTTCATTCTGTGTGTGGGTGTGGGTGTGGGGGTGTGTGTATGTGTTGTTTTAAAGCAAACTGTGTCTAGAGAAGAGATTCCAAACAAAAATCATTATTCACTTGCTATCTACTCCTTCATTTTCATATAAGCTCTACAAAAGCCTAAGATAAGATGATCAAAGCCTTCTTATCACGAGAAGAGAAAGGGAAAATTGAGAAATGTTTTTAGCTTGTACCCTCAAAATGTTTCTATATGCATACCCCATCCTCTGGGGCAAAACAGTCTATAAGTTTTCTATAGAGTGACTCACTTTTTGTTTTCTGTTGTTAGTCTTCTCTGGAAATTCTAAGAGTCCATCAGTCTATGCAGGACAGATTTACTATTTTTGTATCTTCTTCTAGTTTTCAATAGCATTTTCCCTTTTTGATAGTTCTGGGTCCTCTTCCTTGAAACATCAGTGCTTCTTCCTAAACCTTAAATCCAGAATGTTGTAGGAGAAGAAGGAATGAGTGGCTATTTCTTTTGAGCATTTTGTTTGAATAGAAAATACCAATATTCTTCAAGTATCTTTTCAAACTATAAGAATAAGGCCAACATTCTTGATCAGGTGGAGTCTCTTCTATTGTGGTGTTTTGTTTTATTTTGACTGCCAGGGTATCCTTGGATACGTATTAGGACATTTCTTTTAAGCAGGTTTCAAGCAGGAGCTAATTATGCTGACAGCCACCTACTCATCAGTAGATACCTTTTCAAAGGTAGAAAAGAATTTCTATCTTTTAATCAGGTTACATTTCTTTTAAGCAGGTTTCAAGCAGCAGCTAATTATGCTGACAGCCACCTACTCATCAGTAGATAGTGGAAGGAAAGCCAGCAAAAGACAAGGGACATTGAGTATCTTCATCAGGCCAGATGGTCAAACCAGAAGGTTGAGCCACCTGAACACACTGTATTGTTTTATTGCCCATTAAGCAAAGTGAAATTTTGCAGTAATATTTAACAATGTGTTTTTTTCTCCCTCATTGAAAACCACCAGGCCTAAAATGTGTCAAATGAAATTTCACCTCAGAGTGCAGTCTGTGTTCCAGGAAATGTCACTAAGGGTTTTGAAGCAGCTGTCACTGTCATTGCAGCTTTACGAAAGCAAGATTATAGAATTCATCAAGGAGTCCCTGCCTGAGCAGATGAGATAGATAATATGGGAAATCTCCAGTGTTGACTTTATGTTTACTTCAGCTCCAAGAAGGAGACCACGGAAGTTCCCCCTAAAGTCATCCTTACTAGAAAGTGATGTAAACAGAAATTCTAAGCCTTCGTATCACCTGGGACTGAAATAGAACCCAAACTTCGGCCATTTCCTTCGAGCTGCTACTACTCTCTCTGCCTGCACCAGAATGACAATCGTGGGATTTATGTTATATATGCCAGACCTCCCGAAAGTCTCTGTCCTTCTCCAGCATAGAGAACACTTGTATTCTTTTCGTGTTGAGGTTCTCAAAAGGATTGTTCCCAAGAGGATGCTCAAATTGGCTTCAGAAGTGCTGTGAAATGTCGAGAGGGCTCCTAGGATCTGAGTCTCACTGTTTTCTGCTGCTCTCCATGCCACGTGTTTTGATCTTTCTTCTAGTACTGCTGCTTCTCAGCTGCCCCTTTTCCTCTTTCTGGGACGCAGGGTCCTTCACCAGCTCGTCCTCTCAGTCACTTTTATCTTCAGAGTGAATCCTTAGTCATCTTTAAGCTGCTTTGGATACTAGCTTTAGGTAAATGTCTAATGTGTATGAAAGACTGGAAAGTTTTCTTTCTTTACACTTCCAGTTTATTGAGTTGGAAATTTAAATTTCTATCCAAAGACCAAGAGGCTCCAAGTGTCAAATAGTGAAATGAAAAAACTTTCCTGAAGTTTCAGCCAATTCTCCTGCTCAGAAAATGTAGACGGACTCAGTATTCCTGAGTTTGGAGTCTGGCTACAATCCTGCCTGGGCAGTTCATTCTCAGGGGCTATTTACTCTCCTACCTCATCCTCGTCAGTGGAATTCCAGGTTGAAGAGAGAATAAGGAAATGAATGCCTAACTATGAATTTTATGTGCCATGTTAAAATGCAGAACCTGATTATTCATACTGAACCCATCTTCACTGACTACTTTCAAGTTTCTGCTGCAATTTAAATAAACATTCTAGCACCAGCCAGCCAGTGTGAGACTCGTGCTAGGGACACCAAGATGAAGGAGATGGTGCCCTTGCCTGCAGGGTGTCCACGCAGAATTCATCCGTCCCCTAGCTGACAATAAGAATCCTTAAACTTTTTAATAAGTCCATTTGAGTCTACAAGAGATAAGAATCTCCAGACAGGAAAGCCCTCTGCTGGACCACATTATTTTTATACTGCCAGATGTTTCATGCCTCCCTGCCTCCATCCCAGGAGCTCCAAGGCTCAAATATGATTTGCCACATTTGTCCTAGCTCAGTTTTCAGGTGAAATTGCACTCATCTTTGCCATCTAATGCTCCACCAGCATCGTACTACCCGACCACTCTGCTCCAGAGCAGGAAATTGCTTCTGCTTTTCTTAGAAAATAGAGACCAACAAGGGATGCTCTGAAATCATCTTAGGATTTCATAGACTGTATGAGTAAGGAAAGCAATGCAACTTAAATATCTGTGCAATGCCCTTGCCTGGTTAGCGAGACACTGGTGCTAGGCACTAGAATAGATACAGGCATGAATTTCCCATGAAGCTCATGAGGCTTACACCTCAACTCCCCTCACCTGCATGGTCTTGGGAGAAGTCCTAATAACGTCTCATGGTCACTCTGTATTTTGCTCTCTAAAAAAAGGCTACCAGGTCTTCCCTGGGGGCGCAGTCGTTGAGAATCCGCCTGCCAATGCAGGGGACATGGGTTCGAGCCCCGGTCCATGAAGATCCCACATGCCGCAGAGCAACTAAGCCTATGTGCCACAACTACTGAGCCTGCGCTCTAGAGCCCGCGAGCCACAACTACTGAGCCTGCATGCCACAACTACTGAAGCCTGCGTGCCTAGAGCCCGTGCTCTGCAACAAGAGAAGCTACCGCGATGAAAAGCCCGCACACCGCAACGAAGAGTAGCCCCCGCTCGCCGCAACTAGAGAAAGCCTGCAAGCAGCAGTGAAGACCCAACACAGCCAAAAATAAATTAATTAATTAATTTAAAAAAATGAATCATTGCAGTGAATAAAACTCCAATCTGCATAAGTCTTAAAAAAATTAAAAAATAAAATAAAATTTTAAAAGGCTACCAAAGTTGGATACGCTTCTGTTCCCACAAAACCTGTATCTGTGTTTGGGTATGTGTAAAAACAAATCAGTAAGAGATAGTCTCCATCCTTAAGGAGCTTAATTTTAGCAAGTGAAAAATGAAAACCTGAATGCAACAAAATAAGGGGGCCCCAAATATAAGGCAATGCTTCCATCTTCCCACTGACAACTTTTTTGGTGAATTTTAATCTTTAAGTGCTTAGAGAGATGGTTGAAATGATCAGTATTTCATTTTTAATTTTACTTACAATAGCTATTTAAATTCATGTTACCTAATACAGTGATCCAGAAATAGTACTTTTTCTACACTCAAATTACATGGGACAATTTTATTCAAACTTTTCCTATGCAACTTTGATGTCAGCATCTTAATCATCACCAGTTTCCCTTTTTGAATCATCTAACAAAGTTTTCTTGCACCATATTCACTGCTAAGTTGCTTCAGCTATAGCACTTTTTGATTCCATGCATCATTCTGCCACTGAAAATTTTATCCTATGCCACCAGAACCAACTAGCATAATATAAGAATGTGCTTTTCATTTACTCTGTGGACATATATTTGAGATTCCTACAACTTATAATGATGATGTATCTATTCAAAATGACTTTTTAAAAGTTTTGGGGTTTTTAAAAATAATGATAGCCACCATTTGCAATTGTGGAGACTTTCCCCTCAGGAATACTCACTAAATCTGTGTTGAATCCCTGCTTCCATCAGATGACCTTTATAAAAATCAAGTGCCAGCACTAAGGTTGTTTCAGGTTAACAGTGATTTTCAGACATAACTATAAATTGGAATCACCCAAAGAGAATTTTAAAAAACACTAATGCCTGAACCCACTTTCACAGATTCTGATTTAATGCTTTGGGATGCAGCCTGGACACTGGCATTTTTGAAAGTTCTCTGGGTGATCTGAATATGTAGCCAAGGTTGAGATGCCCTGTCTTCCCCAAGCAATCGTTTGTTATTCAAAATAAAATAACCAGGAGAAGGACAAACATTTTAACATAGAGATTTCATAAGGACTCAAATATGACATAATTGCCTCTTTTCTAAGTGATAATTCAAAGAAATATAAATGTCATGTATACAAAGACATATATGTTTTATATATATATACACATATATAAATACATTATGCATATGTATATAATATGTATGTATAAATACATTATGCATATATGTATAATATATATACATATAAACATATTTGCATAATGTTTTTATATATCTATATACATACACAGGAACTTTTTTATATGATAGATTTTTAATATTTTAAAAGTTATACTTATTCTAAACAAAGTTTAGAAATAGACCATCTGTCTCAGTTGAGGATTCAAAGATGGAGGAAACTATAATTTCAGTTAGGAGAAGGTGACATCAGTAGATTCACCTGGATAAAGAGTGAGGATTCATGTAAGCAGAGCTATTAAGAGGAGGCAGGGGTACCAGGCAAAAGAAATGAAAATATAACACTCAAAGTCCCCCAAACTGTGGTATCTTTGAGGTGGCCATGAGAATTCCTTTAAAGAATAAAGACATGTTTTTTTGATGAGCAAAGCTATGTGCCTGGCTTCTAGAGATGACAAGCACTTCAACATGACTTATTTGGTAGCTTTGACCAGGGAAGGATAGAATAACACTACATCTGGAAATGATCGTCCAATCATTGAGTGTGCTATTTATTGCTTTACCCATGACATAAATGCGATTTCCTGCCTGGACAGGTCTGAGTTCATGGGTAATGTCTTCCTTTGGCTATTGAGGCATTGGAAATTTGTCTCCTTTTCTGCCTCTTTGTTTTGGTTTGTAAGACCAGTTGACAGCAAATGATAGAAAAAGCAAGAGTTGATCAGCCTAAATATCTAAACTGAGAAAGTCACATCAAGCTTAGTAACTCCTAATATGACAGCAGATGTGTCTAGTTGAAATTCATTTAGGAAGAAGAAGAAAGTGAAACCAAATGCTATGGGACAGCTATATATTGATTTTCTTTGTAAAGGGTAGAGACAAGAAAAAAGGATGAAAGTGGGTGTGATTCATGATGAATCTTGGTATCCAACTCAACTGGCTTCATCCACTAAAAGAAGAAGTAAAAGGGGCAGAGTTCAAGCTTTAAAGAGGTAAAAACTTGAAACAGAAAGGTAATGTATGTTTCTAAAGCTTTACATTTTTCAAAGTCTTTATTGAATGATGTTCTTGTTATTTTATGAGATGATCTGTCAAGAATTGTTATTCCCATTTCCAGGAAAAAGTAGAGGTCAAAGATGTTGAGTGACTTTTCCAAGGTCACAGAGCAGAAGGAGACCCAAATCCCCCAACTCTCAGTTCTGTGCCTTTTCTACCACCCATAATAATAGATCCCTACAGTTTATGTTTTTCTTCTACCAGTAGTACTAATTTAATGAATACCCAGAAAGGTCACCTGTCCAAAGGATGAGAAAATGTAGGAATTGATTATTTTCAAAAAACTAAGTGATTTGTCTTTATTTTTAAAATTGTGTATATTTATTAAAGAAATATTAATGGACTGGGAGAAAACATTTACTAATGATGCAACTGACAAGGGCCTAATTTCCAAATTATACAAACAGCTCCTACAATTCAATAACAAACAAACAGCCCAATCAAAAAATGGGCAGAAGACCGAAATAGACATTTCTCCAAAGAAGACATACAGATGGCCTACATGAAAAGATGCTCATCATCACTAATCATTAGAGAAATGCAAATCAAGACTACAATGAGGTATCACCTCACACCAGTCCAAATGGCCATCATCAAAAAGTCCACAAACAATAAATGCTGGAGAGGGTGTGGAGAAAACGGAACCCTCCTACACTGTTGGTGGGAATGTAAGTTGGTGCAGCCACTATGGAAAACAGTATGGAGGTTCCTCAAAAAACTAAAAATAGAGTTGCCATATGATCCAGTAATCCCACTCCTGGGCGTATACCCAGACAAAACTATAATTTGAAAAGATACATGCACTCCTATGTTCATAACAGCACTGTTTACAAAAGCCAAGACATGGAAACAACCTAAATGTTCATCATACAGATGAATAGATAAAGAAGATGTGGTACATATATGCAATGGAATATTACTCAACCATTAAAAAGAATGAAATAATGCAATTTGCAGCAAATGGATGGACCTAGAAATTATCATACTAAGTGAAGTAAGTCAGATAGAGAAAGACAAATACCATATGATATCACTTATATGTGGAACCTAAAATACTACACAAATGAACATATCTACGAAATAAAAACAGACTCACAGATATAGAAAACAGACTTGTGGTTGCTGGGGGCAGTTGTGGGGGGGCGGTGGTGTGAGGAAGGGAAGGATTGGGAATTTGGGATCAGCAGATGCAAACTATTATGTATAGGATGGGTAAAAAACAACATCCTGCCAAATAGCACAAGGAACTATATCCAATTTGCTGTGATAAACCATACTGGAAAAAAATATGAAAAAGAATATAGATATGTATAACTGAGTCACTTTGTTGTACAGCAGAAATTAAACACAACATTGTAAATCAACTATATTTCAATAAAATTTTTAAAAATTGGATAATATAAGAGACAAACACAAATCACTATAGTTCTATTAATAATAAATTTTCACTCTTCACATTTTTTGCATATCCTTCAGTCCTTTTATTCTATTTACAATTGTTATTTTTTAATGTGAAATGCAACACTGTTTCACTTTTAACATAGCATAAGCACTTCTCCTTGCTTTTATCTAGATTTCATGAATATTAATGGCACTATAATAGTAGCTCTCACTTATGAAATGTCCAACATATTCCAGGCACAATGCTACAGCCATCGTTAGAAACCACAATGACCTAATTAGGCAAGAGTTGTATGATTAAAGAAACGAGAGCAACCTCCCTGCAGGAGGAGATGTTGTGGAATTCAGCCCTCAGGGTTCTGTTAACCCCACTCTCCTACACAATTTATAATCAGGTGGATATTCTCTGATTTATTCAAACATTCCCACAGAGTTGAACATTCCAATTATTTCTAATATTGCTTATTACAAGTGATACTGAAATAAATATTTTAGGACTGGTAATACTTTCTCAATACTAATACTAACCAAACATTTCCATAGAATAAATCATAGAAACATAATTCTATGGAGATTAAAGAACATAAACAATTTAATGTGATTTAATTGTCATTTTCCCTCCAAAGCATTAAAATAATACCCATTTACGTTCCCATCTGGGAGTCAGAATGTCCATTTCACAGGATTTGTACTTACATCAAAGTTTAGGTTAATATTTCCTTACTATTTCCTGTCTGTTAAATTACTGGTAAAAAAATAGTAACTATTTTTTATAGTTTTAATGAGGTATAATAGATATTTAAAAAATTACACATATTTAATGCATAAAGTTTGATGAGTTGAACATACGCATAATCCCATGATACCATCACTAAAATCAAAGTGATCAACATATACATCACCTCCAAAAATTTCCTTGCATACCTTTGCTTTTGTATGTGTGTGGTAAGAACACTTACCATAAGATCTACTCTCTTAAATTTTTAAATGCACAACACCATATTGTTAGCTAGAGGCAGGATGTTGTACAGCAAATCTCTAGAACTTTATTCATCTTGTGAAACTATAACTTTATACCCACAGAACAACAGTTCCCTATTTCCTGCTCCCTCCATCCCCTGGTAACCACCATTCTATTTTTTTGCTTCTATTAGCCTGAGTATTTTTACTTCATATAAGTGGAATCATGCAGTTTTTGTCTTTCTGTGACTGACTTATTTCACTTAGCATACTATCTCCCAGGTCTAGTCATGTTGTCACAAAACAGTAGATATCCTTCTTTTTTAAGGCTAAATAATATTCTGTTGTATGTATATACCGTATTTTATTTATCTATTCATCTGTCAAAGGAAAAAGAAAATGCAGTATATACATATAATAGAATATTACTTGGATTGTTTCCATATCCTGGCAACTGGAAAAAAATGTTGTAATGAAGCTTGGAGTGCAGGTATCTCTTCAAGATCCTGATTTTGACTCTCTTGACTACATACCCAGAAGAAGAAAACCACAAGCAAGATGATGAAATTAGAACCCTATCTTACGCCACACAGAAAAATCAGCTCAAAATGGATTAAAGACTTAAACATAAGACCCCAATATATAAAATTCCTGGAGGAGAACATAGGGGGAAATTTTCATGACATTGGCCTTGGCAATAATTTCATGAGAATGACCCCAAAACCACAGGCAACAAAAGTGAAAATAGATAAGTAGGACAACAACTTTCTGCACAGCAAAGGAAACAATCAGTAGAGTGAAAAGGCAACCGTAGCATGGGAGAAAATATTTGCAAACCATTCTCTGATAAGGAGTTAATTTCCAAAATATATAAGTAACTCCTACAACTCAATAGCAAAAAAATCACATAACCTTATTTTAAAATGGGCAAAGGACTTGAATAGACATTTCTCTAAAGAAGACATGCAAATGTCCAACAGACATATAAAAAGGTGCTCAACATCACAAATCATCAGGGAAATGCAAATCAAAACCACAGTGAGATATCACCCCATACTTGTTAGGATGGCTATTGTAGGGGAGGAAAAATATCTTTTTCCTCTACCCTTCTAAGTTCTTTACTGGGACCCCTGTAACAAAAGGCAGACTAACAAGAGAAAAGCATACAAATTTATATTAAATAAGTTTTATGTGACATGGGAACCTTCACAAGGAAACGAAGACCTAAAGAAATGGTTAAACCTGAGTGTTTTTCTGCTTAGGTTTGGTGAACAGCTGTGGAAACAGCATAAAGGACAAAGGTGAGCTAAGTATAGTAAACTGGGAAAAATTTAGTAAAGACCGTTCACTCAGATTCCTCTCTGTGTCCCTTTATCTTTGAAGATAAGGATGCTGCTTCTCTGAGTATAGGAGGGCACCTGTCACATGAGGATTTTATAGCCTGCTTCAAGGGAAGGTCAGAAAATCCTTCCTACCCATGCCATTTCTCAAATTCTTTCAGCTTGAAATATTGAATATGCCAAGGTAGCATATGTTGGGGTAGTGTGTCCTGAACTCCATCACTATGATAAACAAAAACAAAAGTTAACAAGTGTTGGTGAGGATGTGGAGAAAAGGGAAATTTTTACACTGCTGGTGGGAATGCAAATTGGTGCAGCCACTAAGGAAAACGATATTGAGATTCCTCAAAAATGAAAAATAGAATGACCATATGATCCAGCAACCCCACTTCTGGGTATTGCTATTTATTAAAAAATATATATATTGTGACCTAAGTTGTCAGCATCAGCACTTGCCTTTTCCTCCCACACATATTTTTATCTCTTTTACTTGGGATTTTTCTCTCTACTTTTCTTATCATCATGAACAAAAATAGTTTGTAATCCACTATTTGCAAGGCTTTATGTTTGATGCAATTTGGGGACAGTTAGATATATAGTACAGCCACCAGTCTGGAAGAGCTTAATGTTTAGTTGACACATAGGAAGAAAACTGGGAAAACATTGCCCAGACAACTCCTAGTGTTCCTCACTCCTTCTCTCCCTCTCTTCTCTTCTGACAAGGGCAAATTTCCTCCCTTCATCCAACCTCCTTCCAAACTGCTGAGTCATGTTGCTGAATAATTATGAAACAGATGCCAAATTCCAGGAGATAGATATGGATATATATGACTATGTGTTTTTTTTTTTAATTGGGAGGGGGTGAGTGTGAGAAGAGTGGTTGGGAGGTCTGCTCATCAAAGAAGTAAAGATTCTGGAAAACTCCTTAGTATAATAGATGCTATTCATGAGGTTATTAGAATAAACTCAGAAGCTTTCCCTAGTGAAGTGTAGCCCTTAAGAAGTGCAGGACTTAGTATTTAGAAGATGGTTCCAGGAAGGGATGGGAGGAAGCGGATCAGCAAGATGGGGAAGGAAAGCCAGTAGGGTGTGCAACTGAGCAGGTGACCACTGTGGGTAACAGGTTCAATGCTACTGGAGACCTTCTGAGAGACTGTGTGGGACATGTTTGAAGAGTATCCCAGTGCAGGGTGAGCAAATGCAGTATTTGTCAATTCCTATCCCCCGCTTTTTGAGGGTAGCTCCTGGGATGTTAATTTCCCAAGACTCTGACCCACATTGCACGTAGACCAGAGATGCACCCAGGTTTTAAAAAGTTAACACCAGAACTGCTGAACAATCATTGACAGGAAGACACTGGAACTCACCAAAAAAGATACCCCACATCCAAAGACAAAGCAGAAGCCACAATGAGACAGTAGGAGGGGCACAATCACAATAAAATCAAATCCCATAACTGCTGGGTGGGTGACTCACAAACTGGAGAACACTTATACCACAAAAGTCCACCCACTGGAGTGGAGGTTCTAAGCCCCACGTCAGGCTTCCCAATCTGGGGGTCCAGCAACAGGAGGAGGAATTCCTAGAGAATCACACTTTGAAGGCCAGCAGGATTTGATTGCAGGACTTCGACAGGACTTGGGGAAACAGAGACTCCGCTCTTGGAGGGCAAACACAAAGTAGTGTGCACATCAGGACCCAGGGGAAGGAGCAGTGACCCCATAGGATACTGAACCAGACCTACCTGCCAGTGTTGGAGGGTCTCTGGCAGAGGCGGGGGTGGCTGTGTCTCACCATGAGGACAAGGACACTGGCAGCAGAAGTTCTGGGAAGTACTCCTTGGTGTGAGCCCTCCCAGAGTCCGCCATTAGCCCCACCAAAGAGCCTGGGTAGGCTCCAGTGTTGGGTTGCCTCACGCCAAACAACCAATAGGGAGGGAACCCAGCCCCACGCATCAGCAGACAAGTGGATTAAAGTTTTACTGAGCTCTGCCCACCACAGCAACAGCCAGCTCTACCCACCACCAGTCCCTCCCATCAGGAAACTTGCACAAGCCTCTTAGACAGCCTCATCCACCAGAGGGCAGACAGCAGAAGCAAGAAGAACTACAATCCTGCAACCTGTGGAACAAAAACCACATTCACAGAAAGATAGACAAGATGAAAAGGAAGAGGGCTATGTACCAGATGAAGGAACAAGATAAAACCCCAGAAAAACAACTAAATGAAGTGGAGATAGGCAACCTTCCAGGAAAAGAATTCAGAATAATGATAGTGATGATGATCCACGACCTCGGAAAAAGAATGGAGGCAAAGATCGAGACGATGCAAGAAATGTTTAACAACGATCTAGAAGAAATAAAGAACAAACAAACAGATGAACAACACAATAACTGAAACAAAAAATACACTAGAAGGAATCAATAACAGAATAACTGAGGCAGAAGAACGGATACTTGACCTGGAAGACAGAATGGTGGAATTCACTGCTGCGGAACAGAATAAAAAAAAAAAAAGAATGAAAAGAAATGAAGACAGCCTAAGAGACCTCTGGGACAACATTAAACACAACAACATTCACATTATAGGGGTCCCAGAAGGAGAAGAGAGAGAGAAAGGACTAGAGAAAGTATTTGAAGAAATTATAGTCGAAAGCTTCCCTAACATGGGAAAGGAAATAGCCACCCAAGTCCAGGAAGTGCAGAGAGTCCCATACAGAATAAACCTAAGGAGAAACACGCCGAGACACATAATAATCAAATTGACAAAAATTAAAGACAAAGAAAAATTATTGAAAGCAGCAAGGAAAAAATGACAAATAACATACAAGGGAACTCCCATAAGGTTAACAGCTGATTTCTCAGCAGAAACTCTACAAGCCAGAAGGGATTGGCATGATACACTTAAAGTGATGAAAGGGAAGAACCTACATTCAAGATTACTCTACCCAGCAAGGATATCATTCAGATTCGATGGAGAAATCAAAAGCTTTACAGACAAGCAAAAGCTAAGAGAATTCAGCACCACCAAACCAGCTCTACAACAAATGCTAAAGGAACTTCTCTAAGTGGGAAACACAAGAGAAGAAAAGGACCTACAAAAACAAACCCATTATAATTAAGAAAATGGTAATAGGAACATTCATATCGATAATTACCTTAAATGTAAATGGATTAAATGCTCCAACCAAAAGACACAGGCTTGCTGAATGGATACAAAAACAAGACCCATATATATGCTGTCTACAAGAGACCCACTTCAGACCTAGGGACACATTCAGACTGAAAGTGAGGGGATGGAAAAAGATATTCCATGCAAATGGAAATCAAAAGAAAGCTGGAGTAGCAATACTCATATCAGATAAAATACACTTTAAAATAAAGAATGTTACAAGAGACAAGGAAGGACACTACATAATGATCAAGGGATCAATCCAAGAAGAAGATATAACAATTATAAATATGTATGAAACCAACATAGGAGCAACTCAATACATAGGCAACTGCTAACAGCTATAAAAGAGGAAATCGACAGTAACACAATAATAGTGGGGGAATTTAACACCTCACTTACACCAATGGACAGATCATCCAAACAGTATATTAATAAGGAAACACAAGCTTTAAATGACACAATAGACCAGATAGATTTAATTGATATTTACAGGACATTCCATCCAAAAACAGCCGATTACACTTTCTTCTCAAGTGAGCACGGAACATTCTCCAGGATAGATCACATCTTGGGTCACAAATCAAGCCTCAGTAAATTTAAGAAAACTGAAATATTATCAAGCATCTTTTCTGACCACAACGCTATGAGATTAGAAATCAATTACAGGGGAAAAAATGTAAAAAACACAAACACATGGTGGCTAAACAATACGTTACTGAATAACCAAGACATCACTGAAGAAATCAAAGAGTAAATCAAAAAATACCTAGAGACAAATGATAATGAAAGCATGATGATCTAAAACCTATGGGAAGCAGCAAAAGCAGTTGTAAGAGGGAAGTTTATAGCTATACAAACCTACCTCAAGAAACAAGAAAAATCTCAAATAAACAATCTAACCTTACACCTAAAGGAACTAGAGAAAGAAGAATAAACAAAACCCAAAGTTAGCAGAAGGAAAGAAATCATCAAGATCAGAGCAGAAATAAATGAAATAGAAACAAAGAAAACAATAGCAAAGATCAATACAACTAAAAGCTGGTTCTTTGAGAAGATAAACAAAATTGATACACCACTAACCAGACTCATCAAGAAAAAGAGGGAGAGGACTCAAATCAATAAAATTAGAAATGAAAAAGGAGAAGTTACAACAGATACCACAGAAATACAAAGCATCCTAAGAGACTACTACAAGCAACTCTATGCCAATAAAATGGACAACCTGGAAGAAATGGACAAATTCTTAGAAAGGTATAACCTTCCAAGACTGAACCAGGAAGAAATAGAAAATATTAACAGACCAGTCACAAGTAATGAAATTGAAACTGTGATTAAAAATCTTCCAACAATATATGTATATGTATAACTGATTCACTTTGTTATAAAGCAGAAACTAACACACAATTGTACAGCAATTATTCTCCAATAAAGATGTTGAAAGATAAATAAATAGAAAAAAAAAAGTCTTCCAACAAACAAAAGTCCAGGACCAGATGGCTTCACAGGTGAATTCTATCAAACATTTAGAGAAGAGCTAACACCCATTCTTCTCAAACTCTTCCAAAAAATTAGAGGAAGGAACACTCCCAAACTCATTCTATGAGGCCACCATCACCCTGATACCAAAACCAGACAAAGATAGTACAAAAAAAGAAAATTACAAACCAATATCACTGATGAATATAGATGCAAAAATCCTCAACAAAATACTAGCAAACAGAATCCAACAACCCATTAAAAGGATCATACACTATGATCAAGTGGGATTTATCCCAGGGATGCAAGGATTCTTCAATATATGCAAATCAATCAATGTGATATACCATATTAACAAATTGAAGAAGAAAAACCATATGATTATCTCAATAGATGCAGAAAAAGCTTTTGACAAAATTCAACACCCATTTATGATAAAATCTCTCCAGAAAGTGGGCATAGAGGGAACCTACCTCAACATAATAAAGGCCATATACGACAAACCCACAGCAAACATCACTCTCAATGGTGAAAACCTGAAAGCATTTCCTCTAAGATCAGGAACAAGACAAGGATGACCACTTTCACCACTATTAGTCAACATAGTTTTGGAAGTCCTAGCCACAGCAATCAGAGAAGAAAAAGAAATAAAAGGAATACAAATTGGAAAAGAAGAAACAAAACTGTCACTGTTTGCACATGACATGATACTATACATAGAGAATCCTAAAGATGCCACCAGAAAACTACTAGAGCTAATCAATGAATTTGGTAAAGTTGCAAGATACAAAATTAATGCACAGAAATCTCTTGCATTCCTATATACTAATGATGAAAAATCTGAAAGAGAAATTAAGGAAACACTCCCATTTACCATTGCAACAAAAAGAATAAAATACCTAGGAATAAACCTACCTAAGGAGACAAAAGACTTGTATGCAGAAAACTATAAGATCCTGTTGAAAGAAATTAAAGAGGATACCAACAGATGGAGAGATATATCATGTTCTTCAATTGGAAGAATCAATATTGTGAAAATGACAATACTACCCAAAGCAATCTACAGATTCAATGCAATCCCTATCAAATTACCAATGGCATTTTTTACAGAACTAGAACAAACAGTCTTAAAATTTGTATGGAGACACAAAAGACCCCAAATAGCCAAAGCGGTCTTGAGGGAAAAAAACGGAGCTGGAGGAATCAGACTCCCTGACTTCAGACTATACTACAAAGTGACAGTAATCAAGACAATATGGTACTGGCACAAAAACAGAAATACAGATCAATGGTACAAGATAGAAAGCCGAGAGATAAACCCACGCACCTATGGTCAACTGATCTATGACAAAGGAGACAAGGATATACAATGGAGAAAAGACAGTCTCTTCAATAAGTGGTGCTGGGAAAACTGGACAGCTACATGTAAATGAAATTAGAACACTCCCTAACGCCATACACAAAAATAACCTCAAAATGGATTAGAGACCTAAATGTAAGACCAGACACTATAAAACTCTCAGAGGAAAACATAGGAAGAACACTCTTTGACATAAATCACAGGAAGATCTTTTTTGATCTACCTCCTAGAGTAATGGAAATAAAAACAAAAACAAACAAATGGGACCTAATGAAACTTAAAACCTTTTGTAAAGCAAAGGAAACCATAAACAAGACGCAAAGACAACCCTCAGAATGGGAGAAAATATTTGCAAACAAATCAACAGACAAAGGATTAATCTCCAAAATATATAAACAGCTCATGCAGCTCAATATTAAAAAAACAAACAACCCAATCCAAAAATGGGCAGAAGACCTAAACAGACATTTCTCCAAAGAGGACATACAGATGGCCAAGAAGCACATGAAGAGCTGCTCAACATCACTAATTATTAGAGAAATGCAAGTCAAAACTACAATGAGGTATCACCTCACACCAGTCAGAATGGCCATCATCAGAAAATCTACAAACAACAAATGCTGGAGAGGGTGTGGAGAAAAGGGAACCCTCTTGCACTGTTGGTGGGAATGTAATTGATACAGCCACTATGGAGAACAGTATGGAGGTTCCTTAAAAAACTAAAAATAGGGCTTCCCTGGTGGCGCAGTGGTTGAGAATCTGCCTGCCAATGCAGGGGACATGGGTTCGAGCCCTGGTCTGGGAAGATCCCACATGCCGCGGAGCAACTAGGCTCGTGAGCCACAACTACTGAGCCTGCGCGTCTGGAGCCTGTGCTCCCAACGAGAGAGGCCGCGATAGTGAGAGGCCCACACACCGCGATGAAGAGTGGCCCCCGCTTGCCACAACTAGAGAAAGCCCTCGCACAGAAACGAAGACCCAACACAGCCAAATAAATTAATTAATTAATTAAAAAAAAAAAAACTAAAAATAGAATTACCATATGATCCAGCAATCCCACTACAGGGCATATACCCAGAGAAAACCATAATTCAAAAAGACACATGCACCCCGATGTTCATTGCAGCACTATTTACAATAGCCAGGTCATGGAAGCAACCTAAATGCCCATCGACAGACAAATGCATAAAGAAGATGTGGTACATATATACAATGGAATGTTACTCAGCCATAAAAAGGAACGAAATTGAGTCATTTGTAGAGACGTGGATGAATCTAGAGACTGTCATACAGAGTGAAGTAAGTCAGAAAGAGAAAAACAAATATTGCATATTAATGCATATATGTGGAACCTAGAAAAATGGTACAGATGAACCGGTTTGCAGGGCAGAAATTGAGACACAGATGTAGAGAACAAACGTATGGACACCAAGGGGGGAAAGTGGTGGCAGGTGGGTGTGGTAGTGTGATGAATTGGGAGAATTGGATTGACATGTATACACTGATGTGTATAAAATGGATGACTAATAAGAACCTGCCGTATGAAAACATAAATAAAATAAAATTCAAAAATTCAAAAAAAAAAAAAAAAGGGTAGATTTATGCCGAATTCAACTGCAAATGGGACAGTGTCTATTAGGCCACAGGAGAAACAAGGTTGCTGGTGGGGAAGGGGAAGGTTTTCCTGACTGTCGTCATTACTGAAAGCAAGGACAGTAAGTGGGGCTATTTTGATGATTTAGCATCCCAGAGCAGCCTCCAGAAGATAAGCACCCTTGCTTTTACAAAGGCATGGATTAGTACACAAGAATCAGCACCTGAAAAAGAAATTACCTAAACGTGGGGTGATGTCAGTTATTTTGCTGTCATTTGAATGGTGATGAGGTGGGAAAGGAGGACCGAGTCACTAAGAGTAGAAATGGGGAGAGGGAGAAGACGGTCCAGGGTCTGTTGCTGTACTGGACAAGTGAGGGAGCATCTGGGGAATGGAGCTTAGGAGTCAGGGATAATGGCCAGAGGCAAAGGAAAGAGACAGGCTGGAAAGAGATGGAGATGAGGACACAAGCCTTTGTGAGGGCGGGAACCCCCGGGGCCCATCACAGTGCTTGGTACAAGGTCATGCCCGCCATAATCCCTCTACCCCTCATTCCTTGGTTTACAAACTTTTACTCATCTTTCAAGTAACTGGTTGCATGTCTTAAATCTCTCTTCCTCAAAGAAGCCTGTCCTGACCCCCGCGGGGACAGATTTGCTACTCGTCTTAAGCTCCTCTTAGGATGCTCTATGTCCAGTACCATCCCAGCATGTTTCACACAATATATTCATGCTTTCATTGTCTTTCATCCTCTCTAGATTGTGAACTCATCCCCAGGGCCTGACACATACGGGCTTAAGAAATATTTGTTGAATAAGTGGAGTGGTTTATGCAACTCGGTAATTCCCGCTATAATCCATCTTTGTGATCATGAGAGTGTGAGCAGCCCAAGAGGAAGGCCTTGTGGGACTCATATTCACACCCAAGTTCCTAGTATTCTGCCTGGGACCCAGCAGGTGTTCAACGATATGGCTGAACAAACTGAACCTGTGGGAGCACAAGGATGTGACTGGGCAAACTCAGGCAGTTGACTCTACCTACTTTCCTTTTTCTTTTAAAATTCAAAACCCAGATTTTCCAAAGACTACAAAAGCAAAGTCCTACAGACAGTTTGTGCCTGGTTTGCCAGTTCTGGTGAAGCCCACAGAAAGGGAATTAGGAGGTGTTTTAGAATAGACGTCCATACAAAAATACCCTTTCCCTCAGATAAGCTCTGCCATTATTGATTTTTCACAACTTCTCTATTTTGCAGAGAAAATGTAATGCTGAGCAAAAATAGTTTTTAGGTGTGCTCATTCTGGCCTACTTGTTTGATTGTTTAATTAAAAGCCCAATTATTTTCCATCATTTATGGCTAAAGGCTAGATTCTATTCAGTGATGTGATCAATATTATATAGAGAACTCAGGATGTTAAAAATCTGGAAAAAGCTAGTGTGGGACAGTAAATTCAAATCCCTGAAAAGCTGAAGTTTATAGCAATTTTAAAAGATTTGAAAATCTTTAAAAAGATTTTTAAATCTTTTTTTTTTTTTTAAAGATAAGAGCTCTCCTATAGCTTCATAAAATTGAATGCAAGTCGGACCTGCGTTAATGAACTACACATTAGCCAAGGTCTGGATGTTAGATGCAACATCTGTTATCCCTTAAAGTAACTGTATACTTAGAAATATACCTAATTAGCTAACGGATTGGTCTCTGGCATTGACATTTCCAAGGATAAATCTTAAAAGGGGAATTAATAAGATGTTTGCTGGAAAGGAGGAATGCACAATTGTATAATGTAAGGAAAACACCTAGATCAAGCTCTTTGTACGCGTAAACCATAATCTTGTACACTTGTGTGCTTGGATTTTTTTTTTAATTAATTTATTATTGTTAATCATACAATTAGTCAATTCATACATTCTTATGAAAATTCAAACAAATAAATAATTCTACAAAAAGATCATCTTTGCCACACCAATCTCACAGTTTTCTCCAGAAATAATTTTATGTATGTTGGTATATGTATGTCCAGATCTTGTTCTATATATTCATATGTATGTAGGCTTCAATTTAGAATTAGATATTTTTTGTTTTGTTTGTTTTTTTTTTTTACATAAAGGGCATTCAATTGTAAATTGTTTTATAAATTGCTTTTTATTTCAAACGAGTATATGTGTGACGGTATATACAGATATCCCATTCTTTTTCATTGCTGCACAATACTTTATAGAATGGATGTGGTATATTTCATTTAAATGTACCTTACTGATGGGACATTTAGTCATATTCAGTTTGTCACTATAATAAACAATATTGCGATATATACATTGCATTGTGTACTCATGGGAACGTTTTTCTAGGAAAGTCCTTAGTTTTACAATTGCCAAATAAGAGGATATACATATTAAATTTTGATAAACATTGTGAACTTTTTCTCCAAAAGAGGCTGTGTCAATCAATGTCAGCACCAACAACAGTGTATAGAAAAATCTTCACGATCTTCTTCTTCCCCTATCCTCCTACTTCTTTTCCTCCTTGTTTTTCCAAATTTATGGGGAAAAAAACCCCGATATTTCATTGTTGTTTAATTTGTATTTCTCTAATGATAAGTTTTATGTCTTTTCATATATTTCTGGCCATTTGCATTTTTTTCCTGTGTATTACCTGCTTATATTTCTTTACCTCTTTATCTTTTTTTCTTATTGATTAATAGAAACACTTTATATATTTTAAGTATTTACCTGCTACACTGAAAGAAAATGTTTGCAACATATATGGTATTGAATTTTAACTTAATGTCTTGTTAATTTGTATAGAGTCAAATTAATCAACCTCTGTGTCTAACTTAAAATTTTCCATGCCCCAATATTTACTTTTAATTCTTTTCTATATTTTCTTATTTATAATGATACTTTTACATTTTTATCTTTAATTTATCCGGAATGAATTTTGCACACTTTTAGATATGGATCTAATTTTCTTTTTTCTCAGATGGCTGGCCAATTGCCCCCAAAGCCTTTTCTCAGTTTTGCAGAGCATTATCTCTAGGATATATTTATCTCTGGTTTATCTCTGGATTCTTTTGTATTCCACTGAACTTTTTAAAAAATCTATTTCCATTCCAATACAATATCTTGTTTACTATACTTTTATAGTATATTCTGATGTCTAACAAGACATATCCCCATCATTGTTTTCCTTTTTAAAAAAAATTGATTTACTTATACATTTCCTATTCTACAAGGACTTTAGAATTAATTAGTTGAGTTCAATAGAAATTTGATTGGGAATGCACTAAATGTTTAGATTAATTTATGAGAATTTATTTAGTCTTCCTAAACACAAACATGGCATATTTCTATTTCATCAAGTCCTCTTTTCCATCCCTCAGTAAGTTTTATAGTTTTCTTCATGTTCATATTAGAAAAGTATACTTTCTAACTATCACTAATGTACAGAAATAGATATTTAGATAGATGATAGATGGATAGTATCCATTGAACTTGCGGAAGTTTCTTGAGTTCTAATAGAAGATTCAAAATATCTGACAACTACTTAGGTTTTCATATCAATTCCAAATATCAGTTGTATCTCCTTTTAGTAGTTATTGCTTATTTTCCATTATTGTATTGTCTAGAACTTCCAACATAATGTTGAACAGTAGCAATCTGAATAGCCATACTTCTCTTATTCCTGATTTTAATAAGAATGCTTCTAATATTTCAACATTAAGTGATATGTGTGCTAAGGTTACACTCTAAGGTTATTAGTCTTTGTATAGTTTGTATCCCACAAATGAAGGCAACCATGTGTGTGTGGAGGGGTGGCTTTAGTCTCACATGCAGTATTGGAAAATAATTAATTTTGGAAAGTTTCTCAATCTTTAGTCACATCCTTTGTAGAGCCCCCCAAAAGCACTTTGTGAAGAGAGCCCCAATTAACATATTCTACCACTTCTTAATGTTCCAAATTGTTTTCCCATTAACCCACGGATAAATGAACATCATTCCCCTTTGATTAAAATCACCAGAATTGACCCCATTTGTGTTGTTTCTTTCTACGTTTCAAATCTGTCAGCACTTCAACTTTATGCAGCTTTAAAGCACCCCAATGTCATCACTGCATGAACCCTTCCAGGCACCATTCCCAATACCCTAAGCGTCGTTCTTCCACCATTGTTATGACTCTTGAATTTTTTTAAGAACTCCCCTGAGCTATGTCCAGATACATCTGACAGTTATCTCCCTGACCCCAGAGAACCTCTGCTCTCCACATCTCACCATTCTAGGCAGCTAGCTTTGATGTGTATATGACCTATTGTTTCATAAGTTGTCTATCTGGGTGATTTATTCTGCACCCACATAGTATCACTCATTGCAGGCCTGGCACTATACTAGAATATTCAGTGAATAACAAAGGCATAAAAGACATTGCCCTGGGCTTCCCTGGTGGCGCAGTGGTTGGGAATCTGCCTGCCAATGCAGGGGACGCGGGTTCGAGCCCTGGTCTAGGAGGATCCCACATGCCGCGGAGCGGCTGGCCCCGTGAGCCACAATTACTGAGCCTGCGCTTCTGGAGCCTGTGCTCCGCAACAAGAGAGGCCGCGACGGTGAGAGGCCCGCGCACCGCGATGAAGAGTGGCCCCCACTTGCTGCAACTGGAGGAAGCCCTCGCACAGAAACGAAGATCCAACACAGCCATAAATAAATAAATAAATAAAAATTAAAAAAAAAAAGACATTGCCCTTTTTCTACAATTGCTTATACTTTAATTGCTTAAAAAAATGCAAGCAAGATCTGTTCTGCAGCTAGAGAATTCTTCTTGGAAGGGGGGCATTCTTGAATTAGGTCCTAAAGAGCCTAGCAGACATAGATCAGGTAGAGAAGGTCTGGAAATGTGTTTATTTTTTAACTAATTTATCTTCATTAGTGTGTCTGTCTTAGCTGCAATCTGATTGGGACACACATTACTACATGTCTTTCCATATCGAAGCCCTCTCTGTAAATCACTTCCACATAATCAGACACTTAGTCATGTACTCTTACCTCCTTCTCACTCATATTCTGACAGGTGCCAAGCCTGCCTAGGGTATCTCCATAGAAAGTTCATTTCTATAATCACATTTGTCCCCACCTGAAGTATTGTAATCTGCATCTAAGTGGCCTCCCCACCTCCAATTTCTCATCTCTCCAAGCCATCAAATACACAGTTACCATCTCAATCTTAGAGAGAAGCTACACGCATCCCAATCCAATCCTCAGAACCTTCATGGCTCCCCATTGTCTACAATATCACACTATTTAAAATCTTGGGTGACCTTTCCTACCTCCTTACTAGGAGCTGGTTTTCTATAATCCAACCACATATAACTGTTCAACTAAGTCCTATCTGCTGAAATAGCCTCCTCTTTTATTATTCTAATACCTAATCCAGTACCAAAACATTTTCTGCATTATTTCCGTCTCTCATTAATTTCACCTTTCACTGGATTTTACAGCCCATTTATACTATGTATGGCAATTAAATTATTAACTGCATCATTATTATATTTTCTTAGGATGATCACAGTGCCTAGAACACAGGAGGACCTTTGTAAATTCCTTCGGAATTGAATTGATCATGCTAAATAATAACTGAAATGATCAGAGGTCATAAGTCTTTCTTGGACTGGAGAAATTTCCATTCACAATATTTTGTGTTCGTGCTCCAGAAGAGTATGTATAAGCCAGTTCTAGGCACTGAGTAATTCAAAATAAGAATTGTCAGCTTTTCCTACAATGTGCCTAGACCTACCCTTGTTTATTTTTTTCCTTTATTTTTCCTAGATTATCTACAACATTGCCCTTCCCTTATCTTTAGGGAATGCCACAGCTTCTTTCATTAGTATTCTAATTTTAATTTAAAAAACAACTATTCATTTGGAGAATCATTTACATTTCTTTTCTTTTCAAATTTTAATAATACTCAGTACAATACACAGTTCCCAGAACAAGATAAACATCCTAAACCTACAAGGAGTGAAAGAGAACACCTTGCACCTATTTAAATGTTAATCTAGGTGTTATTCAGAGATGTCGCACAGAGAATGGACCCTGCCAGACCATGCCAAGGACACTGGCTTTTACCTTCTTCCTTCTAACTGTGCCACAATCCCAGAGAATCCCCCAGCCACACATTTGTGTTCTTAAATACCAATGAGAAGGAAATGGTTAAGAGGGACTTCTGAGTTCATTGCTTTTCTTCGAGCATTTATGAACAAAAAGTTGAAAAAAATTTCACAGCAGAAGTGCATTTAGAGAAGGCTAAGAGCAGCAGAAAACCAGATGACACATTCTGGAATGGTAGCAATCAAGGTTCTATTCAATCCTTCCCACCCACCCCATGCATGAGAATATTTTCCCCTTTGAAACTTCTTGCGCAGTTGCATAGGTGTATTGAATTCACACTGATCCACCAAAAAAAGGCAAGAAAATTGTTCATATGTCAACAACATCTAGAAATTTCAGCAAATTTTTTAAGATGCAAAGATTAAAAATAATCCACTAAGGATTATTTCCTACTATCTGAACAACGGTGATGCTTTCAGCTGTGAATAATCTGTTAATCTAACCATGAAGTATTTGTTGAGAAAAAAAAGTGTGGCTACCTCTTCACCGGGTACTGGGAAGGTAGATGGGTAGGCCAGGAGTCAGCAAACTTTCTATAAAAGGCTAAGCAGTGAATATTACAGGCTTGGCAAGATATAAAATCTCTGTTGCAATACACAACTCTGCCTTGTAGCTCAAAAGCAGCCATAGACACTAGTAAACAAATGGGCATTTCTGTGTTCCAATAAGACTTTATTAGCAAAACAGCCAGCCAGCCTACAGCCATAGTTTGCCTTGGGTTAGACTGTATATCCTTTAACTATAGTGATCATATCTTTCTTAGTAACCATTGCCTCTCCAGTGTCCAGATTAGTGTCTGACACATAGCAGATGCCAAATACTTGTAAATACAAAAATTGATTAGTTTTTAAAAACATATTTCTTGTCCTCAAAGAGCTTACCATCTAGTTTTTCATGGAGGACAAAAGCAAGAGAATGTAGAGTAAGAACAAAAAGTTCAATGATTGTAGATTCAAGGTTAGCTTCTTGACTCACCATCAACTCACTCTACCAACTATAATGAGGGTTTATATTTTAACCGATCGTGTCTTCGTATCTTGAGGACTCAGTTTTCTTAACTACCGAGATTGGGTTTAGGGTTAGGGTTAGGTTATAAAGCCACTGCCCTTAATGGCTTTTCAGGTTGCTTTTGTGAAGCTCAGCTCATGTCAAGAACCCAAAAGGAGCCCCATGAGATTCACAAGATAAAAGAGCCTGAGGTTGATCAGATGACCAAGCCCCCCACTCTTTCACCTTTACCTGTCACTTCTGATATCATGTTCTTCTCCCACATCATGGAAGATAAATCAGACCCCATTCTGATCATCAACAAAGCTCTAGCCAGCTTCCTAAGAGGGCTAAACAAGGAAGATATAGTGAGAATGGAGGCACATTCAGAAAGACAAGTGTTATTTTATATGGAATTTTCTTCCTAACCAACACAGGTCATCACCTGCGGGACTGTAGCTGGATCTTGGTTTGACACAAGGTTATGACCAGTATATCAGTTAGAGTCCCAAAATAACGTAGATGGTACACTCAGGATAATTCCAAGGATAGTTCATTTACAAAGGGAGTATTTACAAAGACATGGACAGGCTATAAGAAAACCACAAAGGATGGTACAACATCCCAAGGTTAATAAGAAAAGAGAGTCACCACCCCTAAGAAGTCCAAAGGGACAAGGGGAGGAAGAGTTGCGTTAGTCCTGAAGGAGACAGTCATCTAGGAAAGGTCACCATGTAAGGAGCAGTGACCTTGTGTGGAGTGGCATGGCTAGATGGAGGCGACTTCACACGGAGAGAAGCAGGAGGGTCATTCACTTTTCTCACTTTCCTTCCTCTCTCTGATTTCCTGCTGGGGCTCCTGATTGGTTGAACTGAACCATAAGCCAAAGGGCAAGGAAGCCTGTTGGTGTGGTCCACACAGGTCAGCCTCCAGGGGCAGAGAGTAGGGTAGGGACGATGGAGAGCAGATCTGGAGGGACAAAGAGAAGATGTCCAGCACTAATGGAGCCCAAAGGAGCTGAAAGCATTACACTGAGGCTGTCCTCTACAAGGACTAACAATATCAGGGGAGCATCAGATTGATCGCCCACACACTCCCATTTTTCTCCTGAATGAGATTTTCACCACTGTCTACAAGAAAATGAATTGAGCAATTTCCTGTTCCCTGCAGTGTAAGGAGAATCTCTTGCCAACCACTCTCATTTAGCAGATGGTAGGTGATACCGTGAGGCCTGTTTGGGTCCTTGTAAGGCAAACAGCCAGAGAGAGAGCACTGGAGACTGGAGTCCCAGTTCTCTGCTCTGGCTCTGCTCCTAAGTGGCTAAGCAACCATGGGGAGAGGTCACTTCTCTTGGGGTTTAGCCACACTTTCCTAATCTAAAAAAATAAAGTCATTGGATCTGATGATCTGTACTCGGACTTCTTAACCTAGAGTTCTCTTGAAATTATTTAAAACCTTTGAAAAACTTGTGCACTTAAGCATTTTCCATCAGAATAATGGCTTCCTCTACTCAAATACTTACTACCAACTAGGCACTTAGGCATTGTGCTTAGCTTGTTCTCTCTTTCTCACATTCTCTCTCTAGAAAAATCTCATTCAATCCTCACAACAACTTAAGAAGCTCATGAGTCTTTTTCTATTGTACCACTGAGTGACTTGCCCAAGACACATCGTTAGAAGGTGGCACCGCCAGGATTCTCACCATGCTCTGTAACCACCAAGATCACGCTCCACCTACTCCCCAAGGTCAAACACACAAGACTAAGGATGCCAACGTGCATTAACTGCTCCTGCAGGACCAGCCTCAGGGCATCATGCTAGGGCTTTTCCCTGGAGTGAGAAGGCTTGGGAGTTTGGGTGCTGAGGTCCTCACTGGTGCCTCATAGTGGGGGAGAGGTTGGGGGAGGGCAATGCTGGACTGAGGGAGTCAAGCCCTATTAAGCAGAGCTCTGGGAGTAAGGGAGACACCACAGACAGCAGACCCGAAGCCCAAGGAGGCCTTGAAGCTGAGCAGGAGTGCTTCCTCTCTCATTGAAGATGATTTTTCCTGGATCATCTGATGAAGTAAGTATCACCATCCTCTCTACAGCTGCCTCAGAAGGCTCCAGAGGAGAAGCTCCTCCATCCTAAAGGGAGAACTCATCCAGACTTTCCAGAGAGCAGAGGCAACAGGAGGTTGGAGTTCCTGATGAGCTGTGATCTGGCATATCCAAGCTGCTTGAGCCACCGGAGCCCCATGCTGGGATTGCTGCTGGCTGCTTTGCCACCATCTGGAGAACCTCTCCACCAGGCTTTGGCTGCCCTTTGAAAGCCAAGCTGTTCTGTTGTTGCTTATTCCAAACAGGGCAAATGCTTAAAGAGCAACTGTGAGGCCAAGATATCCCATCTGTGATGCTCCCAAGATACTCTGAGATCAAGAAGGGCTTTTCTGACCTTATCCTCTAAGCTCTGAAGTGGGGAAAAAAATCCCTCTGAGCCAACATGCAGTCTTCTTGCTAGCCTGGTCAGTGGATGTCACCTACGGTGAGACACCAGGGACACAGTTCCCCTGAAGAAATCCCATTCCAGGGAGGAAGGGATCTGCTGGCCTCTCTGAAAGGGCAACGAAGACTTTAGAGTTTATCAGCCCTAAACCTCAGGATGGGATACTCCACTGGGCGCAGGCAGCCAGCAAGCCAGGCTCCTTTCCTCTGTGCTGGCACAGCCATGGCAACAGCAAACTTTGGCAGCCCTGTCTGACCTGGATCACAGATGTGAGATGCTCTGCGTGACCTGGCGAGGACTCTAGATCCCACTTTGTTCTGCCAGAGGCCTTCTCTGCACAGCCCATCAATCCCTGTAATCCCTTCCTTATTGCCTGGTTGCACAGATGGCTTCGTTGCCTCTGAGCTGCCTGAAGCCTGCAGTCTGCTGCCACGGCTGGTGCCAGAAACCCCAGTCTAGTACCCAGGGCATGAGGCTCTCTGAGGCTCTCCCTCTGGGTGTCAGGATGGAAAGGGATTCCTGGCGTTGCCCTTCTTGACCTAGAGAAATATGAAGATCTTTTTGAGTAGCCCAACAGCAAGGAATCAGTTGATGTACGTAAACCTGCTCCTGATTTAGCCTGGTAACCTATGCTGGCATATCTGCAAGAAATAGGTTCTCCTTCAGCTGTTTTTCTTATTCCCACAGCTTCCTACCAACGATAGTGACTTTGAGATACTTGGGAACTCCATTTTGTCTTTAAACTATTTGAATGATTGTTGACCCTTGAACAACACAGATTTGAACTGCACGCATCCACCTATCCCTGTCCTTTAAGCCAACTTTGACCATCCTCCCTGTGAGAGGCAGCAATAAGGACCCAAAGGAAGAGGCCCCATCCTCTAGAAATTTTCAAGTAGATGAAAAACAACCCCGAATTTCCACTCCTGCAAGAACTCTTACCTGTGGAACCAGGAGACAGTTTCAAGAATGGCCAATGCAGCATGAAAGCAATGTTTTTAAATGAAATAACCCAAATATGTATCAATAATAGAATGTACACATTCAGTGTGGGAAAGCAATACATGGTACACTACCCAGCAGTGACAACTGAGTCAACTACAACCCCAGGTATCAGTGAAGATCAACTCCAAAGCTAATGTAGAGTGAAAGAAGTCACAGGAAAAATGCATATAATACATCCATATGACACTGAAACATGCAAAACTGAATTAAAATAGGATCGAGTGTTCAATATGTAGGTGGTAAAACTGTAAGGTAAAGCATGGACATGATTAACATACTAACCAGGATGATTGGTCCCTCTGGGCTTGGGGGAACTAGAGCAGGGTGTGACTGAGAAGGGACACATAGGTCCTTCTAGGGGAAAAACATTCTATGTCTTCACTTGAGGGGCAGGTGCCAAGTGGTCTGTCTTATTCTCTCTCTCTCTCTCTCTTTTTATTGAAGTATAGTTGCTTTATAGTATTATGTTAGTTTCAGGTATACAGAATAGTGATTCAGTATTTTTACAGATTATTCTCCACTAAAAGTTATTATAAGATAATGGATATAATTCCCTGTGCTGTACAATATATTCTTGTTGCTTATCCATTTTATATATAGTAGTTTCTATCCTTAATCTTATACCCCTAATTTGCCCCTCCCCTCTGCCCTCTGCCCTCTGGTAACCACTAGTTTGTTCTCTGGATCTGTGAGTCTGTTTCTGTTTTTCTATACACATTCATTTGTATTACTTTTTAGATTCCACATATAAGTGATATCATACAGTATTTATATTTCTCTGTCTGACTTATTTCACTAAACATAATATACTCTAGGTCCATCCATGTTGCTGCAAATGGCATTATTTCATTCTTTTTTATGGCTGAGTAATATTCCATTGAATATATATACCACATCTTTATCCATTTGTCTGTTGATGGACACGTGGGTTGCTTCCATATCTTGGCTATTATAAATAGTGCTGCTATGAATACTGAGGTGCATGTATCTTTTCAAATTAGTGGCCTGCCTTATTCTTATTCTTTAAACTGTACACCTATTTTGCAGACACTTTTATATGTGTGTGCATGTGTCTATCTCATCCCTTATAACAGGTACCATGAAGGTGGGGCTTTACCTGTTTTGTTTATTGCCAGATCATCAGCATATGGAAGTGTGCATATACAGCTGATATTCAATACATATTTTTGAATAAATGAACAAATTCATTACTTAATGAATATTTTCACAATATAAATTTTGATAATGTTTACAATAGTAAAAGCAATAGACAAGAGTACTTTGGCCATAAGTTCCACACATACTGATGAGAGACACAAAGAGAATGGAATGAAGTGAGGGGAGAGGTGTTCACTGTGACCAGTGTCATCCGGGGAGGACAAGCCAGACGGGGAGGATGGGAAGGAGGGAGGGGAGGGGAGGGGGAATTCTAAGCCGAAGGACCAACACAATAATTATTACTATTAACTGAATTTTTACATTGCTCCAGATCTTATTTGATATTCATTACAAGCCATTAAGGTAAATGACATTATTACCTTCATTTCACAGATGAGCTCATGACTTGCAAAGATCTAGGAAGTGGACTTGTGGCCTCGTCTGTCTGACTCGAGTACAGACACAAGCAGAGGTGGGAACACACGTGGAGAACTAGGCTTGTGGACAGGGAGTGGCTCCTCCTCGACTGGGCTTCCCAAGTTCAGCTCTGACCCCACTGAGCTCACTCCCTGGCCCGGCCCCATCATGGGGCAGAATATGTGCGAGGTGCCCAGCTCCTCTTTGGTGAAAGTGAGTGAGTAGCCGATGACTAGGGGTGAGTCACCTGCTTCTCATCCGGTGGCAGCGAAGGCACCATTATCTCAGCAGAGATCCTCTTCCTGCAAAAGGCAGATGCAGACTGAGGAACTGGGGTTTTGCAGCTCAGATTTCCAGGGATGCATGAGCACCAGCTGAGGTAAATGGGATCGCAAGCCACGTCCATACTTAGAAACAGTCGTGGAAACTTCCACTCTTCAAAGAGAAATCCTCTTATGTGTTCCAGGGAAAATTAATAATAAAAGTAATAATGGCAGCATTTACCCAGTACCAGGCTCTGTGGTCAGTGCTTTATATGCTCAAAAGAACAGTGTGAGGTATTTAGTGTCTCCATTTTACCAATGACTTGCCCAAGGCGATACAAACTGTAATCTATGTATGCAGGACTCAAATCCAGATTGACAGGCTACAGAACCTGAGTTTTTAACCACATCCCTCTATTGCCTCTTGGGCGTGACAATGCAGTGAAAGGGTCAGGAGATACCTGGGAAATTGTCAAGGTAAGGAGGGATGGTATTGCCCATTATGTTGATGACCCTGGATAGGGATTTAGTTGGGTGTCCTTGGGTCACTTCACCAAGAACTATCTCTCTACCTTCATCTCCTCCATCTGCTCGCACCTGCTTCCCAGACCTCCAGACAACGTGTCTCTGAAAGTTTACCAGATTAGCAGGGACCAGCCTTAAGGTTGTGCCTCTCCTTGCAAGGCTAACAAGGATGTGTGTTAAATTCCCCCTGGGAGCTTGTTGTGGTTCCCTTTTGCGTTAAGTTAAAATTCAGACACATGTGCATCTTTATTTCACCTTGAGCTTCTGTTGGCAGTGGTTCCCACTGCCTTGGCTTTCAGTTTCTCTGTTCTTTCCTCCACATCGCCCAAACTCTTGCAAGACTTGAGCGGAAAGTTAATGCTCTGAGACAGATAGCCAAGGCACCCAGGAGAGCTCACAACTTTAAAAGAGCCTTTTTAAAATCTAGACTAAAATGAAGAAGCAAATCAACACTTCCTGATTTTACCTTATTTGTAAGTTTGGATTTTCTTAAATCAGGACCCCTTCTTTCTAAATCAGATCATATTTGTGTTATGAGAAAAATATGATAGGAAAAAGAAAACCTATAAATAGAGAAAAAGGATATTCAAGGCTTATAACGCAAAAATTCGAGCCCCTTTCCTGACTATATCTTTTAAACCTGAAATGCTAAATTTTATTAAACTGCTTCCAATTTATACGTTGCAAACGGAGCCCAGACAGACTCAATTATAGCCCTTTCCAAATTAGGCTTCATCTAGTCTCCACCCTGGGCTCAGACCAAATTAGGTCTCTTAGCCCTGCCCTCCCTCATGCACACAGCAATCGCACCAGTTCTCCGGTGGGCTTCACGGGTGTGGTCGGAGAGCTGAGGGCCCGGGCAGCTGCCCCAGTTCCAGCAATTATCTCCGTGCAGTTCACCCCATGCCCTGTCATTGCTGGAATGCGAAACATACGTGAAAAGAAAACAGACTTAACTGGCCTCATCCTGCCTCTCCCCAATGCCACAGAGGGCTTACAAAGATGTTTTTGGCATCACGTAGCAAGAAAATTGCCAAGAAGAGACCTTCAGAAGAGTCTCTGAGAGACTTAACACTGTGGTCTGTGGTACAGCTATAAAAACGGGAGAAGAAAATCAAAAGAGAAGGTCAGACAGTACAAGCAGGGAGTCTCAAGGTGGTGTCAGATGAAAATTTAAAATACTTGAAGATGGCTGGTTCAAAAAAAGAGGCATCATTTTAAGAATAGACAAAACTGAAAATAGGTACCATGGACTGCAGTGCAAAGAGAATTCTTCTAATATCTAAATGCTTATAATATTTGGCGTCTGGTTGACAGGTGCAGGATTTTGTAATGAAGTTTCCACTTTCTCCACCTCTTCCTATACATCACTTTCCCATATATATATGAAACAAAAAGAGAGATATTTGACCCTGTCCACTAAGATTCATACCTTCCCTTTGCTGTCTCCAGAGTTTCCATTTTAGTCAGTTGATTCTCAGTTACTTAGTGGTGTGCAATTAGGAGTTAGACGGTGTTACTGCTACTACTACTGCTAGTAATAATAACAAAAGCAGCTAAGATTATTGAGTGTTTACTGTGTACCAGGCACTGTTTGTTTTTATTTTATTGAAGTATAGTTGGTTTACAATGTTGTGTTAGTTTCTGGTGTCAGCAAAGTGATTCAGTTATATATATATATACATTTTTTTAGATTCTTTTCCATTATAGGTTATTATAAGATATTGAATATAGTTCCCTGTGCTATACAGTAGGACCTTGTTGTTTATCTATTTTATATGTAGTAGTGCGTATCTGTTAATCCCAAACTCCTAATTTATGCCCCCCTCCCTCTTCCCCTTTGGTAACCATAAGTTTGTTCTCTATGTCTGTGAGTCTGTTTCTGTTTTGTAAATAAGTTCACTTGTATCATTTTTTTAGATTGCACATATAAGTGATATTATATGGTATTTGTCTTTCTCTGTGACTTACTTCACTTCGTATAGTAATCTCTAGATCTATCTATGTTGCTGCAAATGGCAATATTTCATTCCTTTTTATGGCTGAATAATATTCCATTGTATATATATGTACCACATCCTCTTTATCCATTCATCTGTCTATGGACACTTAGGTTGCTTCCATGTCTTGACTATTGTAAATAGTGCTGCAATGAACATTGGGGTGCATGTATCTTTTCAAGTTAGAGTTTTCTCCAGATATATGCCCAAGGGTGGGATTGCTGGATCATATGGCAGCTCTATTTTTAGTTTTTTAAGGAACTTCCATACTGTTCTCCATAGTGGCTATACCAATTTACATTCCCACTGACAGTGTAGGAGGGTTCCCTTTTCTCCACACCCTCTTCAGCATTTATGATTTGTAGACTTTTTGATGATGGCTATTCTGACTACAATGAGGTGATAGCTCATTGTAGTTTTGATTTCTCTAATGATTAGCAATGTTGAGCATCTTTTCATGTCTAGGCACTGTTTTAAGCATTTTATAAGTTTGAACTCAGTAATCGTCATAGTACTTTCCTCACAGGATTAAATGCCCACCTTATATACAAGAAAGCGGATGCATAAACATCTCTTGCATTCCTGGTGTTACACAGCTTGTAAGTGATACAGAAGCTAGAGGAAAGATCAGAAGATTTAGGCAACTGGGTTCAGACAGTCCACATAATAGAGCCCTGGGAGGGGTGAGGGAGGAAGAAAAGAGAAAAGCCAAATGGGCTGGACATGAAGAGAGACTTTGGGGTTACCAGAGCAACAGCAAGTGGGAAAGACTTAAGAAGGAGAGACAAGACACTTTTCAGAAACATTGCTATAGATTATGAATTGGATCAACTTTAATGTTCTTCAAGGGACACAAGTAAAAATTGTACTTGTGTACAATTTTACTTGTACACAAATAGAGTATTTTATAATACTCTATGTGTTGGACTGGGTTCTCAGATCACAGCTCCATAGAGCATGGGCGGTATAAGGACCCTTTTATGAGGATTACACATCTAAAGTGCTTTATGGTTTCACATATATGATCTCACCAGTTAAGCACAATAATCTCATGAGGATACAGTGTAGTGATGAGGTGTATTTGCAGGAAGAGAATAGGGAGGAGTGAGGTGCCTCCAAATAGCTTAGAAACAAGATGGCTTCTCTGATAATTAAGCTGTGAAGTCAACAAACAATGGATTCATCCACTGAACAAATATTTATGGAGTACCTACTGTGTAGCAGGAACTGTTCTACACAGTGGGATATAGTGGTGAACCCATTTTCTGGAGCTCACGTTCTAATAAGGAAAGACAGAAAAGAAGCAAATAAATGAATATACAATAATGTCAGTTAGTAGCTGACCCAGCGGTTCTGATCAAAGATCTGCAAAGTCATCCTAAGAAGCCTGGATATCTACCAACTCTGCAAGCTCCCATTTTCACCTATAGGATTGAATGTGTCACCCAACAGGAGGGGAGGAGGTTGGGTAGCTATAGAAGAATGGAAAAGGAAGAGTTTAAGAGCCCAATATCAGCAGAGCCCACAAAAAAAACTGTAGGAAAGACATATTTCAAATCAAGCTCTACCCCTTCCCAGTTGTGTGACTTTGGGCCAGTTACCTACCCTCTCTGTACCTCAGTTGCCTCAACTGTAGTAATACTGCTTATATCTTAGGATTTGGGTATGCATTAAACAAGGCATTATCTATAAAGTATTTACCATAGTGCGCTCAAAAAATGTTGCTTGCTATCCATTTTATCGTAGTACCCCTACTGACGAAGCTGCTGGCTCTAGGAGAATTGGGGAAACTCATTAAGTTGATGGCAAAGACTAAAATTTATGACAAGAGTCCAGCTAGGTGACAGTCCTTATTGCTGGTCACAAGCCCCGAACGCTTAGGTTGAGGGCTAGTACAGAGCTCAGCATTGATAGAAAATGCCCTCCGGAGATACCTGAATCGCATTGTCTGTACATTTCTCTATATTCAAAATTCTTCTTATCTAATGTTCTTATTAACCAAAAGAAGCATCAGCAGTCATTATCAAGCACTAACTGGGTCCCGGCACTAGCCCCATGTTCTAGAAAATACAAGGACAACAATAACTTTAGGCCAAACTTAGTTTCCTGCCTCAAGCAGCTCACCACCTAGCTAGGAAGTAAGATCTATGTGAACTCTGAGTGCAGAGAAACGCAAAGCAGCACAAAATCAGGGCAAGACTCGGGGTGCCCCCCAAAGCACCACCGAGGAGAATAAGAAAGCTGTTTCCTTGACCAAAGGCTGAGCCATAGCAGGAAGAAGAGAGGACACTTTTGTGGAGGGCCTCCTAGTGCCAGCCACCAAAACACACGTTGTCATTTACCCCTCCCACACGTCCCACCGGGATACATTCTTAAGTCCATTTTATAGATGAGAAAACTAAGTTTCAGAGAAGCTGAATGACTTGAGCAAAGTCATCAGATACTCAGAGAGTGCCCCAGGATACAAATTCACGTCTGACCTCTAACTTTTTGTTATTTTCCTGGTTTTTGTTATCTCCTGTTATTACAGGAGGCGATATCGGGCAACATTAAGAGTGTGGTGGGATCCGGGGACAGAGCTGGGATTTGAATTGATCTAATTGTGGGATTTGGGCAAATTATTTTGTCTCCTTGTGCCTGTTCTCTCAGATTTCAAAATATGTCTCATGACAACATACTTCTCATGATGTTTTTGAGAATTAAATGACATGATCCTTGCTTAGCACACAGGTGGCGCTCAATAAGAGATCAGATATGATGATGCCACTGCGTCCTCCTAAATCCACTCTTCCCCAGTGCTGCCGCCCTAAGACAGCTCTAAAGACCTGAGGACTAGAACCCTGGGGCAGAATTGGTACCTTGAGAAGGAAGGGAAAGTAGCCATCGGGGGAAGACTGGGGCAAAAGCTTGGATGAACACTTCCCAGGGCCGGCAGATCCCACCCACCAGCTACCTGGTTTCCTTCAGGAGCTGTGCTGCTCAGGATGGACTCTTTTGGAAACAGCTGTCCTTACAGTCAAGGCTGTCACTGTTCCACTCACGCCCCCTGAGCTCACCACGTTCAGCCCCGTCATGCTCTACCTAAGGGATCACTCTGGCCGGAGGTGCAGGGGAGGCTCCTACACAGAACAGCCTGAAGTAGGTAGATGTCGCCCCCAGCTTCCTTGCTTCCGGGAGCAGGGAGAGCCTGAAGCACAGTCTCCACCACGCGCCAGCGTTCCCTGCAGGATTGAACTACAGTTGCCCACACAGCAATCTACTCATTAACACGTCCTTTTTTATTCCCTTTCCTCTCTCACATCCCCACTTCCCTACTTGTGCTTCCTGAGATCACCCAAATCCCAATTTCAGGGTCTGCTTCTGGGGGAACCCAGCTCACTAGCTCAGCACACAATTCTAGGTTAGGTCACCCCATCATCCCTCTCTTAGTCTCTCTTCCCACTGGGACTTATAATGACAGCCCTCTGGCTTTTGAATAGGGCTTATTACCAAAACACCCAGCCTGCTTATAACAGGAACTGGAACTAAATGAGTGTCACCAGCCAGTTACCAGTTTTTCAGTATTTACCTTGTTCTCCACTGCCCCCAGCTCCACCACCAACCGGACCACCTGCTCAGGACGGGGTCCTCACACCCTTGGTTACCTTGATGCTCTTCTCAGGGAAAAGACTGGAGGAAGCAGTCAATTTCTGTAATACCTCTGAACTAAGGAATGTTTAATCTGAGGACTTAAAAAGAAAACAGGTTTCCCAAATCAGCAAAGATTTATGTTACACAACCTTCTTATGAAATGACCCACTGAGAAAGAAGAGTCTCACTGTAGCAGTTTAAGAGATTTCTTGGGAGAGGAGAGAGGAATCATATTCTTTCTCACTAGCTGATTCTAAGTACCGAGGGAAGTGTCCCATGCTGCCAACTGGACTCTTAGCAAAGTGCAAAACAGCTCTTTGTAAAGCCCTGTCAGATATCATTGATCCATTTAGAAAACATTTATTGAGCACCTGCCATGTGCCTGTGTAGGCCCTGAACTAGCTAATGGGGATAGGGTACTGAAAAAACAACAATAACAACATCAAAACCGCAAAGTCTCTGCCCTTATGAAGCTTACGTTCTGTATTAATTATCTATTGCTCCATAACAAGTAGCACCAAAACTTAATGGCTTAAAGCAATAACTATTTTCTCTAAATTCTGCAGGTTAGCAATTTGGGTCAGGCTCAGCTTGGCTGTTCTGCTTGTCTCATCTGGGGTCACTCACGCGACTGTAGTCGTTTCGTACCTCAACTAGGACAGAATAGTCTAAGAAGGCTTGACTCCCATCTGGAAGGGGGTGCTAGCTACCAGCTGCTTGGTCTAGAGGGCTTTTGTCTGCCCTTCCTCCAGTAGGTTACCCTCGGAAGTTCCACAGCGTCATGTCTGTAACATTCTGTGGGTCAAAGGCAGTCACAAGGCCAGCCCAACTGTAAGGGATACTCCATCTCTTGATGGAAGATGCTTCAAAGATACATTGCAAATGGCATGGTTACAGTTTGGGGAAGTATTTGTGGCCATTTTTATTGCAATCTACTGTGTACTGGAATAGTTGAGACAAACAGCAAATATATAACAATGCTTATAACAAGAAAAAAAATTGTAACCATGCATGGTGACACACACTACTAGACATATTGTGATGATTCCACAATATATACAAATATCAAAACATTATGTTGTACACCTGAAGCTAATATGTCAATTATATCTCAAAATCAAAAACAAACAGAAACCAAAAACAGTGCTTAGAAGTTCTCAGCCCCGTTTCCACATAAGAATTACCTGGAGAGCTTTGCAAAAAACTACCAGACCCTCCACCACAGACCAATAAAATCAAGGACTGAAGCTTGGGAATCCACATGATTAACCAGCTTCCCAAATGGTTCTAATGTGCTTTGAGAATCACAAGTTCAAGTGCACTGAAGGAAAAATGAAGCAGGGTAGGGGAATCTAGAGCAATGAGAGAACTGTTAAGACGCGGACATCAAGGAAGAGCTCTCTAAAAAGGAAACCTTTGAGCTAAGACCCAACTGAACCAAGAGAGCCGGATAACCTTGGTGCCATTGGAAGAGGAGAGGGCAGCAAGTGAAAATACTGAGGCCAGAGGTAGGGAGGAGGCCCAGGCGGCAGGAGCAGACAGAGAGGAAGACACATTGGAGGAACGGTGCAGACCACGCAGGGAGTGCCTTGAAAGCATGTTCTGCTCTCTTTGCCAGAGTCAAGGTCTTACGGTTGATCCGGTTTCTCTGTCACCTCACTTGGTTTTTGTAAAGAGGGGAAGCAATAAAGAACTGACTAAATACTCTGTCTGCGGAAGGGCACACGACTTTTCAAGAGTTATTTTTTAAAAGAACTCGCTAACTCAACGGCAGTCTCTGGGAAACAGGAAACAAAGGCGGAGGGGAGGAGCATGTGGGATAGGAGAAAACAAGCAACAGCAAAAAGCACTGAGAACACACGTGTGGGGAACAAAGGAACTCAACACTGATTGTTCACCGGGCGCGGGTTCTTCACTTTGCAGGAGCAAATGGAAGCCATGGTCCCACGTCCCACAGCTAATTAGCCGCTGAGACAGGATAAGGATGCAGGGATTCAGCCCCTGCCTCCCTCCCACCCTTCTCTGCCACCTCCGCCCCGCCGCTCAGCCTGTCCTTGCCGGTGCACATTCAGGCACCACCAGAGGGGTCTTCAGCATCTTAGCCCCCGACCACCTTCCCCCGCTTCCCCAGCAAAGCGTCTAACTAGCTGTGAGCTTCCCTCGGAGAAGCCGGCTCAGCGTGGAGCTGTTACTTTACACACCTCCATCTGTGGCCGCAGGGGGAGGCGGCTGCATCCGACCACGCCCCCGGCCCGTGAAGTCGCTTTAGAAGGTGAGGGGGACGTGGTGTGGCCCAATTCCCAGAGACAGTGTCTCTGCGAGAAGGAACAGTCCCAGAGAAGAAGAGAACACTAAGGCGCAGACAGAGAATTCTAAACCCACCAAATGAAAAATGGTCGGTGTACCCTCCCCAGACACTACGTGGCTGGAGATTCCACCAGCCCCTTTCCTGCTCCTGTGGGACCCAAGTCAGCCACCGAGTTGTCACTGCGCTGAGAGCTCCCAGACCACAGCCTCCCCCGGGGCCAGGCCCTCCCTGAGGCCCCGAGGCCCTGCATGAGCCTTAAGCAGGAGGAGGATGGCTGTTCAATAGGCAGAATCCCAGGGCCCTCTCCAAACCCACTGAATCAGAATCTATGGAGTTGGGAACCTGGGACTGCTCATTTTAAACAAGCTCCCCAGCTAATGCTGTTGCAGGTGAATAGTCCCAAGTTTAAATGAAAACTTAAATGTAATTCTCAACCCCCCAGCAACCAAGAGAATTTCTCTTTCATCAGCCCGATAGGAAACCCCTGACCCTAAACCCTTTTCCAAAACATACCACTAAACAGGAGGCCCCAGAGTGAGGCCCATCTCTGGCAGAAAGAGGATATTTCCCCAAGGAATTGCTTTCGATAAGCTTGGAAAACAATTGACTCTGGAACCCACACAGTCCGCAGCAGCCTCCTAGCTCTCCATGGATTAGAGGGATCTTGCTAAACTCGAATGAGGAGACCCTCATGACCAGGGCTCTCAGCTGGCTTGAGCCCACTGCCCCAGTTTGGACATTGGCATTGTTGATGGAAACCCCAGCACATAGTTCTGGGAGAGGAGAGAAGCAGGGCGCTGGCTTGCCACATTTCTCGGAGGTGAAAAGGTTTGGCCCAAACTAGTTCTGTTGGAGACACAGACTTTAATTAAACGGGGTGTGGTGATGAAGGTAAGAAGGGGTGAAGGAGAAGGCCATTGAGACAGGCCGGGCCTGCAGGGAAGCCCCACATCACCTCCTGGGCAACCAAGTTCTTTTTATTCTTTCTCTCTCCCCATTTCTCCCTCCTCTTTCTCTCCTTTTCCTTTGCTCTCTTCCTTTTTACTTGTCTCTTCTTGTCTCTCTCTCCGCCTCCCACATCCTCTTTCCTTTTTCTCATTCTCTCTTCCTTTCTCTCTGTCTCCCCTTTTCTTCCTTTTCTTTTTCTCCTTCCCTCCTCCCCTCCCCTTTCCCTTCAATTTGCAACAAACATGTACCAGGTGTCCCCTCTGTGCCCAGCCCTGTGGATAGCCCTGAAGAGAGAGAAGCACACCATCAGTGGTCTCTAAATGCTCCCAACTCACAGGGAAGATCCAAGGAATAGGCAATTGCAATTCAGTTACAAGTGGTAAGGTGGGGACACCTAAGCTAGGCATCTAATCCAGGCCGCAGCTCAAGGAGGCGATGTCTAAGCAGACACTTGAGAGGTGAATGTGCAGCAGGCCAGGAGGAGGGGTAGAGAGTGCTCCAGGCTGGTATAAGTTCCTAATTCAAGAGAAACATGGCACCTCTGAGGGACTGTGAAGATCCAGGGCTGCCATGCACGGTTGTGCAGGTTGCATCCTGCACAAGACACTGGGTCCTAGAGCCATCCTGGGGCAAGGGCCTTCCTTTCACACAGTGAGCCTCCTGTGTTTGGCTCCTATATTGACAGGAATGTCATGCCAGATTCTTCTACTGTTACTCTTCTTCACGGTACGTTGGCAAAAGATTGGGACGAGAACAGTAAAGTAGGAGATTAAGTAGAAGCATCTTTCTCTGCTTGTTCAGGGAAATGGCATGATATTCTCAGCCTCTACCCAGTCTGAGGCTCACCAGATCTAACCAAATCTGGAATTTCTTCCCCAGCACTTTATCCTTACTAGGTATATTTGGTATCCCTGTCTTCAGATTAGTCTCTCTTCCCTGAAGTCATCCATGCCCTTGGATTGTACTGCACGGAAATGTTTTGTTTCCCAATAATTCCAGCCAGCATTTACCTAGTGATGCCTCATTACCATTTAGAGAACACCTTCATGATGTATATCAGGAATCATCACTTATTCTCCCCTTCAGGAAGAAGAGGTGTTTGATATATTGCATTCTTTTTCAGAGTTTGGCTCCATCTCTGATCAAAGGCTCTTTAAACAGTTAGATGCACTTAAGAGACATTTGCATTCTTTCCTAGTAATTAAAGCTCATTTAACTGGTCAGGAAGTTGATTCTCAGCTGTGACAAAGATGGCCTCAAGACACCAGCAATAAATTCCTTCACCTTCAGAACTGATACCACAAGGAAAACTAAGTGTTGCCTCTCAACATCTTTTTCCTCTGCAGTCGAACCCCAAAATAGACTTTACTCTGATTGAAGTAGTATGGACTCAACCTTGCCCATTAGAGTTCTTTGAAGGAAGGGTTACTTGGCAGTAACCTTCCGAATCCCACTCAGAAATAGAATTCTGAAATATTTAGGAAAAGTAATATATATTGTTATCTTTGGGGAAGATGTTTCAAAATGAGTAGACTTCATCTTCTTTGTATAGAAGAACCTATTTATCTGCAAAAAGAGTAAATGGGGGAAGAGGCTCCTCTAGCCTTTAAAATTTGCACTATCAGAAAAGGGAAAAAAGGAAAGGGGTTTTTGCCCTCCGATGGGAATGACTGGTGAGAGAGATGCATACTCATGCAGTAGCCTGTCCCCAAGCATAGAGACATGGCTAGAAGACATCATAGTCCCAAAGGCATGGCTGAATGCCACAGACAGAGACTAAGAGACCTGGAGGGCTGTCCTGCTCAACTTTTCATTCTAGAGATGAGAAAACTGGGGCTCAGTAAAGCCAAGTCACATGCAACTCAGTGGCAGAGGTGAGATGAGTCCCCTCATCTTCTGCGAAGAACTTTCTCAGCGCCATGATGCTCCCTGATTTATTGTCTTTTATTTCATTAATTCATGAGGGCTCAGCTCTGTGGGGATCCAGAGAAAGTAAATGATGTGGTCTCCACCCACAAAGAGGTTTTGATTCTTCTAATCACCCTAAAATAATGTTATTAGTGTTTTTGAGCTAGCCCACTGACCTGGAAAATGCTTTAGATTGTATTTAACACAACACCTTTCTTGTCTGCAAAGAAATAAGGCTAATTCACAACTACTGTTCCCTGAGCATTTACTGGAATCAGTGGGAGACAGTGGCTTCAAGCATGGCGAACAGAAGCTGACAGAGAAGGGGGGTGCTTTCTTCTCTATATAATAGACCAGAAACAGGAGGTAGTAAATTGTGTGTGCAGAAGTGTGTGTGTGTGTGTGTGTGTGTGTGTGTGTGTGATTTTAAGCTGAAATGACACATATCTAACACACGCATGGATTTTAATATCTGACAGATTGGGCTCAAATACTGACTCTGATAAAATTTACTGTGTGATCTTGGTCAAAGGAGGTAACCTCTCTCAGCATCAGTTTCTTCACGTCCAAAGTGGGAATAACCTAATCAGAGCTGACATGGAACCTTGATGTGAAGATCGAACAAGGCAGAGAATGTTAAGTCCCTGCAACCCGGGGATAAAGGAGAGGTCAGTTCCTCTTCTGGGGGGTAATTATGATTAGAGAGAGTGGAGAAAGGAGCTCTCTACTTTCTGTTTTCCCATATTCTTTCAATTCTCCAGGATTAAGATGTTTTCAACTGTGAAACAGAAGGGAGAAGGCAGGAAGGAGACTTTATTAAGGATGAAAAATGGCTACGATTTCGCAAGCAGTCTTGTTGACAGAATGTGAGTACATTTTCAGAATAATTAACAGGAAAGCCAGGAATGAGGAAATTAATAGCTACTGATACAACTGCCTTCCAAATGGCAACCTCGAGGCTGACACACAGTGAGGCCTCAGTTTCTCAGATTCACTGAGGCACCTTGAGAAATGAGGTCAGGGAAGGCCTCTGTTGATAAGCTGCTCACTGCCTTGGGAGACTGAGGAGGGGGATCTGTCCATCAAAACATCTCTTCCAAAGAGGGGAATGAATATTGTTAAGCTCCTACCACGTGCTCAGCCTGTACTAGCTGCCTTTGCATGCACAAATTTAAATATTTTGTCAATCTTATAGATTAGGTATAATTAACTCACTTTTACAGGTGAGGTCATTGAGGGCAGAGAACTTAACTTGCCCGAGGACACATGTTTGGAAATTGACAGTCATTTAGAACCCACGCCTGCCTAACTCCAAAGTTTATGCTTCTTCCTCTCTATAAGACCACCTTCCATGAAGTGTGCAGTGAATACGAAGGGAGACAGTCTTAGGACAGTAGGTGCTGGGTTCACTTTATTGATGATTATTTCACTTGTGCTAGAATTTAGATCCATCATTGAGTAGCTGGGTGAATTTGGCAAGTTACTTAATATGTCTAATTTGTACCCCAATTTCCACATCTGTAACTATTTTGTGATTTTGAAGACATCATTTCCATCCTACAGGGGTGCTGAGAGATTTAGAACCTTTAGACCCTATAGAACCACCTACCCTCACTCAGAATGCTGCCAGAGCCTAACTTCACTGAGTAAAGAATGAGCGGAGATGTTTATAGGAATGCGTATCTGTGTGTGTGTTGGAATAGAGAATATAAACTCAAGTTCCATATTATTTCTTTTCCTCAGAGTCAGCTCAGTCCTTATCACTAGCCTGGGGTTGAACCATTCTCATGTTTCTCAACCTTCTTTTTCTAAATTTTCTAGAGTCTCCTGACTGCAGGAGACCAGGAGAGCTGAATACATGGCTGAGTTGGTTAATCCACAGGATCCAGGATTTGATGGACACTAGAGAACTTGAAAAGAGATACAACCTTGAGTCCAGTCCCTGTGGAAACCACAGGGAGAAGCCCTAAATGTCAGAGGACTGCCCGTTCTAACTAGTGGATGAAAACTTATAGCAGCTATGGTATGCTATAAGGTATGGAATGAGAACAACGTGGACTTTGGAGACTCCAAGCTCAAATCTCAACTTCAAGATTACTGGCTGCATGGCCTTAGGCAAGGATTCTTCTAATGGGCAACCTTGCTCAGGGACTCCTCATGGGTCTGGCCAGAACTTCACTGTCTAACACTCTTCTGTCTTAATCCTCCTTTCTCCCCTCTCCTTTCTCAGATGTCAGCCCTGTATCATGGTCTGAAGGCTTAATCTGCCCTCTGCTGCTCCTTTCTTCTTTAGCCTGCACAGTTGTTTCTTCCAACAAATCTCATCCCCAAGAAAGCTTGCGGATGGGCACATTCACTACCCAGCTTGTAATGAGGATCTCATCCTGAGTGGGACATGAGATACAAATAGTCCCTGGCACAAGGTGGTGGCCTAACTGCAGAAGATTCACCGAGGCAACCTGAGAAAACATCTTGATGGAGAAGGATGCCCTCGCCAGTGTGATAATTCAGGCACTTCAAAGATATGGGGGAAACCACTGCCTACAAGGACAGGAGAGTTGGCTAGACGCCAGTAAGTTCTACTGATGCCCTGCAGCGGATGAAGAGAAACTAAAAGTGGTCAAAAAATAGCTAATGACTGAGTGGGAGAGCCCGAGGGCCATGTTGGTAGTTTAAAGGAAGTTCTTATCTTCTGCAGAGGAAGGATAGACAATGATACTCACTTACAGTTTTGCCCTAAGCCTATATTATCTCTCTTTCCCTCTGTAATAATATAGTCCAAAGAGATCTGGACTTTGGGGATATCCTACAGAATGTCACATTGATCTATTACATTGATGTCATCATGTTGATTGAGCAGTACAAGCGAGAAGTGGTACCAGTGTTAGAGGCAATGGTAAGATACATCGCTAGGGATGATGGGAGATAAACCCTATGAATTTCAGGGATCTTCCATTTCAGAAATGTTTCTGGGTGTCTACTGGTCAGGAGTATACTACGATATCCCCTCAAAGTAAAAGACAAATGGCTTCATCTTATATCACCTACCACAAAGAAGCACAGCATCCAGTAGACCTCTTTGATTTCTGGAGGAAATACATTCTGTACCTAGGCACATTGCTCCAGCTGTATACTGGATGACATGGAAAGATGCCAGCTTTGAGTGGAGCCAGAGCAGGAAAGAGCCCTGCAGCACATCCAGGCTGCAATACAAACATTCCTGTAAATTGAGCCATGTGGCTTCACAGACCCTGTGGGATCAGATGCATCTACAGGGGGGGAAATGATCCTGTGTGGATTTTATAGAAGGCACCAGTGGGAAAACCACAATTCAAGCCCCTGGGGTTTGGGAACATGGCCATGACATCTGCAGTGAAACTTATATACATTAGGAGAAACTTCTCCTCTCACGTTATTGGGTCCTGGTAGAGAAGGAATGGTTGACCATGGGGCATCAAATGACCATGTGTCCATAACTGTCCACTCTGAGCTAGATTATGCTAGACGCAACAAGTCATAGACTCGGACGCCGTAGCAGTCCCTCTATAATATAGGAATGATACATCTGGGTTTGAGTCAGACAGAACAGGACAAGGGGTACAAACAATCTTCACAGGCAGGTAGTCCAAAGCCCCATATTATCCACCACAGTTGGATGAGTGGCCCCTTGAGCTGCACTTATGACCATAGAGAAGGACCTATACAGCCAGCTAAAACCCAAGCTTAGAATACAGGTGGGTCAGCTTGGTATGTGGGTGCATGCAAATAATGGGCAATGGCTACACCGCAGGAGTGGCCTTGAAAGACAGTGAAATGTGAAAATCTCATTGGGTGAAACTGTGATCAGTGTACCTGGTTATCTACTTTGTGTGGAAAAAGAAGTAGCTCAAGATGAGAATATATTTCTTGGATGGCTGCTCAGAAGCATGGAAGGAAAATATCTGAAAGACTGATAATAAGGATGTCCAAGAGACGTGGATGGACGTAGAGACTGTCATACAGAGTGAAGTAAGTCAGAAAGAGAAAAACAAATATCATATATTAACGCATATATGTGGAATCTAGAAAAATGGTACAGATGAACCAGTTTGCAAGGCAGAAATAGAGACACAGATATAGAGAACAAACTTATGAACACCAAGGGGGGAAAGCAGGGGGAAAGGGGGAGGGCGATGAACTGGGAGATTGTGATTGACATATATACACTAATATGTATAAAATAGATAATAAGAAACTGCTGTATTAAAAATATAAAATAAAATTCAAAAAAATAGCATAAAAAAATAAAATATATTTTCTTATGTCATTGTAACACACACACAAAAAAGGATGGGGCTTCCCTGGTGGCACAGTGGTTAAGAATCGCCTGCCAATGCAGGAGACACCGGCTCGAGCCCTGGTCCGGGATGATCCCACATGCCGCGGAGCAACTAAGCCCGCGCTCTAGAGCCCGCGAGCCACAACTACTGAAGCCCACGCGCCTAGAGCCCGTGCTCCACAACAAGAGAAGCCACCACAATGAGAAGCCCATGCACCGCAACGAAGAGCAGCCCCCGCTCTCTGCAACTAGAGAAAGCCGGCGCACAGCAACGAAGACCCAACGCAGCCAAAAATTAATTAATTAATTAATTTTAAAAAAAAATAAGGATGTTCATAGTACAGATATGTGGATGGACCTATTGGTGTGGACCCAAAGAAATCTGCATCTCACATTAAAGCCAACCAGAAAGCATACACCACAGAAGGGGCCCCGAGCATCCAAGTAGACTAAATGACTCAGCCACTGACATCAGCCAGACTTCTACTTCAACCACCCCTGAACTGGGTTGATGGGCACATGAACAGTGGCCATGGGAGCAGAGATGGATGTCACAAATGGGCCCAACATGACAGTCTCCTACTAATGCACCCCTTTTAATTCACTCTCATGACACTTCATATTTCTCTTGTGCTGCACTTACTACAGCTGTAACTAAACCTCACCCCTTTCCCCAAATGGAGACTGAGTGGGGGGAAAAGACCTCTTTCTGGATTAGGCATTTCACAGTTTTTCTTTGTGTAACTGAGAGCGCCTTTATGAAGGGGCATTTGTTGTCTTTCTTATTCCAGCAGGCCCCAAAGGTCTCAATCTGGAAGGAGAAAAGAATAATAATTGGATTTACTAACTTTACGGGAAAGGAAAGGCTATGCAGCTTACAGGTACTGGAGAAGTTACTTTCTTCCTTTCATGGCTTGAGAATGTACTGTCCTTGAGAACTAATAACGTCCTCAGAGATGTAGGTATGCGCACGGATCAACGCGTACTAAGTTAATTAAGCAGATGTATCTGCAAAACATCCCGTCAGGAAAACCGTGCAGGAGGATATGATCTGCCTCCACCCAAGCCTGTGAGACCTAGAGCCTCCAATTTCCTTCCCCATACTGGAATGTCAACAGGTATCTATCTCCATTCGTCCTGCCAAATTTCTAGGACACCATTCCTGACACAAGGATTCAGCCTTCGGAAATTGTACAATGAGAATAAGACAGAGGGAACTGGGTTGCAAATCACCTCACATTAAGGGGGGTGGAGTTCCTCACAGGGAAAGATAGAGAAAGAGTAGGAATCCAAGGGCAGAGAAACTGACGGAAGAACCGGAACCCCTTTAGGAAGGGGTTGCCTCGAAAGCTACTTCTCCACTGAGTTTTGAAAAAATTGTATTCAGCACATAACTTCATGTTTTCCTTTTGTGTGTTGTCTTTGCCTTTTTAAAAAATACACATTTTATTGGAAATATAATATACATGGCAGAACGTATTTACCTAAGTATACAACTCAATGATTTTTATTAAAATGAATATACCTCTGTAACTTCAACTCCCAGGTTAAGTCAGAGACTATTTGCATATCACCTACCAGTCACCTTCCCTTCCTTAAAGGAAACCCATCCCTTCCTTAAAGGAAACCACTGACCTGGCCTCGTGAAAGGATAGAAAAATTCGTACAAACCATCATTCCCATGGAAAATAAGAAAAACTTGATAGGCTAGTTGCAAAAGCCATGCATTTAAAGGCATCAGAGAGCTGCAGAAAGCATGAGGACTGGAAAGAGTGAGATTCCAAGGGGTAAAACAGCACAGGTGAGCTAGGCTTTGCAACTGCCCCTGAAGGCATTTGAAAATTCTGGGTATGGGCCAGAGGCTGCTAATTTGTACTTGGCCTGGGAAGAGCACTGATGCTGAGACAAGTGCAGAAAAACTGATGGGACAGAGCTTGTGGCAGACACAGGGAGGGAGTGGCAAAAGTGAAACACTGAGTGGCTTCAAACACATAACATTATTCTCTTAAGACATTTGCTGAATCTTGAAGCTGCACAGAGCAAGAGTAGAAAGGCCTGAGCCCCAAATCAGAAAAGTACAGTCATTATGAGGAAGGGTCCTGAGAACTATGGACAGGAGTAGAAAGTCCTTGTTATGAGCTGAACTATGTCCCCCTAAAATTCACATATTCAAGTCCTAGCCTCCAGTACCATAGAATGTGACTGTATTTGGATATACGGTCTTTAAATAGGTGATTAAGTTAAAATGAGGCCATTAGGGGAGTCCTAATCCAATGTGACTGGTGTTTTTATAAGAAGAGGAAATTAAGACACAGACATGTTCAGAGGGAAGACCATGTGGAGACACAGTGAGAAGGCAGCCCTCTACATGCCAAGGAGAGTGGCCTCAGAAGAAACCAACACTGCTGACACCTTCATCTGAGGCTACAGCCTCCAGAATTGTGATAAAAAAGATTTATGTTATTTAAGCCACCCAGTCTGTGGTGCTTTGTTATGGCAGCCCTGGTGAGGCAACACTGATTACCTGCAACTGCTTTTCCCGGGGCACCTGCTGATCTGGGCACCTCTAAAGTCTGCAAATCCAGGCTTAGCCTCTGGCAGAGGGCCACTTCTGTGGGACAGATAAAGTAGCACAGCAAGTCTTGGCAGTTACATTAGGCTGAAGTGACAAAATTTAAGACTTGAGGAGCCTCGAACATACTACCAGTCTCCTTGTCAGTATATTTGCCAAATTCTGAAGCTTCAAAGGTGGGGAATCAAAATGCCAAGCCACATATCTCCAGAGATTGGAGCAAAATTTTCTGCTGTTACTGAGTTCAAGGAAAGTCAGGCTCTCAACTGAAATTCCTGATGGCCACAACAAGAAGGAATCAGACTGAAACTTGGACTTAACAAAACTGTGACCCAGCCTGAACCATGCACCTATGACTGGATTAAGGAGATTAGCACTGCCCCCCGTTTTTTTTGTTTGTTTTTTTGTTTGTTTAGCTGTGTCAGGTCTTCATTGCTGCGTGCAGCCTTTCTCTAGTTGCAGCGAGCAGGGGCTACTCTTCATTGCGGTGCGTGGGCTTCTCATTGCGGTGGCTTCTCTTGTTGTAGAGCATGGGCTCTAGGTGTGCAGGCTTCAGTAGTTGCAGCATGAGAGCTCAGTAGTTGCAGCTCATGGGCCCTAGAGTGTGAGCTCAGTAGTTGCAGCTCATGGGCTCTAGAGTGTGAGCTCAGTAGTTGTGGCACACGGGCTTAGTTGCTCTGCGGCATGTGGGATTTTCCTGGGCCAGGGATCGAACCCGTATCCCCTGCAATGGCAGGAGGATTCTTAACCACTGTGCCACCAGGGAAGTCCAGATTAGCCCCTTTGATAGGCACTATTTGTCTATCAAAGGATAGGGTAAATTTACCTGTGGAAGATATCATCTGGAACTCTACAGTATTTTAAGGTATTTAATTAAAATTTACTGTGCATGTAGAAACAGAACCATGTAACATAGCCAAGGGGGAAAACAAATGATAAAAGCAGATCCACAGAGGATTCAGAAACAATCAATTCTCATTATGTGTAGTAGCTCTGTTCCATAAAGTTGCCATGAACACTGAATACTGAATACTGAACTGTTTCTCCAAGTGAAAATATGCGGATAGGTTCCTTTCCAGCCTCTGGTAATTTTTTTCAATCAAAATGCCATTTGCATTATATAGGTTTGATGGACAATAGCCTTATAAAACAAGCCAGCCTTACTGGCATTGAAAACCTGCTCTTCCGTGTAACTCTTTTCCTATATAACAATTAGCAAGTGTCTTAAAATTCTTCCATAGCCTCCTTATCTGCAGAACCTGCCTTTCCCACAAGTTTGACATTTTTCATGCCATATAGCGTGTTGAAATGTGTGAGCCACCAGGAGTAGCTATTTCACATTTTCCTGACCCTGAGTAATGTGACAGTAAATTTAATTGGTATTCAGTGTCACAATAGTGCTGCTCACTATACTTCTGGGTCCACAATTTTAGCTTCTTTTCCATAGCTTCATCATGTACTATCAATGTTATTTAGCAGTTTCTGGAGTGGCTTCACATATGGATTACCAAATTTCCTCTTTCTTTTCCCAGATGTATCATATTGTTGATTTATTAACACTGAACTCACAACCTGTAGCACTAAAACTCGTGCCCAAAGTTTGTATCACATACCTATTTTCTCCATGAGGTACATCACAGCCTTCTTGAACTTAGAAACACTAAACAGCACCTTAACATTATGCTTGGGGGCCACGTGAAATAGCTACGTCGCTAAATAAAGCACAAAAATGCAAAAAACATAGCAAATAAACCACAAAAAGCACACTTGTTTACAGTATGAGAGGTGAAACAAGAAGGCAGAGCATTGCCTTTTTCTACTTTAGCTGGGAATGTGTGCACCAAGTGAATCAAACTTTTCACCCTCTGCACATATCCACAAATGACTATGAAAGTGCTGTGAGTATTGATTTGGGGGTTACAGATAAATTTTAGAAAGTAAGCAGATTCACAAAAGAAATCCACAAATAATGAGGATCTACTCTATGAGTGTGAGCAAAGACTTCAAAATAACTATTATTAATATATTCAAAAGTATAAAGAAAAACTGAAAAAAGGTAGATAATTTCATCAGAGAATTGGAATCTATTAAAAAAGAATCAAATGGACATAAAATTGGAAACTTGATGAATAGATTTAAGAGAATACTGGATCTAGAGAAGACAGGGTTATTTAACTGGAAGAAAGGAAAAACAGGACAAACTAAGGAATTATTTTTTAAAAAACAGAACAGCATAGTGGACAGGTGAGGAACATCAAAGTCAAACTGTCAAAAATGAAAAACAGAAAATCTTAAAAGTAGAAAGAGAAAAAAGCATTAACTCCAAAGGAGTATTAAATTTTACAGTTGCCTATGTAATGGAAACTATGGAAATCATGATTCAGTTGAATCATATCTTTAGAGTTCTAAAACATGATAATAATTATCCTAACTTCTACCACCACAGATTAATTTTTTTCTGTTTTTGAACACTGTATAAGTGGAACTATCATTTTCTTTTGGGTCAGGTTTCCTTTGTTGAACATTTTATTTGTGAGATTCATCTATGTTGTTGCCTGTAGCAGTAGTTCATTCATTCTAATTACTGTGTAGAATACCACTGTAGCAATGACCACAAATAATTTAATGGCACTACTATTTATGCACTATTTGGTTGTTTCCAACTTGTAACTAATATGAAAACTACTGCTATGAACATACTTAAGTGCGTGAGTGTTTTGGTGCCACATTTCTACTGGGTACGTTCGAGGAGTGGAATTGCTAACTCACGAAATATGCAGATGATGTGAACTAAATTGTGTCCTCCTCAAATTCATGGGTTGAAGCTATAACCCCCATGTGAGTGTATAGGAGATACAGCCTTAAAGAGGTAGTTAAGGTTAAATGAGGTTATAAAATGTGTTCTGATAGAACTGGTGCCCTTATATGGAGAGGAAGAGATACCCAAGTTCTCCCTCCACCATGTGAGCACACACCAGGAAATCAGCTCTCTGCAAGCCAGGAAGAGAATTATCACCAGAATCCGACCATGATGGCACCTTTTCATACTGGCTTCTTTCACTTAGCAGTGTGCATTTAAGGTGTGGCTTGCTAGCTCATTTATTTTTATTGCTAAATAATATTCTATTGAATGGATGTACCACACTTTATTTACCTACTAAACAGATTGTTTTTATCAGTCTAACATCTTGGTCACTTCCAGTTTGGGGCAATTATGAATAAAGCTGCTATTCATGTGCAGATATTTGTGTGGATATAAGTTTTCAACTCATTTAGGTAAATATCTAGGAGCACAACTTCTGAAATGTATAAGACTATGTTTACCTTTTTAAAAATAGCATTTTTTTCATTCTCACCATCAATTCCTGTTGCTCCACATCCTCCCTGGCATTTGGTGTTGTCAGTGCTTTGGATTTTAGCTATCCTAACAGGTATGTAGTAGTGTCTCATCATTTTAATTTCTGATTCCCTTATGACATATGATGTTAAGCATCTTTTCATATGCTTATTTGCCCTCTGTATATCTAGTTTGGTAAAGTGTTCAGATATTTTGCTCATTTTTTAAAAATTGGATTTTTTTCTTCTTATTGTTGAGTTTTAAGAGCTCTTTGTATACAGCTGATCCTTAAGGAACACAGGGGTTAGTGGTCCCAACCTTCCATGCAGTTGAAAACATGACCTTTATCCACAGTTCTGTTTCCACAGATTCAACGAACCACAGATTGTGTAGTACTGTAGTACAGATTTAGTGAAAAAAATCCACATATAAGTGGATCCATACAGCTCAAACCCATGTTGTTCAAGGGTCAACTGTATTTTGGATGCCTTCTTATCTGACAACCTATTTGTCTGATATAAGTAGAGTTACACCCATTTTATATATTATGTGTATATATATATGCACATATATAAAATTTCCATCCTTTAAGTTATGTCCTTATATTTAAGGTATGTCTCTAGTAAGCAACATATAGTTAAGTTTGGTTTTGTTTTTATCAGTCTGACATTCTTTGTTTTTCTAATGAGTCTATATCACTTATTTTAATATATATAACAATATAATGAATGATTTATTATTATAACATTATAACATTATACATAATTACTGATATATTTGGATTTATATTTATCATCTTTTCTACCTGTTTTATGTCTTTTTCTTCCCTCTCTTATATTTTTTAGGATTAACCAAGCATTTGTTAATTCCATTTCCCTCCTCTATTAGCTTCTTGGTTGTGCATTCTTTTGTCATCTTTGAGTGGTTACTCTAGTTTAGAGATTCTAATTATCCTTGGCTTCTTATATTTACTACACATTTCATCTAGTTTTTTTTAAGTATGTTGGAAACTTTTTTTTTTTTTTGCTCTTTTTGTTTGTTAAGGTTAACGTCTTAATTTTCCATTCACTTTGTAAGGATACTTTTGCTGGATATTGAATTTTAGGTTGGCAGTTATTTTCCCTTAGCACTTTGAAAGTATTATTCTGGTCCCAGTAAGGCAGGAAGGACAGGGCTAGACCCAAGGACAGCCTTCTCATACACAGACATTAGGCAAAAGGCAAAGCCACCCCCTTGTTTTGCACTTAATGAGATCATGAACATGGAGGAATGGCGTCAGCAACAAGAACATAAATTAAACTTTGAGACACCTGAATACGGAACCCTGGCCATAAAACCGGCAGAGCACGGCCGAGCATGCGCAATAGAACTTCCCAGGCTGCAATGATTGCTGTAAGGCCTTCCACGTGTGGTGTTTGACTAGTAAAGGAAAATTTAAGGGAAAATAGCTTTTAGAGTGCATGTGCAATGGCTTCAGGAGCCCAGCGCTCAAGAAAGGAAGCTGATGTAAACAGGTGAAATCATACCCCTGCCTCCACCTTCCCATTAATGAATATTCCACCCCTAATCTAAGAAACCTCCACCCGGTCAAGGAATTAAAATGAAATAAAAAGGGGGTCAGAAAACCCCTAGAGGTGCTCCTCATTGGCAAGGTTGCCCATACTCTTCTCTGAGTGCATACTTTCACTTTGGCCCTTTAATAAATTGCTTCTTTGCTTCTCTCTATGTCTCAGTCTCTGTATGTTACTCCTTTGCATTCCCTGTCCAAATTCATTTAGACAGGTAGAACAAGAACCTGGACCTTTAATTTGGCCTGTCCAGCAACACCGGGTCCCTCAGGCAGCCATCCCTGTGGGCACACACCCAGGTGCTGCTCATGCCCCGTGCTCCCTCCCTCTGCCTTTCACTTCCCAGCTGCCAAGATCTTGGAAGATTTGAAGCTCAGCAAAGAAGGGAAATCCATTGAGAACAGTCTGTAAAGTGTCAAGCAATATCCAGATATTACCTGTGAAACAAGAGGGAAGATGGCAGCAGGGCACAACCTTTAAAAGAATGACATAGCATTGAGGATACAACGTAACTGGTTAGAACCAATTAGGCCCAAGATGGCAGAAGACTCAACTTCCAGTAGACCTTGAGTCTCATTATACGCTCATTGTAATACATTAGCGTGCTAAACGACACATCCACAGGTGCCCTGACAGTTCCAAGGCTAACCATAAAAGGCCAAAAAGTGGGCAGTGGCCAATTCCTGGAAACCCTTGCCCCTTCCCCGAAATAGTTGGAATAATCCTCCCACTCATTAGCCTATGAAATTACCCAGCCCACAAAAACTAATCACCCTGTATCTTGGGGCCTCCTGCCTTCTGAGATGGCCCACACTCTGTGGAGTGTATTCCTCCCAAAGCCGTTCTCACCTATGAGCCGTATTCTGTCTCTAGAATGTGTATCTCTCTAAATAAATCCATTTCTTACTTATCACTTTGTTTCTTACCGACTTGTTTCTGCAACAAGACATAAAGAACCTGAGCTTCATTAAGTCCTGAGATCAGGTGTGTAATTTCAATTAAAAGACAGTGGGCTCAAGTCCCAATCTGAGTTGTGTGGTTTCACCTGCTCTATTCCTTGCTCCTGCCCGAACCTCAGATTCTTCCACTGGGACAAGATGGCAGCGTAGAAGGCTTGAGCTCACCTCTCACGAGCGCACCAAAATCACAACTAACTGCTGAACAACCATCGATTAAAAAGACTGGAACCTACCAAAAAAGATACTCTACATCCAAAGACAGAAAGAAGAAACCCAATGAGACGGCAGGAGGAGTGCGCTCCAATATAATCAAACCCCATGCCCCCCAGGTGGGCGACCCACAACCTAGAGAACAATTATTTGCAGAAGTTCTCCCGCAAGAGAGTTCTGAGCCCCACGTCAGGCTCCCCAGCCTGGGGGTCTGGCCTCAGGAGGAGGAGCCCCCAGAGCATTCGGCTTTGAAGGCCAATGGGGCCTGAGCACAGGAGCTCCCCAGGACTGGGGGAAACAGAGACTCCACTCTTGGAGGGCGCACACAAGTTCTGAGGCACACTGAGACCCACGGCAAAAGCACTGACCGCATATAAACCTGGGCCACACCTACCTGCTGGTCTTGGAGGGTCTCCTGGAGAGGCAGGGGGTCTCCTGTGGCTCACTGTGGGGACAAAGACACTGCCGGCAGAAGTACTGGGTAATAATCATCAGCATGAGCTTCCCTGGAGGCCGCCATTTGGGGGCCAGAATCCGGCCCCAGCCAGCGCCCACTGTAGGCTCCAGTGCTGGGAAGCCTCAGGCCAAACAACCAACAGGGTGGGAACACAGCCGCACGCATCCGCAGACAGGCTGCCTAAAGACTTCCCGAGACAGCCCTCTAGACACGCCCCTTGACACGGCCCTCCCCGCCAGAGCCAGGATGCAGCTCCACCCACCAGTGGGCAGGCCCTGGCCGCTCCCACCAGGAAGCCTGCACAAGCTTCCAGCCTTCCCCCCCAGGGGGCAGAAACCAGAAGGAAGAAAACTATTCAGTAGAATCCGGCAGCCGGAGGAACCGAGTCTGCAAACGCAGACCAAAACCTACCCTGGGACCAGCTGGATCCTGGCCCTTGGGTGACGAGAGGGAGTGTACTGCTGGGACACACAGGACGTCCCCTACAGAGGGCCGCTTCTCCAACGTGGAGAAACATGACTAACCTTCCACATATGTAAAAATACAAATAGAAATTTAGAAAAAAGTGAGACAGAAGAAAAATATGTTCCAGACAAAGGAACAAGATGAAAATATTCTGTTTTGGGGGGCTTCCATTGTTTCAGTAGAGACCTTAGCTGTCATGCATTGTTGATCCTAAAAGGTGGTTTTTTTTCCTGATCACATTTAATATTTTCTGTTTCCTTTAGTCTTCAGCAGTTTTTCACTGTCTTGTATCTACAATATGTGCTTTCATTTAATTTTATCCTGCTTGGGGTTAGTAGAGATTCTTGAAACTATGGCTTGATGTCTTTAATCAACTTTGATAAATTCTCTGTCATTCTCTCTTTAAATATTGTTTCTGCCCCCATTTTCTCCTTTCTGCCTTTTTGTGCATTGAATTACATGAATGTTAGACTATATGCCATGCCGTATATGTCTCTTATTCCATTTTTATGCTTTATGCTTTATTTTTCTATGCTCTGAATGGATGCTTTCTATTAAAAATCCTTCCAGTTGACTAATTGCAAACATATTCACCCTATCCTCTTGGCAGGTAGCTAGAGTAGGGGCATAATACCTCAATCCAGTGAGGGGATTTACTTCTGTGAGGCTCAGTTTTAGACTTTGTAGGGCTTGGTCTAGCCTTGATTCAATGCTACTTTTATCTTGAAGTTCTTGAAGAGTCCTTGGGTATTTTCCTTGATTCCTCACCCTTAGAGGGTCTTGAACTTCAATTTGTTATCTCTTTTGTAATGTTAGATTGCTGAAAGTGCCACTTAGCTTTTCAGCTACATTCTGCTATGTTCCTTAAGCCCTCTCTCTCTCCCCACCCCACAACAAGCTTTTAAAAAAATGGTAAATGGCTCAAGGGAATAACTATGTCAGACTCACATTCCTGCATCTTGACCTCTCAAGTTCTTGTAACCTTAGAATCTCCCAAGTGTTTTCAAATAGATTATATTTAAAAATTTTATCCAACTTTTCCTACCATTCTTGGTGAGAGTATTGATCTGTCACAAGCCATCTAAATAGCCATAATACCGTATTTTTTTATCATCTAAAAAATAGATGTTCAGGAAAATCTTCAGTAAAAAAATCCATACCAATGTAAACTGGAAGATTGAAAAGACTCAGCACAGCAAAAGGATAATCTGGTCTCTAATATACATCGAGAGGGCATAGCCTCCTATGAATGAGACATTTCTCCCAGTTCCAAAGGAAGAGCTGTAAATTGAGCAGGGTCCCACAGTAGACCTGGGAGAAACCAAGCAGAATATCATATGTTAAAAAACAACTTCCAAGTGCCCCACATAGAAGAGATGTGAGATCAAGACCTCTCTGGGAATTCCCTGGCGGTCCAGTGGTTAGGACTCCGCACTTTCACTGCCAAGGGCGTGGGTTCGATCCCTGGTCAGGGAACTAAGATCCCGCAAGACATGTGGCACGGCCAAAAAAAAAAAAAAGAGACCTCTCTTTGGTTACCATATGATACACACACACACACACACACACACACACACACACGCACACTATATACTGAGGCTGTGACCTCTGAAGGACTGGAAAAAGTAGATGTTTGGCATAAATAATTAATTATTAATTAATAAATTAATAATTAATTAATTAATTAATTGAATGTGTGATTCTTTCTTGATGTCTGACTTGTCTGGCAAGAGTATAATCTCCCTGAGGGCCGGGACAAGGTTGTCTTTTGCGCTATTGTAATCTGATTAAGTATTTCAGTGCTTGGCATACAGCATGCATTCAGTAAATTTTAGCTATTTTTTTGGAAACAAAGAGAAGAGGCACCTTTAAGAGAAAGTGTCCCTTAGAGAAGCAGCAATACAAACAAACCACAATTATCAAAGATTCTTAAAGCTGAATGTGCTTGACTTGTGTGTCACTGTCAGACTGCCCTGGAGCAGGAATCAAACAAGCATTTCTGAAACTTAGCAGTTTGTTCATTCTCTGTTCTCCACCTTCCATATTCATCTGTCCCACTGGAAAGAGGAAGGTTAATCTTCTCATATTAGATGCTCCTGGCCTCATTGAGTTTCATGTGGTATTGAGTGGGTTGTTAAAAAAAGAAAAATCCAAAAAGAGACCAAGGTAATGGTTTATGTGAAGTAACTGTAATATTCAAATTAAAGCTATAAGTCAGCTATGCAAATAAGCCTATGCCCAGGGCAGAAATGCAATCAAACAGCCTGCAGAAGGAAACTTAATAAGCACTGCATCTTCTTCTATTACCCTGCGAGTAAGTTTCCTGAGAGTCCGGGTCTTGTGGGGACACTGAGAGTGTAGCTTCAGGCATTCCGGTAGTTCTCACAGCAACTGTACTGGGACCTGGCAGCATTCTAAAGCTCCAGGAAGGGTTGAGCAGTTTGCATCTGTGTCTCCATCAGAAGGCATTAAATATGCATCTGATCAAGATAGTAGTCAGGAATATGAAGCGCCTATGGGGGAAATTGCTTGAAATGATAGCTATATGTACATGCTTTCCCTCGGAAATGGCTTTGGGACTAAAATTCTCACAGGAGAGTTGGTTAGAAAATGGAAGATTATCCAAAGGAGACTGGTTGTCGACAGTTTTGGGGAGGGGTAGACCAGAAGTCATGGTTAGTCACCTAAGATAGGACCCAGTCTTACCCCTGGAATTTAATTTGTGCCATTTGCTGGTGGCCATAGAATCATAGAAGCCAAGTGACCGTCCATCCAGGTTTGCCCAAGAGAGTTCCATTTTAAAACTATTGTTCCAGGATAATTGTTACTATTACTCCCTTTCACTCTTAAACATGTCCTGGTTGAATGATAAATTATATGATCAACGTACAAAGTAAGGATTTTCAAAATCATTCACCTTTCAGATAAGTCAAGTGCTCAGTCCAATAGCATAGGAAGTCACACATCTCATAGCCCAGATTTATGTTCATTAGTGATGAGGCTGGTAAATTTCCTGTCTCTAGAATTTCTCAGGCACAAGCTAGATAAGGAGATGAGGTAAAGGAGATTCAGATGGCAAAAAGGAGGCTGAGACAATGACTACAGTGTTCTCTCTTTCCCTGAGATTCAGCAAGAATCAGAGGTTCAGCAAGAAACAGATCCAGAGGGGAAACAGTTTCTCAAGTTTCTGCAAGGAGATGGCAGCTGAGGAAGGGTTCTGAGTCTAAGTTCCTCACTTTCTTTATTAGATCCTGATCGGGGAGAAGAAGTGAGACAGAGGTAAAAAAGTCAGGGTGGTTATAGGTACTACATGCCCCACCCTGCCCCCCAATTGAAATCTGGACTCAGGCTCTAGTTTGGATTCAAGGACAGCAAATTCTTGCTAGATGTGTCAGCACCTAGGGATTTTTCTCAGCCAGGATAGGGTAGTTTGTGCTGGAGTATTAACATTTTAGTGGCTTAAAACAATAAAGTTTTTTTTCTCTGCCACACTTTCCATCATGTGTTGGCTGGGAGCTCTCACTCAAGTCATAGTTACTCTAGAACTCCATACTCCCATGGTCACTGAAGCAGGGAAAAGGGGAGGTAGCAACTCACCCCCTAGCTCTGAAAGTTTCTGCCTCTTCTGACACTCATCACTTCTACTTACGTTTCACTGGCCACAGAAAATCACGTTCACATGGCTACACCTAATTTCTTATGGATACACCTAATTTCTTATCTTGTTCATGGAAGGCAGGGAACAGGAACTATTTGGAGAATAGCACCAACAGCACAGGTTTATGGGAGAGAGTCCATAGCCAGCATGCCCAGGTGCCTGGTACACAGCAGAAGCCATGCCTATGGCTCCCTCCCGAGAACATCGCCATCCTTAGGAACCCTTCCCTCCCAGCTCCTCTCTTTTCGAGGAGACACCAGCACTGGAGACTGTTTAGCCTGGGGACTCAGGAGGGGAAGAAACCTGGACAGTACTCCTCAAGCAGGTGAAGAGTTATGACATGAATCATAGGCAAGGACTTACTTGCTATCTTCTGGCCCCAGCACATCAAAACATCAGCAGCGGCAGAAGTGGTAGCAGCAACAGAACTAGTATTTATTTATATGGCACTTACACTGTTTAAAGGGCTTCACTATGCATTTACTCCTCACAACATTTATTTGAGATAGTTACAATCAGTGTCCTCTTTTTACAGATGAGAAAACTGAGGCAAATGAGGTAAAGTAACATCTCCGAGGTCAATGGTTATTAAGTGTCTAAGCTGGGATAGAAGACCAGGCAGTTTGTTCCAGATTCCGTGATCCTTTACCTGTGTGCTAGACTGACTGCTTGGGAAATCAAGACATATCTCTCTCTTTTTGTGTTTTGTTTTTTTTTATGTTTACCAGTTTATTAAAAGATATGATAAAGGATACAGATGAACAGCCAAATAAAGAGATACACAGAGCAAGGTCTGGGAGAGTCCCGAGTGCAGGACCTTCTGTCCCTGTGGAGTTGGGGTATGTCACTCTCTTGGAAGACACCTCTCTTGATGTCATTAGATGCTACTGGATAACCATAGATGCTATCGGGTAACAATAGCATCTAATGGCATAGCATGTACTAAAATGGTGTTTCCCAGGCAATGGAACTCCTGGGGGCATATGAAAGGATTTATTGATACCTTAAGAGCATTAAATCGCACTGAATCACATGGTGATAAGTGCGGTTCCTTTTCGCTGCTTTGTTCTTTGTTTCCCAATCCTTCTAATTATGTCAAAAAGCAAACTTAGATGTCAAGGACGTACTGGCACTAACCATCCCTTATTAATCTCACTTTGGAGGAAGACAACGAAGGCCTCCCTCAGGCGCAGTCTTTTGCCGGCAACAGTGTCTGCCTAGAATTAAAAAACATTGTTTTGTTTGCATTGTATGTACTGTTATTGTTACTGTCTATTATTGGAAAGTGATGCTAGATTTCCACTGTTTCATTTTAAAATACACTTGTTTAAGTAAAAAAAGTGAGTTGATATGGTAAAGTCGAAAATAAATAGCATGGGTGGTAATCAGACAGGCCCCAGATGGTGCAAGCGGCGGGTCAAAGACTAGAAATTGGGAAACAATATTCTGTAGAGAGGTTTTCAGGGTAGCAAGTTGGACTTGGGTAGATGATAAATTCTTTTCCTTTAAGAATTAAGGGGGACACATGGCCTGAGATGGTAGCTAGCTGTGTGACGCCAGGCAAATTTCCTACCATCGCAGAACCCCCAGGTTACCATCTACAAACTGGGAGAAATAAAACTTAGCTCTCAGGGTTTTTGTGACTATTAAGGCATATCATGGGGAAAATATTGCCTGGCTCACCTTGCTAGGTGTTGTGAAGATCAAGCATTCATTCCATTTTAAGAAACCTACCGCATGCTGGGCAGTTAGAAGACAACCTCAGCTTTTGCCCTTGTAGAGCTGGGTCTTGTGGGAATTTACACAAAGAATAGCAACCAGAGAAACAAAACCATGGAACTGCCATTTATCAAGGATTCACCAGAGGCCAGGTGCTGAGCTAAGTGTCACATGTGTATTTTCCTATTTCATCCTAACAATAGTTCTGCGAGGAAGAAGGTAATTATCATCATTCCCATTGTAGATGGGAATCCGGAGACTTAGAGGGATAAGGAGCTTACAAAAGGTTATGAAATCGGTGAATGGTAGAGCCGGGATTCAAACTCACAAGTGTTTTCTTCTTAAAACAGATGTCATCCAGGAAAATAGAGGCGGGATGGATTTTAGCAAGGAGGATGGAGCTGCAATAAAAGCATGTAACAGTCAGTCCGGCAGGCACCCAAGCGCTTTGTGGATTGTACAGCATTAACACAGGAAACGTGTTGGTACTCATTATTCCTACTGCATTATTTTTAGAGTCAAATCTTCCCCAAGGGACATTTGAAGTTCTCCGAGTGCCTGGGGAAGCGTGGGGGGGGGGGGGGACTTCCTTTATTAGAGCCTTGTTCCTCCATGCTTCCCAAGATTTCTCGCACACAGGAATCACCCCCAGGGATCTTATTAAATGCAAATTCTAAGCCTGGAGTGGCACCGGAGTTTCTGCATTTCTAATAAGCCCCCATGGTCTACAGACCACAGTTTTTCTAGCAAGGTATTAAAGCCCTCAGAGCCCACAGGGTGGTGATCTTTCCCCCACCCTCCCTTGCAAAGTGCCCTCCTAGGCTCTAAATCAAGGTGTAGCCCAGGCAACAGGGTGGGCAGTTTCCCTGCCTCAGGGGAAATGGGCAGGACCAAGTAGGGTTGGAGGCACAGCGTGGCAGCTTCAGCTCAGCTTGGAAAGGCGGGTGGGGGTCTGCTGGCTCATCCATCCCCACCAGCAATTAGCCAGAGGGAAGCTGGTCCGAGGAGCCATTCACATTTACAGGTCGCTCCAATAGCCCTGCCCACACTCACGCAAGGGCACCACAAAGTGTGTATTATTGAGGGTAATGAAAAAGCCTAAACAATGAGCAGTTAAATGGCACTTACTCAGGGAGTGGGAGCTCATCTGGGGATGGGAGTCTCCCTTTTGCATGGGAGTGGCCTTGTGGCATTAGTTCTTTGGTTGTTTTCCTGTCTAGCTGTCCGGGTGCTGGGCTGGTGCATATTAAGCAGGTAAGGGGCATCGGACTCTTCTTGGGGGTCACCTACTTTCATCCTCACTCCTACCCAGATGGATAGATGAGGCTGCTGAACCTCAGACAAGTTAAGCAAGTGATAACTCAGATTCAACCCCAGACCTGCGGACTCCAAATTCCAGTCTGGAAATGGCCTGGGGAGTTGGGGGAGGGGAGATATCTGTGAACTATCTGAAATTGTACGAAAAGCTGTGTGTGGGTGTGTGCATATAGCCTTTTTGTGTGTGGAGAGAATTCTCACACACAAATTTCATCAGATTCTCAAAGGCACCTGTGATTCTCCCAGAAGGTAACAGCTCCCCATCTAGATGGTTCACCTGAAAAAGAAGTGCCCTGGGACAGTGGTTCTCAGTCTTTCTTAGCAAGAGGGCCTGGGTTTTAATGTCGGAATTTTCAACCACCCTTCAGGAGATAGTTGGGATTTCAGTCTATTACTTGAAAAACACACAACAACAAAAGGAGCTCTGAATTCAGGCCTGTTTTCAAGTGAAGCTGTATTTTAATCATTATACAGTCTTCCCTCAGTATCCATGGGGGACTGATTCCAGGACCCAGCTCAGATACCAACATCCGCTGATGCTCAAGTCTCTTATATAAAATGGTCTAGCATTTGCTAGGTTATAACCTATCCTCTACTTTATCTCTTCATTACTTATGATAACGAATACAATGTATATGCTATGTAAATAATTGTAAATACAATGTAAATACTATGTAAATAGTTGCCAGTGTGCAGTAAATTCCAGTTTAGCTTTCTGGAACTTTCTGGACTTTTGTTAGTTAATATTTTCAATCCACAGTTGGTTGAATCCGTGGATTCGGAACCCTGCGGATGTGGAAGGCCAGCTGTACCAGCATCAGCATACACTCAGAAAACAGGAGTCAGCGAATGTGACAAATATTGTCTCTTTCCTTCACCCTCTATTCCCAACCAGTATGTGGCAGGAATGAGTCTAAATGACAGAGATCCCTCCCCCTAATCCAACTTATGCCACAGTGTCATATACCTACAACAAGCACAAGAGGACAGTCCCTGTCTTAATCACAAGAAGCAGTTCATGACAGTGATTAAGAGCCCCAGCTGTGTTTGGGGGCAAAATGCAGTTGTATAACCATTGGCCGATCACCCCAGTTTACCAATCTATGGAATGGGGATAAGAATAATATCTACCTCATAAGGAGTATTGTAAGGATTAAAGAGATGTTGTGCATAAAGCACTGCTACCATTAACTTAGCACTTCCAAGGTGCTGGCCACCTTACATTATCTCATTTAATGGTAAGGTTTTGAATGTTTAAGTAGCTTGTTCAAAGTCTCCGGAAGTGCTGTGATTTGAATTAGGTCTGTCCAGAATCTAAATCCATAGGTGATATTCTTTCTACTCTCTCAACCGTCTCTCTATGCCCTGAATGACATCAGAGAGCCAGGCACACATAGGCACTTAATAGATATTTGCTCATTTAAATGGGTCTAGGTTCTCACCCAATATACATGTTTGAAAATGAAACACAAAGAATCAGCTGGAGGCCTTCTCTGAACATTGGCTTGAGGTGCACACACCGTGGGCTGCTGAGAAACAGTGTACTGTTTTTAAAACAAGGTGTTGACAGGCGTTGTAGAAAAGAGTCTCGGGATGGCATTTGGTAACGCAGACCCTTGTCTTGACTGGATGACATGGCCATGATTTCACCTCTCTGAGCTCAGCTGCAACATGAGAGTATCAATAGCTGCCTTGCCTGCCTTTTGGAGCTGGTTATAAGGAGGGAGTGAGATCACTTACCTGAAATTGTCTGACATTGTAGGTAAGGTTTTCTCATTACTGGCATTACAACCATAGTGACAGGTAGAAAAGTCCCAAGAGAACTCCAAAATAATTCTGCTTGGAGGAAATATTACATTAAAGAGTAGGGGACAAGGAGCCAGGGCTGTGGAAAGACTTTTTTGTCTTCAATGTAAATCTAAACGTAACTGATTTCGGGTCTTAAGGCTACTATGGAAAAAAAAAAAAAAGTGGCTGAAATTCATGGCCTTCCCAAATTCATCTTGTAGATAGAGTTAAAGGTGATTTAAATAAGATATTTACCAACAATCAACTTTACCACCAAACTGACCTAGTTTTCCTTAAAACGTTCATAGCCTCGCAGCTGGGGGACAGCAGGAATTTCATTACATAAACACAGAAGACTGGTCAAAGGATCTGTAAATGCCAGGAAGGCTCCATTCAAAAAGCTCTGAATTGGATTTGTACAGTTCAAGAGGTGGCAGAGATCAGGAAGTGATTTCCAACAGAAAACAGCACAGAGTCTGCCTTTCAAGCTGACTGAGCAAAGCTCTCCAGAAATGTCCATGACAGCTGGGCAGCTGTTCCCAGAGAGAAGAAGCAAGGACCCAGGCCAGGGTCAGCCTCCCGGCACACCCACGTGTGCCCACAGGTTTGGCCGGGCCACCAGCTTTAGTAATCAGGCTGCAAAGATTGCAAGCAGACCCTCCCTTGGGAAGCTTCCCCAGCAGTTACAAAGCAGTGTCCTATCAGAAGCTGATGGAATAAACCACTGACTTTCCTGGTAATTCATTTTTCAAGCCATGCTTAGGTATCAGAGCAAGCAGAGCTGTATCCGATGCATCCTGCTGTTTTCCAAGCGGAGCTCTCCTTGGAATTAAAGAAGCTGCAATTAAAGTACCTTATTTGGGTATGCTGTAATTAGTCGCCAATTCAGCGTGCCATCAAATGTAATCCGAATATAAACACCAAGGCTGCAGGTGCCAATCTCCTGGTGAGTTCTGGAAACTAGTGAGCTCAACCTGCCTTTCTCGTAAGACCTTATCACCCCTGAGTGACTCACCTGGGTGGGGGGTGGGGGGCAGTGAGAATGAGCCCCCAGGCAGTCTGTCTTTCTAAACATTTCTAAGACCTGTGAGTTGGACTTCCAGGGAGCAGATTTATCTCATTATCACATAGAGAAATTTGGGATTAAGGCAGTTTTTCAATCTACACTTCAAAGGGAACGGTGTGGCTTTGTGATCAAACACAAGCTTTGGGGCCACTATTTATCCATTCAACAAATGTTTACTGAGTCCCTGCTGTGTGCAAGACCTCGGGGATTCAATAAGGAATAAGACAGGATGATCCGCTGGAAACTCCATGAGACTAAAACCGTGCACCCAGGCTGTGTGACCTTGGCTAAATGAATTGACCTCTCTGGGGCTTAGTTTGCTTATTAATAAAGTGGGGATAATAACATTCATCTCACAGTGTTGTAGTGAAGACTGAATGTGAGAAAAGATGTAAACATCTAGTACTTTGCCCAGCACAGAGCCGAGCTGGGGCTGGAAGGTCAGTCTCTGGATGAGTCCAGCCTCTGACTCTAATGTGCTTCCACAGACTGCTCCGCTGCACCTCAGAGCAGGGCTCAGATGGAAGGAGGACCTGGAAGGATGAGCCAGAGTCATGTGACTGCTTTCCTCCATTTGGAGCTCGGCGTTTTCCTATCGCCACTAGAAGGGTGTGAGTTAGCCATACAGGCGCAGAGATCGTCTGCTTTGTACCGGGAAAGCCTCCACCTAACATTATTTATGTGCATGGCGATGTTCTGCTGGACCCTTAGCGCCAGAAACCCCCCTCCCCCTCCTGCTTCTCATTAATCAGGTCATTTCCCAGTTCCCCATAGAATTTTGCCTAATGTCCTGGGCTGGAGCCTGGCTGCAGTAATAAGTGGGCATGTTCAGCCAGCCTGAGGCAGGCGTCTCTACATGTATTCTCATGGCACCTGGGTAGCTTTTCCTTTCGGGTGTGTCTGGTCTCCTCCCTGCCCCTGATACTCAGCCCACTCACTCAGTCATCCACATGGATATGAACTGCGGCTCGGGACTGCTTTTACATACATTATTTCCTCAACGCATGGCATCATCAATTGTCAATTGTTTAAACTAAAAAACTCAGATTTCATCCTTGATCTCTCTGCTTTCAACCATCACATCCAATGCATCAGCATGTCCTGGGGACTTGATCTTCCAAACGTGATCTGTCCATTTTTTTCCGTCTTCACAACCACGACCAAGTCACCACCATGCAATCACCTCCCAGTCAGGCTCTCTGCCTCTGCTGCTTATGATCTGTTCTTCACACAGTGGCCAGAGAGATCTTTTTAAAAATGCAAATCAGATCAGGTTACACTCCAAGTCAAGACACTCCAACAGCTACCATCACACTTAGAATCTAGTCCAAACCCCTTGCTCTGACCTCATGCCCCGAAGCCCTGCCCTGCCCTCCTGCTGCACCCTGCCGCCCCCTAAGGCTTCTGCAGCCCCAGGGTCTTTGCATTAGCTGTTGACTGCCTAGCATTTACTCCACAGACCTCGGCCTGGATGGCAGCTTTCTTAATGTTGACTCTTCAGAAAAGCCTTTCTTGACCTCCCAGCCATTCTCTATCACATCAGCCTTTTAATTTTTGTATCCCACCAATGCCTGATAATTTCCTGTTTTTCTTTAGTCTGTCTCTCCTGCCTAGAATGTAAGCTCTCTGAAGGGGGTATCTTCTCTTTGTATTTCGCTTCATCGAGCAGAGCCTGGCATATAGTAGACACTCAGTGTATTTGTTGAGTGAATGAATATTCATAACAATTATCTGTAAAATGAGGATAAACCCACCTGAGAAAGGTCAGGTGACTTGTATGACACAGCCAATATGCTGCAGAGCCTCAACGCAAACCTAAGTCTCTGTTACTCTAAAGCTAATGCTTTTTCTACCCTCGTAGTCTTCTGATTCGTTTCTCTTTTCCTCCCTCTGCCCTCAGCAGCTAATGCAGTGTTACCTGACATTTCATATTTCTGATAAATGCCTGAACATGACCTCAAGTCTTTGCCTCTTTTTTCTGCACTGGCCTATGGCTCACACCCCAAATGTTTGCATTTTTAGCCCGTGCTGCTTTTCTAAATCAACAGTAAACACTTATTCAAAGCAGACCCAGCCAGCATCCTTTACCTTTTACAAGAGATGCCCACCACTCATCAAGCATCTGGCATTTCTGTCCACCATCCCTGCAGAAAAGAGGTGTCCACCACACTGCAGATCAGAACAGGGGTGGGGAGTTTCTCTCCATGAGGAAGATTCAACCAAGATTGCCACCCTGGGGCTGGTTGACCAAGCTTTCCGGAATGGAGGTACCATAAGAGCTTCAAAATCCAAGACTGGGGCTGGGGGCGGGAAAGGGAGAGTGATTTGGGGTGAGAGCTTGGTGCCATTTGCACAGAGAACTCATAAAGGGGGGAAGGGCATGCTTGTGGGGAGTGCCGGGTGGTTCTGTAGTGCAGGCGTGAGTGTGTGACTTGAGACAATCGCCCCCTGTCCACATACCTGCAATCACCTTTTTAAAGTAGAATTGAACAGCACTGAACTGGGAGTTAGAACAGTTACCTTTGAACACTGTCTGTGATCTACGTACTGCAAGGCCTTGGGCAAGTCTCGTGACTTTCCTGTCCCTCAGAATCCTCACCTCATGTGGTCATGGGTCAGCACCCCACCCCTGCTCGCCCCAGAGCTTTTGTGGGGACCACACCAGACAATCGATGGAACAGGATCCGTGCAAGAGAAAGCAGTTATCATTGTGGTTCTTAGAATAAAGGATCCCACACATTGCAATTCAACCCACAGGATGTAGAGTAGGGGCAGGCAGGGGTAGGGGACTTTGGATTTTCAACCCCATTTCGCTATCTATGAATTACTGATCCCACCCCCTCTAAAGGCCCGGGGTCCCACCTTCTGCCCCAACCACTCCACAGACTTCCCTCAGACTCTTCATTCATCCACATCTGGCCAAGAACAGTACTGCTGTCCTGGGGAGAAGACCTCCTTAGGCTGCTGAAATCACAGTGGCCCCTGAGGGAAAGAAATCCAGCCACTGACTCAATCCAATAGGGAAGCAAAGAAAATGGCTCTTCTGCAAAAAGGGGCTTACCCAGAAAGGCCACACCAAATCAAGGGCATTTTCCTCAGTGACCAAAAAGCTAACCCATCCCACATGAGACCAAGGCTGACATCTGTGGAGGCAAATGGGAAAGGGCTACAATCATCACAGATCTCATCGCCTGAGGAGTTGGGCTAATGATGGACATAAATCCAGCCTCACATCTGGGTGATTTTCTCGGCACCATACTTCGCAGCCCTAAAGTCATTTGGTTGAGAAAGGGCAGGGGATTACATTCTTCACATGTGTATAAAACTAGTAACGGTACCACTTCTGCCCTAACACGTTTAAACTTCTGTGGGAGGTCTGGGCATCCAGCCCTTTGGACCACCTGCATCTGAGTTTGTGAAGTCATTTGAGCAACTGGTCTTCACGGGGCCAACACCATATTCTCTGCAAAGAAATACCCAGCCCCTCTGCAAAGAAAACACCTCGCGAAGGGCTGTTGAAGCACTGTTTTATGTCGGTCTCAGCCTATTGATAGTGATGCTATTGGCTAGAAATGACTGTGGCACTCACCTGGGCCCCATACTACCTGTGGGAGCCCCCAAAGGCACTTCCCCAACCAGAGCTAGTGTTGTGGCTGGACCAACCCTTGTGGCTCTTATTATGATAGCAAGATACACCTCAGCAACAACAATCAGGAAGCTTTGAAAAGACAAGGTTAACTACTCACAAGTCCTGGAAGGTACAGGACACGCCCAAGGCCACACAGTGAGGTCGTGGGCAGAGAGAAAAAGAGTGTGGACCTTGGGTCCTGCCTTTATTGGGGTCGAGGTTGGGGTGCCTAGGGTTTCATGGGTTCACTCTTTATTGGTGAATTTAAAACATAAGATCGGGAATTGAAGCATAGGAAGGGAAAAGCAGGCAGTCAAAAGGTCACTTATCTAGGTCAGCCAGCGCTCTCTAAAAGGAGAACTTCACAGATGGGGGGGCTTGGCTTTTTATCTAGTTGTGTAGGTGGCAATGTGTTTTTTTCCAGACAGATGTCTTTGAAGTGGTTGCTTGGCAATCAAAAGCTTGATATCATGTGCTTACATTACAATCAAAAAAGCTAACTGTCAGGTGTTTACACTACAAGCACACTATATTCAATGCAATTCAAATTGTATTTATTGAGCACCTGGTAGATGCAGGCTTGATGCCGGCAGGATGATCTTACAGATCTAAGGTCAAGCCTTGGTTCTGTTGCTTATTACCAAGGGATCACGATCACGTGTGTGACTTAACTTCTCCAAGCCTCAGTTTCTTCATCTGTAAACTGAAGAAAATGATAAAGTTTAATTCGTAGGGTTTAGATGGTGGTCCAAGAAAAATGCATATGAAAGTGATTTTAAATAAAAAGTGCTATTAGTTTGTTAAATAACCCTATAGATGTCATCAGCAGGAGCAGGAAGTGTTTATTAATGGGGAGAAGACAGTCTCTTCCTCGGCTGGCTGGAATGAAGAGTGTCTTGAAAAACCTCCATGATTTTGGTAAAATGAAATGCTTCCAATTTCATTCTTTTACATGTAGTTGTCCAGTTTTCCCAGCACCACTTATTGAAGAGACTGTCTTTTTTCCATTGTCTATTCTTGCCTCCTGTGTCATAGATTAATTGACCATAAGTGAGTGGGTTTATTTCTGGGCTATTCTGTTCCATTGATCTATGTGTCTGTTTTTGTGCCAGTATCATATTGTTTTGATTACTGTAGCTTTGTAGTGTAATCTGAAGTCAGGAGCCTGATTCCTCCAGCTCTGTTTTTCTTCCTCAAGATTGTTTTGGCTATTTGGGGTCTTTTGTGTTTCCATACAAATTTTAAGATTATTTGTTCTAGTTCTGTGAAAAATGTCATGGTATTTTGATAGGGATTGCATTGAATCTATAAATTGCTTTGGGTAATATGGTCATTTTAACAATATTAATTCTTCCAATCCAAGAATACAGTATATTTTTCCATCTGTTTGTGTCATCTTCAATTTCTTTCATCAGCGTCTTACAGTTTTCCAAGTATAGGTCTTTTACCTCCTTAGGCAGGTTAATTCCTAAAACATTTTCTAACACCATATTCAAAAATAAATTCAAAATGGATTAAAGACCTCAATCTAAACCCATAAGCCATAAAACCTCTAGAAGAAAACATAGGCAGAACACTCTTTGACGTAAATCGTAGCAATATTTTTTTTTGGATCTGTCTCCTAAGGCAAAGGGAACAAAAGCAAAAATGGGACCTAATTAAACTTAAAAGCTTTTGCACAGCAAAGGAAACCATTGACAAAACAAAAAGACCACCTACTGAATGGGAGAAAATATTTGCTAATGATATGACTGATAAGGGGTTAATATCCAAAATATATAAACAGCTCATACAACTCAACATCCAAAAAACAAACAACCAGATTAAAAAATGGGCAGAAGACCTGAATAGACTTTTTTCCGAAGAAGACATACAAATGACCTACAGGCATATGAAAAAAGTTCAACATCCCTAATCATCAGAGGAATGCAAATCAAAACCACTGAGATATCACCTCACGTCTGTCAGAATGGCTATCATCAAAAAGATCACAAATGTTGGTCAGAATGTGAAGGAAAAGGAACACTTGTACATTGCTGGCTTCAGTAGTTGTGGCATGTGGACTCTAGAGCACAGGCTCAGTAGTTGTGGCGCATGGGCTTAGGTGCTCTGCGGCATGTGGGATCTTCCTGGACAAAGGCTCGAACCCATGTCCCCTGCATTAGCAGGCGGATTCTTAACCACTGCGCCACCAGAGAATGTAAATTGCTGCAGCCACTGTAAAATACAGTATGGAGGGTCCTCAATAAACTAAAAATAGAATTACCAAAAGATCTAGCAATACCACTCCTGGGTATATATCCAAAGAAAATGAAAACACTATTTTAAAAGATACATGCACCCTGATATTCATAGGAGCATTATTTACAATAGCCAAGATATGGAAGTGTCCAGCAACAGACGAATGGATAAAGAAGATGTGATATACATATACGGACTTTAAGGGTATTATGATTAGTGAAATAAGTCAGAAATAGAAAGACAAATATTGTATGATATCATTTATATGTGGAATCTAAAAAATAAAACAAAGTAGTGAATATAACAAAAAGGAATCAGACTCACAAATATAGAGTACAAACTAGTGGCTACCAGTGGGGAGAGTAGAGAAGGGAGGGGCAGGATGCGGATAGCAGATTAAGAAGTACAAACTACTATGTATAAAATAAACAAGTTATAAGGATATATTGTACAGCACGGGGAATATAGCCAATATTTTATAATAACTATACACAGAGTTTAATGTTTAAAAATTGTGAATCACTATGTTGTACACCTAAAACTTACATAATATTGTAAATCAACTATACTAATTTTTAAAAAAAGAATAGCCTTATAGCTAAATTGTCCCAGAAAGAAAGAAAGAAAGAAAGAAAGAAAGAAAGAAAGAAAGAAAGAAAGAAAGAAAGAAAGAAGGAAGGAAGGAAGGAAGGAAGGAAGGAAGGAAGGAAGGAAGGAAGGAAGGAAAGGAAGGAAGGAATGCTTCCAATGGTGGACTTACTAAACTGACCTTGGGTGAGTTAGTTACCCTGTCTGTTCCTCAGTTTTCTTATCTGTCAAACAGTGTTGTGAAGATTAACTAAGGTAATAATATGTAAAGTACCTGGAGCAGTGCCTGACATAAGCAAGTTCTGTATGTGTGTTTTCTATTTGTTATTATCACATAGACATCTAAAAGGCAGGCTCCTCACAACTTGAAAAGGTCTTGGACTAGAGACCTTCCCTGACCATCCTATTTCACGTTGCACTCACCCTACTACCCACTCCTTGAGTTGTCAAATAAAATACAAGATGCTCAGTTAAATTTGAATTTCAGATAAATAATGAATCATTTTTAGTGTAAGCACATCCCATGCAACATTTGGGACATACTTACACTGAATAAAAAGTATTTGCTGTTTATCTGAAATTCAAATTTAACTGGGTTTCCTATATTTTTATTTGCTAAATCTAACAAGCCTACCCACCCCTCATCCTGTTAAATAATTCCAGGCAGTGAAAAGTGTTATAAAAGTGTCATTTTTAACTTGTTTATCCTAATGTCTTCCTCAAGGATGTAAACTCCAGGAGAGCAGGATCTTGTCTATCTTCTATCTATCTGTATTCCCAGGGCTCAGCAGCATACCTGGTCCATGGCAGGAACGTAACACAAAGGTGTTTTTATAATGACTGAATAAAGGATCTTTGCAGAGCACGGGAGACTCCCTTGGAAGCATCCAGCTTTCTGCTTTTCTGGTCTTTCTCAAACGCTACTTTAAAAAATCTTTCCAAGCAACACTCCGGTCCACGTACCTCGGTCTGAGCACTCTGTGTTCACAGCCTGGGGACCCCGATCCTTCTCAGAGCTTGGACTTCCATCTGGGCTTTGGCGTGGGGTTACGAAACACGGTCTATTTTTTCTTTGAACTGTGAAGAGTCAATTCTCTGCATTCCAATTCTGTCACAGTCCTGGGCTCCACAAACTACAACAAATGGACTTGGCTTATGCTAATGGCATTTCATTTATCATTATGGTGCCGAATGAGGGGAGACCATTAAGTCGAGTGTGATGTTTTATTAGTGTGTTTTTCTGAGGTCTATGACTCTGCATAACACAATGAATAAAAATGACCTAAATTGCGCTTCGTGAGACATTTTCAGTCTACACTTGCTCAGCCGCCCAAGCCTGGTGATGCCTTTGGTAAATAGCATCAGACTTCCAGACTTTCTACTTTAAAGCATCGTTGTAGGTGCGGCTGGAATTTCATTTAATTTGATTTTTTTTGCATTTTGTAATAACTCTTGTTTCCCATAAAAATGAAAATCACTCAATTAATTTTTGACTTTTAGTTTAAAACAATACAGACTTTAGGGACTTATTACCCTGGGCCTGAAATTGGCAACATTTGCCACACTGTTAAAAAGGGTGTTTCTAAATGTGGTTGAAATTGTTCATAGTTCTTTCTGATTTGGAGTGTCATATTTGCAGTGTCCGATGTACTGCATTTAAACAGAAATGGCTCTCTCTTTGCTTTGGAAATGAATGGGTGGTTATTCAAGCAGCACTATTACAGGAAAACACGGGTTTGTAAAGGACTGATGTGGTGGAGGGCGGTTACTCTGTCTTGCCTCCTGGATTTGGCATTATGAGGACCTGATTATCTAAAAGTTAGTTACTCTGCCCTCAAACTCCTGTAACACAGTGTTTAAAAGAAAAAAGAGGAACGCTAAAATAAATGGGCTTGCCCAAGTGCCACTGGACAGTTTTTCAAAAGGTCTCTTCAAAAGGGACAGCTGATGAGAACTGGGTCTCAAGCCTTCCTTTCTAGCTGGAAACCGAAGGGAACTCTGCAGCTTACACAAAGCCATATTTCAAGGATGTAAATATTGTTTCACAGACTCCAGCAGTCAGTTTCAGAATACATGAGGGCTTTTTTTCCCCTTTGAGTCAATAACTCATCAGGGGGAAAAAAAAGCAGTATGCATAAAGATGTTAGTTAACAACATTATCAATACAATACAAGAAGAAATTGGAAGCAATCTCTACGTGCAGCATTCTGGAATTGTTAAGTAAATTATGGTGTGTGGACTATGAAGAAAGATAATGCATTCATTGAAATGATAATTAGAAAGATTCAAATACATGGAAAATGTTTAAGCTAAAGTATCAAGTGAGAGAAAAATTACCAAATAATATGGGAATTGTGATTGCAACCATATCAGTATAACTCTGTAGATGAATACAAATTGAAAGAGGAGGCAAAAATGAAAATAATAGTTGCATAGAATTAGTTGGATTGAAGGTAATTAATTACCATTTTAAAGAATAATTTTGAAAAGCTAAAAATTATTTTTTAAATAATGGTTTAAAAAAAAGCAATGGCAGAAATGTGCAATCAGTTTAAATCTTTGAATGCAGAGTCTACTTCTTAGTTCACGAGACCACAGAGCTAATTAGTGGCAGGACCTGGTTTAAAACCAGGTTTGTCCAACTGTAAAGCCCATATTCTTAACCAGTATTCTGTAACACCTCTTTTGCTATCAAAGACTCAATCCTGCCATACATTATTGAAAAATGTGTCAATTACACTAAATGTCTGTTTAATTCAGCGTAACAAAAATTTGTTCTTTTTTTTTATTACATGGGGTTTTCTTGTTCTTTTGTTTTGTTTTATTTGATTTCCTCTGCTTTACCTCTTTATCTTGAAATAGAGCATGGGTGCATGTGTATGCGGCTGGGCAGGGGTGGGGATGGAGGGGAGTGGGGTGTTGTTCCAGATCGTAGAAGGCCCTGGTTATTTAGATCTTCTGTGGCTGATGACTGCTACAGACTCTCTAATCAGGATTCCTAGGCCCGGGGAGCCTGTGGCTCCCTGCCTCCTTTGAGGAAATGTTTGGTATTAAATAAGCTTTGCAAGCCTGTATGACCCGGTTGTCTTGCCCTAGTGGGACAAAACCATGATGACCTTAAACTCTTCTTCCCCTAGGCCTGTTCATATGAATTGCCATCCCTCTATATCACATTCAGAGCCCGTCAGTCACTCTGTATTCAGACTTAGAGATCTTATTAACGTGAATTGTATTTTAAGAATCGGAGCAGAGGAGAATAACATATGCTTGCATTAATGGGAGAAAACAATAGCAATTGCTTCTGCATATTATGGTTGGGTCTCAGATTCAATGAACTCTGAAATGAGATGGAAAATATAATAAGCATGATTCTGAAAATTGAATAATCAGCATTCCACAGGGATCCAATTGTAATGGATGGAAAGACATAAGTAAAATAAAAGGATTGTTTGCTCTTAAACTTTTCTAAGACTGTCACCATAGAAGTGGACTTGTCTCTCCAAACAATTGCTAGCTGAGATGTGGAATAAGAACCACAACTCCCAAATTTGAAGTATCACATTTTAAGTCAAGTTTTGAAAAAAACAAATCCAGACACTTTTCAATTTATAAGATTAGTCTTCTATCTTTCCTCTAATAACAAGTAAATTGAATCTGCAAAATTATGTCCAGTATATGATTTTCAACTGTGTAATTATTGTTTAAAGATACATGTCTTCAATTTCTTCTGTTTCCTTTTGAAATTCAAGTCCGTTTCAAATCTTTCGTTAATAAGCAATTTAGTTCTCAGAGAATAGTTTCTTTGTGTTGGTAATTAAGTGTTATATTTACACAAAGGAAATAGCAAAATACAATCTCTTCCAAAAAGAACATTCTAAAACATTCCACTGAGTGCAAAAGCATGACCCTGCAGTGTCAGAATTTCTCCTGGTGATGCCGACAAAAACTCCTTGAGCTATTTTACAAGGAACTAAAAAGAAAGTCTGATTCCTCTGAATGATATGTCTGTCCCTTTTTTTTTTTTTTAATCTTTTTTTTTTTAATTAATTATTTATTTATTTATTTGTTTATGGCTGTGTTGGGTCTTCGTTTCCGTGCGAGGGCTTTCTCTAGTTGCAGCAAGCGGGGGCCACTCTTAATCGCGGTGCGCGGGCCTCTCATTATCGCGGCCTCTGTTGCTGCGGAGCACAGGCTCCAGACGCGCAGGCTCAGTAGTTGTGGCTCACGGGCCTAGTTGCTCCGCGGCACATGGGATCTTCCCAGACCAGGGCTCGAACCCGTGTCCCCTGCATTGGCAGGCAGATTCTCAACCACTGCGCCACCAGGGAAGCCCCTGTCTGTGCCTTTTAAGTGTGATGGTTGGGGAAATATTGAAACATCTCAATAGCAATTGTGAAAGTGAATATACAGCAACTATAAATTTATTCCTTGATACTTTGATGTTAGATCTTTCCACTGTGGCATGAGTTTACTTCTTAGGCAACAAATACCTTCTAGGCAAGTGTGTTTTCTGCTCATTTGATATAATTACTGATGTGAATTTTTTCCTAAGGTGAAGAATAGACATTAGTTAATATACAAACAAACATGTATGGGTCACCCCCTGACCACGTGGCAGGCACTCTGCCAAGAGCTGCAGGAAACACAAGTCTAAGTAAGACGGCCCCACCCTCACTAGTGTCCAGTCTGGTCAGGGAAATGAGATGAATGGGATTTTGATAAGCAAAGGAGAGATGATAAGAGATGCCAATGGCAGGCATGGGGCGCAGGGGGGAGGGAGGGGACAAAGGCCTGGAGAGGTGGAATACAAGCCATGTTTAGAAAAGAGGAAGTAAATATATATAATGATTGCTATCATCACATTTATTATGCACCAGGCACAGTGCTAAATGTTTCATTTACAATAAGTTGTATAGAGTAACCAACTCATCCCAGCGTGTGGGGGTTTTCCCATTTTAGCACCGAGTCCCGCATACAGACTGGGCCTACTGGTCACCTACATGCATTCCTTACAATGACCTTATGAGACCTATCTTACTATCATTCTCAGTTTACAGAGGAGGGGATGGATGGTTAGGAGGCAAAAGAACTCATCCAAGATGGCACAGTTACTACACTGGACGCTGAGATATGAAAAAGAGTGCTCCTAATTATTAATGCAAGACATGAATCCTTAGGCTAAAATGGAACATTTTCATGGCATAGCTCCAAGTGACCAAAATGAAAAAAGGAAGTTGGTACAAAATTGTGGTGGGATCCAAATCCAAGGATTTTTCCTGTGGGTACTTAAGAGTCATTGAAGGTTTCTGAGTAGTAGAACATGGTGGAAGCTTTCCTGATTAATTTGACATTCATGGCACCAAAGGAACAGTTCAAATCAATGATTTGTTCAGCCACTCTTCCTATCTCTAGAAATCTACAACCTTACCCCACTTAAGGCTATTTCTCCCAAACCACAAACAAACCAAAGAAAGCTTTTTGAAGATCAAAGAAATGTCCTCCTATCCCCAATTCATTTCAAGATTTTTTTCCTTTACTGGATAGTATTTTTCCCAAGTTTCTCTCAATAGCAGAAACTAGAAGTACTTGAAAGGCTGTAAGTGGTTTTGCTTAAACACACTTCTTTTATAGCCTATTATACCTCAAATCTCATTTTCTTAAAGAAATAACAAGTAGAACAGGTGCTGGGTCTAGGCTTCTCCCTGAGAGATGAGAGCAGAAGCTGGTCAAAAAATGTGTCATGTGGCATGATTTAGAGTCTGTGTGTATGCACATCTTTTGTTATTTTACCAGTTTCCTGTGAGTCTGTTTATTCCCTTCCATTGCCTTTTATTCTGAACTGTTGTATGGTTATTTGAGAAAGGGTGAGGCGGGGGGATGCTCTTCCTATCTGTTGAGATGTATGCCATCTGAGATCAGCATCATTCCATGGTCTGGTGCAAGACAGCCAAGCAGACAAAAGTTCATTCAGAGGGAAGGTGGTAATTTTCATGAAGTACATCTCCCTGTCTGACTCAAGGAGATACATTATGCAGAAACCTGAAACAGGGAGCCTCTGTGCTGGGAACATCCTTTTAACTGCATTCCATAATTCTTCCTGCCAAGTCACCAGATCCAGACATTCCCAAGCTCCTGCTTGTTGGAAATTGAAATCATTCCCTTTGCAGAAACAACCCATCCTTCTTTGTGAGGTCCCATCCAGTTGGTCAGAATGCCTTTCTGGGAGTTTATTTGGTGATAAATTATATAAAGGAATTAAACAGAAACCCCATTCGTAATGTTGACAATATTCCCCACACACATGAACTATTTAATGAAAATCAGGAGCTAGGGAATTGAATTTGCACACAAAGAACCTATGTAAGATGGATATTCTCTGAATGCTAATGCAAGTTTGTTGCTGTTTTTTTCTAAAGACCTTTTTTTTTAAAGTTTACTCAACCATTTACAGCTATTACAAAATATTGGCTATATTCCTTGTGTTGTACGATATATCCTTGTAGCTTATTTTATTCTTAATAGTTTGCACCTCTTATTGCCCTACCCCTATATTGGCCCTTCTCCCCCTCCCCACTGGTAACCAGTAGTTAGTTCTCTATATCTGTGAGTCCGCTTCTTTTTTGTTGTACTCACTAGTTTGTCTTATTTTTTAGGTTCCACATGTAAGTGATATCATACAGTATTTGTCTTTGTGTGTCTGACTTATTTCATTTAGCATAATGCCCTCCAAGTCCATCCATGTTGCTACAAATGGCAAAATTTCATTCTTTTTTATGGCTAAGTAGTATTCCATTGTATATATATACCACATCTTCTTTATCCATTCATCTGTTGATGGGGACTTTGGTTGCTTCCATATCTTGGCAACTGTAAATAATGCTGCTGTGAACATTGGGACCTTTGCATATACCCAAGAGCTGTCCCTTGTTTTGCTTTTAGTGGCAGGGAAACAGTCATTTAGTAATTTCCTGCCTCAGTTGATTCCACACAGAATGGGATATCCAGAGGTATTTTTGAAGTCCAGGGACATTCTGAATATGGAAACCAAAGGGTGTAACCCCTCCAGATGGTTGGTACCATCTGCTAAGGAGTAGGATGTGTGACTAGCCAAAGGACCCTTACTTTTCCATGGATGAGTGGACTCGATCAAATTAAAAAGAAGGTGGTTTCTGCTAAACATGAGTATAGGCAGCTGAAGGAATTGTTTAGAATGGGGACAGTTCAGAGTCTTGCTTTGACCCTCTATCTTTAAGTCAGCCGGACCATTCCACAGAGGTCCACAAGAACACTCTAGTATAGTGGTTCCCTTCCCTGTCTGTACATTAAAATCACCTGTGGAATTTTAAGATGCCCTGTGCCTGATCACAGCAGACGAATTAAATCAACATTTGGTTATGGGAGAATCCAGACAACTGTATATGTTTTTATGTGCCTACAATCAGGGTCCTTTCAGGACGCAAAAACCAGAAACAAAGAACTTAATTAAAATAATTTTTAAAAAATTTAACCAGTTATTGAGGAATGCAGGAAGCAGCTACTACCGCTACAGGTGGGGGAAACAAAGGAATGAAGTCAGGGCTATTAAAACTTAGAGTGTAGAGGAGGGTCCCTGCAGTACTGAGACTCCGACTTCTGGGAGGAGTGGGTGCTGTCACTTGTTGCTGGTGTCTGAGCTCAGAGGAAGAATCCCGTGGAGCTGAATGAAACCCAGACTTCAGAAGAGCTTGTATCTGGTTTGCTAGAGCTTGTATCTCAGATACAAATGGTTCTGGGATTGTGGCAAAACTGGAAACTGAAACCAGTTTTTGCTACTAGAACCAACTGCTGTGGCCAGGGTGACACTGATAGGAACAGGAAGCAAAGGGGATGGAGCAAAATCCTTTCTCCATAGTCCATCATTTCAGTCTCCTTTAGCGCCCCCTGTTGGCAGAGCTGATAAAGGAGTAATACTGTTGGCTGAATCCCAGTCCTAGCATTTCAAAGTGAAGCATAGAAGGGTGAATTTGAGGTAAGAAATAAGCATTAATAACCAGAACTGTTTGCCCCAGGTGATTCTATTGGGAAGGCAGTGTTAAGAACTACTGACTATGGAAAGTTTGGATTTAGGACTGTCCTAGGCATTCCTGGTTTGCTTTTGTTTTGCCCCAGTCCCTAGTCAGTTCAATTTGCCCATTATCACCCTGCTTCTTTAGTTTCCATGTTTTCCTTTGGACTCTTGGCCTTTGGGTTCCCACAGTTATGGCTTAGATTTGGCCCATGCGTTCCCCCAGCTTTGAGGAACTCTGGCACTCGCTAGCCCTACCAGACCCAAGGCTGGGCAGTTAGAGGAGAGGGATTAGATTCTGGTTTCCATGGAGTCTGTTTTGGCTCATAATTCAGGGACCATATTTCCCTGGAAGCAGCCAGCTCTGGTGCTCCATTACCACCTTGTGTTGATGGCCAGTCCCAACAGTGGTTTGCTGTCACTGGTTTCGAAGAGAACCCAAATAGGAAAAGTCAGTTATCCTGTGCATTGTCACTGAATGAAAACATGTGAAACATGAAAGCTGAAATCATGCCTCCGCTTTTGTTCTCTGGAGAGCTTGATTCGGTTCTTTCTATTAGTTGTGTGGTTCCTCACTTACAAAACACCCAACCAGTTAGATCAGAAGAGAAATAAAGCTAGTTCTTCCCATCCTGAGGACCTCCCATATACATAGAAACATGATGAATCCTCATTCAAATCACTAGAATGAGCATCAGCAGGTTTTGGTCATTCATTTAACAAACGTATACTCTGCACCTACTGTGATCTAGGTTGGGTTCCATGCACTAGAGGTATAGCAGTGAACAAAGCAAAGTGATTCTCCTCACGTAGGTCACAGCCTACGGAGGAAGAGAGACAATAAGTAAATAAGTAAACTTATAATGTACTATAAGTAAACTTATAATGGCATATTAGTTAGATACTCCTGTGTAACAAATTACCTCAAATTTAGTACCTTAACACAACAAAGATATATTATCTCATAGCTTCTGAGAGTCAGGAGACTGTTGGGTGATTTGGCTTAGGGTCTCTCATGAGGTTGTAGTCAAGTTGTCATGAGGGTGGATCTGAAGATGTGTCTGGCTTTGGGGGATCTGCTTCCAAGTTCACTCATGTGGCATCATCATGAGGCTCTGTTGCTCACCATGTGGACCTCCCCAGAGATCTATTCACAACCTGGCACCTGGCTTCCCTTGGAATGAGTGACCCAGGAGAAAGAGTGGTCAAGATGGAAGCCATGGTATCCTTTATAACCTAACCTTGGAAGCGGCATACCTTTGCCTCTGCCATATCGTTCTTAACTATGATCAAATACGGCAGGGGACTACCTGGGGGCATGGATACCAGGATAGAGGGATCTTCGGTCTGTCTTGGAGGCTGGCTACTATGGGTGGTAATAAGTGCCATGGAGGATACAAAGCAGGGTAAAAGGGTGGGGAGGAAGACAGTGTTTGGAGTGACTATTGCTCTTGATACAGATGGTCAGATGACTTCATTGATACAGAGAAAAGACTTGAAGGAATTGAGGGAGTAGCTTCATGGCTTCCACCTAGAGGTCACCTTTTCCGTGAAGACTTCCCTCAGCTCCTGCCCCACCCATCAGTTTCACTAAGAACCCCTACTGTGTGCTCCCAGAGCACCCACATGTACTCTCTGAAAGCTCTCATCACCTTGTGGTGTTTTCTTTCTTTCTCTGCCACTAGAGGGTGAGTTCTTCAGTGCCATGGACAATGTTTTATTCATCTTTGTATCTCCAGTAAAAAAATCAGTAAATTTGATGAGTGAATAAAGTGAATGAATAAATTTACTTCCTCTGCAGTCTTTTTTGGGGAATTTAGTTTGAACTCCTCTTTAACACTGTATGTTTTTTAAAAATTAAACATCAATGATTGGGGGACTTTCAAGATGGTGGAGGAGTAAGATACGGAGATCACCTTCTGCCCCACAAATACATCAAAAATACATCTACATGTGGAACAACTCCTACAGAACACCTACTGAACACTGGCAGAAGACCTCAGACTTCCCAAAAGGCAAGAAACTCCCCATGTACCTGGGTAGGCCAAAAGAAAAAAGGAAAAACAGAGACAAAAGAATAGGGACAGGACCTGCACCTCTGGGAGGGAGCTGTGAAGGAGGAAAAGTTTCCACACACTAGGAAGCCCCTTTGTGGGCGGAGACTGCAGGTGGTGGAGGGGGGAAGCTTTGGCACCACGGAGGAGAGCGCAGCAACAGGGGTGCGGAGGGCAAAGCAGAGAGATTCCCGCAAAGAGGATCGGTGCCGACCACCACTCACCAGCCTGAGACGCTTGTCTGCTCACCTGCTGGGGTGGGTGGGGGCTGGGAGCTGAGGCTCCAGCTTTGGAGGTCGGATCCCAGGGAGAGGAATGGGGTTGGCTGTGTGATCACAGCCTGAAGGGGGCTAGTGCACCACGGCTAGCTGGGAGGGAGTCCGGGAAAAAGTCTGGACCTGCCCAAGAAGCAAGAGACCATTGTTTCAGGGTGCGCGAGGAGAGGGGATTCCTTTCCTGTCTGCCCACAGAAGGCAGAGCACCGCCTATATGAGCTCTAGAGATGGGTGCAAGCCACGGCTATCAGCTCAGACACCAGAAACGGGCATGAAATGCTAATACTGCTGCTGCAGCCACCAAGAGGCCTGTGTGCAAGCACAGGTCACTATCCATACCTCCCCTCCCGGGAGCCTGTGCAGCCCGCCACTGCCAGGGCCCCGTGATCCAGGGACAACTTCCCCAGGAGAACACATGGTACACCTCAGGTTGTTGCAAAGTCACACTGGCCTCTGCCACCACAGGCTCACCCCGCATTCCGTACCCCTCCCTCCCCGCCCAGCCTGAGTGAGCCAGAGCCCTCTAATCAGCTGCTCCTTTAACCCCGTCCTTTCTGGGCAGGAACAGAAGCCTGAGGGAGGACTACACCCAGAGGCGGGGCCAAAACCAAAGCTGAATCCCAGGAGCTGTGCGAACAAAGAAGAGAAAGGGAAATCTCTCCCAGCAGCCTCAGGAGTGGCGAATTAAATCCTCACAATCAACTTGAGGAACTGTGCATCTGTGGAATACCTGAATAGACAACAAATCAACCCAAATTTCAGGCGGTGGACTTCGGGAGCAACTGTAGACTTGGGGTTCGCTGTCTGCAACTGACTTGTTTCTGATTTTTATGTTTATCTTAGTATAGTTTTTAGCACTTGTTATCATTGGTGGATTTGTTTACTGGTTTGGTTGCTCTCTTCTCTTTTTTTTATTACTTTTTAATTTTTTTATTTTAATAATTTTTTTAATTTTAATTATTTTATATTATTTTATTTTTATTTATCTATATTTTTTCTTTCTTCTTCTTCTGAGCTGTGTGGCTGACACGGTCTTGGTGCTCTGGGCTGGTGTCAGGCCTGAGCCTCTGAGGTAGGAGGGCCGAGTTCAGGACATTGGACCACCAGAGACCTCCCAGCCCCACATAATATCAATCAGCGAGAGCTCTCCCAGAGATGTCTGTCTCAACGCTAAGACCCACCTCCACCCAACAGCCAGCAAGCTCCAGCGCTGGATGGCCCGTGCCAAACAACTAGCAAGACAGGAACACAACCCCACCCATTATCAGAGAGGCTGCATAAAATCATAATAAGTTCACAGACACCCCAAAACACACCACCGACTGCAGCCCTGCCCATCAGAAAGACAAGATCCAGCCCCACCCACCAGAACACAGGTACAAGTCCCCTCCACCAGGAACCCTACACAAGCCACTGAACCAACCTTACCCACTGGGGGCAGACACCAAAAACAATGGGAACTACAAACCTGCAACCTGCAAAAAGGAGACCCCAAACACAGTAAGTTAAGCAAAATGAGAAGACAGAGAAATATTCAGCAGATGAAGGAGCAAGGTAAAAACACACCAGACCAAACAAAGGAAGAGGAAATAGGCAGTCTACCTGAAAAAGAATTCAGAATAATGAGAGTAAAGATGATCCAGATCTTGGAAATAGAATGGAGAAAATACAAGAAACATTTAACAAGGACCTAGAAGAACTAAAGAGAAAACAAACAATGATGAACAACACAATAAATGAAATTAAAAATTCTCTAGAAGGAGTCAGAAGCAGAATAACTGAGGCAGAAGAACAGATAACTGACCTGGAAGATAAAATAGTGGAAATAACTACTGCAGAACAGAATACAGAAAAAAGAATGAAAAGAATTGAGGACAGCCTCAGACACTGCTGGGACAACATTAAATGCACCAACATTAGAATCATCGGGGTCCCAGAAGAAGAAGAGAAAAAGAAAGGGTCTGAGAAAATATTTGAAGAGATTATAGTTGAAAACTTCTCTAACATGGGAAAGGAAATAGTCAATCAAGTCCAGAAAGCGCAGAGTCCCACATAGGCTAAATCCAAGGAGAAACATGCCAAGACACATATTAATCAAACTATCAAAAATTAAATACAAAGAAAAAATATTAAAAGCAGCAAGGGAAAATCAACAAATAACATACAAGGGAATCCCCATAAGGTTAACAGCTGATCTTTCAGCAGAAACTCTGCAAGCCAGAAGGGAGTGGCAGGACATATTTAAAGTGATGAAACGGAAAAACCTACAGCCAAGATTACTCTACCCAGCAAGGATCTCATTCAGATTCAATGGAGAAATTAAAACCTTTACGGACACGCAAAAGTTAAGAGAATTCAGCAGCACCAAACCAGCTTTCCAACAAATGCTAAAGGAACGTATCTAGGCAGGAAACACAAGAGAAGGAAAAGACCTACAGCAACAAACCCCAAACAATTAAGAAAATGGTAATAGGAACATACATATAGATAATTACCTTAAATGTAAATGGATTAAATGCTCCAACCAAAAGACATAGACTGGCTGAATGGATATGAGAACAAGATCCGTCTATATGCTATCTACAAGAGACCCACTTCAGACCTAGGGACACATACAGACTGAAAGTGAGGGGATGGAAAAAGATATTCCATGCAAATGGAAATCAAAAGAAAGCTGGAGTAGCAATTCTCATACCAGACAAAACAGACTTTAAAACAAAGAGTATTACAAGAGACAAAGAAGGACACTACATAATGATCAAGGGATCAATCCAAGAAGAAGATAAAACAATTGTAAATATTTATGCACCCAACATAGGAGCACCTAAATACATAAGGCAAATGCTAACAGCCATAAAAGGGGAAATCGACACTAACACAATCATAGTAGGGGACTTTAACACCCCACTTTCACCAATGGCCAGATCAACCAAAATGAAAATAAATAAGGAAACACAAGATTTAAATGATACATTAAATAAGATGGACTTAATTGATATTTATAAGACATTCCATCCAAAAACAACAGAATACACTTTCTTCTCAAGTGCTCATGGAACATTCTCCAGGATAGATCATATCTTGGGCCACAAATCAAGCCTTGGTAAATTTAAGAAAATTGAAATCACATCAAGTATCTTTTCCGACCACAATGCTATGAGATTAGATATCAATTACAGTAAAAAATCTGTAAAAAATACAAACACATGGCGGCTAAACAATACACTACTAAATAACCAAGAGATCACTGAAGAAATCAAAGAGGAAAACAAAAAATACCTAGAAACAAATGACAATGAAAACATGATGACCCAAAACCTATGGGATGTAGCAAAAGCACTTCTAAGAGGGAAGTTTATAGCAATACAATCCTATCTCAATAAACAACAAACATCTCAAATAAACAACCTAACCTTACACCTAAAGCAATTAGAGAAAGAAGAACAAAAAAACCCCAAAGTTGGCAGAAGGAAAGAAATCATAAAGATCAGATCAGAAATAAATGAAAAAGAAATGAAGGAAACCATAGCAAAGATCAATAAAACTAAAAGCTGGTTCTCTGAGAAGATAAACAAAATTGATAAACCATTAGCCAGACTCATCAAGAAAAAAAGGCAGAAGACTCAAATCAATAGAATTAGAAATGAAAAAGGAGAAGTAACAACTGACACTGCACAAATACAAAGGATCATGAGAGATTACTACAAGCAACTCTATGCCAATAAAATGGACAACCTGGAAGAAATGGACAGATGCTTAGAAAAGCACAACCTTCTGAGACTGAACCAGGAAGAAACAGAAAATATAAACAGACCAAACACAAGCACTGAAATTGAAACTGTGATTAAAAATCTTCCAACAAGCAAAAGCCCAGGACCAGATGGCTTCACAGGCGAATTCTATCAAACATTTAGAGAAGAGCTAACACCTATCCTTCTCAAACTCTTCCAAAATATAGCAGAGGGAGGAACACTCCCAAACTCATTACACGAGGCCACCATCACCCTGATACCAAAACCAGACAAAGACGTCACAAAGAAAGAAAACTACAGACCAATATCACTGATGAACATACATGCAAAAATCCTCAACAAAATACGAGCAAACAGAATCAACAGCACATTAAAAGGATCATACACCATGATCAAGTGGGGTTTATCCCAGGAATGCAAGGATTCTTCAATATACGCAAATCAATCAATGTGATACACCATAGTAACAAATTGAAGAAGAAAATCCATATGATGATCTCAATAGATGCAGAAAAAGCTTTTGACAGAATTCAACACCCATTTATGATAAAAACCTCCAGAAAGTAGGCATAGAGGGAACTTACCTCAACATAATAAAGGCCATATATGACAAATCCACAGTCAACATCGTTCTCAATGGTGAAAAACTGAAACTATTTCCTCTAAGATCAGGAACAAGACAAGGTTTTCCACTCTCACTACTATTATTCAACATAGTTTTGGAAGTTTTAGCCACAGCAATTAGAGAAGAAAAAGAAATAAAAGGAATCCAAATCAGAAAAGAAGAAGTAAAGCTGTCACTGTTTGCAGATGATGATACTGTGTATGTATGATACTATACATAGAGAATCCTAAGGATGTTACCAGAAAACTACTAGAGCTAATCAATGAATTTGGTAAAGTAGCAGGATACAAAATTAATGTACAGAAATCTCTTGCATTCCTATACACTAATGATGAAAAATCTGAAAGAGAAATTAAGGAAACACTCCCATTTACCACTGCAAAAAAAAGAATAAAATACCTAGGAATAAACCTACCCAAGGAGACAAAGACCTGTGTGTAGAAAAGTATAAGATACTGATGAAAGAAATTAAAGATGATACAAACTGATGGAGAGATATACCACGTTCTTGGATTGGAAGGATCAACATTGGGAAAATAACTATAAAGCAATCTACAGATTCAATGCAATCCCTATCAAACTACCAATGGCATTTTTCACAGAACTAGAACAAAATATTGCACAATTTATATGGAAACACAAAAGACCCCGAATAGCCAAAACAATCTTGAGAAAGAAAAATGAAGCTGGAGGAATCAGGTTCCCTGACTTCAGACTATACTACAGTAATTAAGACAGTATGGTATTGGCACAAAAACAGAAATATAGATCAATGGAACAGGATAGAAAGCTCAGAGATAAATGCACGCACATATGGTCACCTTATCTTTGATAAAGGAGGCAAGAATATACAATGGAGAAAAGACAGCCTCTTCAATAAGTGGTGCTGGGAAAACTGGACAGTTACATGCAAAAGAATGAAACTAGAACACTCCCTAACACCATACACAAAAATAAATTCAAAATGGATTAAAGACCTAAATGTAAGGCCAGACACTATAAAACTCTTAGAGGAAAACATAGGAAGAACACTATTTGACATAAATCACAGCAAGATTCTTTTTGATCCACCTCTTGGAGAGATGGAAATAAAAACAAAAATAAACAAATGGGACCTAATGAAACTTAAAAGCTTTTGCATAGCAAAGGAAACCATAATCCAGATGAAAAGACAACCCTCAGAATGGGAGAAAATATTTGCAAACGAAGTAACTGACAAAGGATTAGTCTCCAAACTATACAAGCAGCTCATGCAGCTCAATATCAAAAAAACAAACAACCCAATCCAAAAATGGGCAAAAGATCTAAATAGACATGTCTTCAAGGAAGATATACAGATTTCCAACAAAAATATGAAAAGATGTTCAACATCACTAATCATTAGAGAAATGCAAATCAAAACTACAATGAGGTATCATCTCACACCAGTCAGAATGGCCATCATCAAAAAATCTACAAACAATAAATGCTGGAGAGGGTGTAGAGAAAAGGGAACCCTCTTGCACTGTTGGTGGGAATGTAAATTGATACAGCCACTATGGAGAACAGTATGGAGGTTCCTTAAAAAACTAAAAATAGGACTACCATAAGACCCAGCAATCCCACTACTGGGCATATACACTGAGAAAACCATAATTCAAAAAGAGTCACATACACAATGTTCATTGCAGCTCTATTTACAATAGCCGGGACATGGAAGCAACCTATGTGTCCATCAACAGATGAATGGATAAAGAAGATGTGGCACATATATACCATGGGAATATTACTCAACCATAAAAAAACCCAATATTGAGTTATTTGTAGTGAGATGGTTGGACCTAGAGTCTGTCATACAGAGAGAAGTAACTCAGAAAGAGAAAAACAAATACCGTATGGTAACACATATCTATGGAATCTTAAAAAAAGAAGAAAAAATGGTTCCAATGAACCTAGGGGCAGGACAGGAATAAAGATGCAGACGTAGAGAATGGACTTGAGGACACAGGGAAGGGGGAGGGTAAGCTGGGACGAAGTGAAAGAGCAGCATTGACATATATACACTACCAAATGTAAAATAGATAGCTAGTGGGAAGCAGCTGCATCGCAAGGGGACATCAGCTCGGTGCTTTGCGACCACCTAGAGGAGTGGGATAGGGAAGGTGGGAGGGAGACACAAGAGGGAGGGGACATGAGGATATATGTATACATATAGCTGATTCACTTTGTTATATAGCAGAAACTAACCATTGTAAAGCAATTATACTCCAATAAAGATGTTAAAAAAAATTTTTTTTAAATCAAGGATCTTTTGTCTAAAAATAAATCCCTGGACATGAAATCATATACCCACTTTAAACATATAAATCTACTCCTCTGATGCTATGTCAATTGCATTGCCTACAGATACTGTTAGTTTATGAAGCATCGCATGGAACAAAAATATGTGGCAACTGATTGAATGGGAACATTTTGTGAGAATAATATTTTTGTTCCCATGCAGCAACATTTCTATTAAATAGCTTCTAAATATGTAAAAAGAAAAAAACCCTCAGATTGGCAATAGAATACCCTAAGGAGTCTAGAAAGCCTGTAAACCAGCAATATTACTTTATAATGAAAAACAGATATGAGTGATATTGTTTCTTCATGTTTCTTCTCTTTTTTTTTTTTTTAAGCCAAAGAAAGGTTGTTCTTATTTATTTATTTAGGATGCATTGGGTCTTTGTTGCTGCGTGTGGACTTTCTCTAGTTGCAGCGAGCAGGGGCGACTCCTCCTTGCGGCATGCGGGCTTCCCATTGCGGTGGCTTCTCTTGTTGCAGAGCATGGGCTCTAGGCACGTGGTTTTTAGCAGTCGTGGCACTTGGGCTCGGTAGTTGTGGCTCACAGGCTCTAGAGCACAGGCTCAGTAGTTGTGGCACATGGGCTTAGTTGCTCCATGCCATGTGGGATCTTCCCAAACCAGGGATCGAACCCCTGTCCCCTGCATTGGCAGGCAGATTCCTAACCACTGCGCCACCAGGGAAGTCCCACGCCCTCCTTCTTTTGGCAATCGTTTTCTTTCTAAATATATGTCCAATAAATCACATGCTCTGATTCACCCACAGCCCTGGGTCAGAGGCAGTCGTTTATACAAAAGGACAGTTGGTCACTCACAGAACTATGTCTCCCGTGTGTTTGGGAACTAAACCATCATTCCGAACATCAGTGGTCTGGCTCCTTAGGACTCAAGAGGTCTAGTCTGGCATCTAGTTTAGGATTGCTCCCAAAGTTCAGCCCTGAGAACTGAAAGTACCAAAGCCAAGGAAACCGTAATGTTCATAGAAGTCACCTAGGTATCTTGCTAAATGAAACTTCTGGTCCAGAAGGTCTGGGGTGGGACCTAAGATCCAGCATTTCTAACAAAACTCTCGGTGATTCTTTGTGGCTGGTCCTCCTATCATGCTTTGAATAGTAAGATATTAAAATAGTTTCAGAGAGTCCAAAGTTGACCTGTCTGCCTGCATCTGTAGATGGTTTGAGATTTCTTTTTTTCTTTCCCCTTTTCTTTTTTTAACCATCCTAATGAGGAGCCCCTAATAATCAAGAAACAAATTTATTTTATTAATTTGCAAAGTTGTTAAACCAGTTGTTCTCCACAAGATACGTTACATTTCAGGTCTCTGTTCGTTCAAAAGCTCACTTTGAAAAACACATTTTGCCATACATTTTCATTTGAACAAGTGCCAAGATGCCAAGGAATCTACAATGTAGATTTTAAATCTAACTGAATCCTTACCTATTACCTCCACATCAAATATACTGTACTTCAAGCGTTTGCAAAATGGAAGTGAGCCAAGAAAAATATAGCCATTAGAAATAAAATTAAAAAGTTACATTGATCATCTCATATAAAATTCCAGGTCAACACCTTTCTCCTATGCCCCAGCTGCATGGGAGGAACAGGGGGATTTCATCCACGATTTCTTTTATTTTAAAATGTCTTATTTTATTATTTTTATATTTTAAATTTTTATTACTTTAAATTTTATTATTTTAAAATAAAAATATTTTTTGATGTGACACTGATCTAATTCTCAAAGCAGTGCAGAGAGTGTGCAGAGTTATTCACTAGTTTTTGGCTTAGGTATATTCAAATTTTCTTAACAAGATGTACAACTGTGACATCATATTGGCTGGAGGTTGTTGACTTTCGATTATTTTTTAAAGATTTAGCAAAGTAAAAGAATGTGTCAGAATGAGTAGGAGCTTCCCAAGCTCGTATCTGTTCAGCAGCTCACCGACCATGCCTTACTCCTTACCCAAATCTCCAACCACATCTCCATCCTTAGAGCCCTCACCGTGATCTAAGTAGGAAGGTAGCACCTGTGCCCAGAAGGCTTTTGAGACCCACTGATTGAGTCTCTGCAGTGGCCAAGCCCAGCTCAATACTGTCCCATCAACAAGCTACCAGCTGTGTGTCATTTCGGTCCCAAATTCAACGTGCCTCACAGCTCTCAAAGCATGTATCTTTTACAGATGACAACTCACAGGGTGAATTTGGATATTTTTTAAATGTCTAGGGACTTCCCTAGTGGTGCAGTGGTTAAGAATCTGCCTGCCAATGCAGGGGACACGGGTTCGATCCCTGGTCCTGGAAGATCCCACATGCCGCGGAGCAACTAAGTCCGTGTGCCACTACTACTGAGCCTGCGTGCCCAGGGCCCGTGCTCCGCAACACGAGAAGCCACCGCAATGAGAAGCCCGCGCACCACAACGAAGTGTAGCCTCCACTCACCGCAACTACAGAAAGCCTGCGCACAGCAACGAAGACCCAACGCAGCCAAAAAAAAAAAATGTCTATACTTGGTGGGTTTTGCCACCTCATTTCAGTTGTGAACCTCATTGCTGCCTCAAAGATGTTGAGAGTACTTCTGATTTCTGAATATCCAAAAGGCAGTAACCATGGAAACCCAACAGATTCTTTTCTTTGGTCAGGGACAGCTTCTTTATACCCATTAACCTCCTCCACCTGCTTGTGGCTGCTGTTAACTATTTTCCAAGGTTTCCTTGGAAAATGAAAACTAGAATGCCAACTTAATGTTGCTAGCTTCTACTTAATGAAAGGTGGCACCTGTAAATATCTGCAACTCAGCCACTTCAAAGGACAGAAGTGGCCATAACAATAGCAAATAACACACACATGTAAATAAATAGCATTTTAAAAAGCTTTCACATGTGTCCTGTCATATGCTCTTCACCATGGCTCTGTGAGGTTGAGGGGATGTAAGCCCATTTCACCAGTGAGAATGCTGAGACTCAGAGATTACGTGATCCATCAAAGCCACACAGCAAACAGACTCACAGACATAGAGAACAGACTTGTGGTTGCCAAGGGGGAGGGGGCTGAGGGAGGGATGGAGTGAGAGGTTGGGGTTAGCAGAAGTAAGCTGTTATGTATAGAATGGATAAACAACAAGGTCCTACTGTACAGGACAGAGAACCACATTCAATATCCTATGATAAACCGTAATGGGAAAGAATATTAAAAAAAAGAATATATATGTGTAACTGAATCACTTTGCTGTACAGCAGAAATTACACAACATTGTAAATCAACTATACTTCAATAAAAAAATGTTTTTAAAAGCCACATGGTAGGTAAGTGGCAGAGCCATGATTTGTACTTGGGTCTTTTAAATCCAAATTCCATACTTTTCACACTACACCACTTTGCCTCAATTAAGGACAGAAGATAGTGTTTTGAACCTAAAATTGGTGAGACTGGTCTAAATACATTTCCAGCATACCACAAGTCTCAGTCTTAAGACTTTTCTTTCTTGGTCCAAACATCCAGACTTTAAAATCAGAAAATACATACTCAGAATCTAATCTGCACCAGTGCATGCTGTAGAAGGGGTTTGGAGGAGACCACAGGAAGTAAAGGGGAAGCTGAGTATGAGGACCTCCCAGTTTCTACTCTTTCCAAGTCATTTCTACTTTTTTTCCTTTTTTATATGTTGAGATATAATTTTTTAAATACATATACTCACTCTTATAGGGTAAAGAGCTCCAGAAGAAGAGAGACCCAGACCCATGTTTTACACTAGCTTAGTCCCCATCTATATCTGGTTACCATCTATGTCTGGGACACTGCTCATCACTTCTCCATGACTCAGTTTCCTCACTTGGGAAAATGAACCCGCAGAGCGATTGTTAGGACCAATGAGGCAATACAGTCTTACTTTGGGAGTAAGTGCAAGGCATTCTCACATGCATGCCCTTGCTTGGTTAGGGGGCAGGGAGGGGTTGCTGAGGTGATGGTTAGGGTGAGAGAAAAACAGGCAAGAATTCTCTGTAGCCTAGAGCACGATAGAACCTGCAGGGAAATTCCTGTAACTTTCCCAAGGATCATCCTGCCCTGGGAAAATGCTTGAATGGTCCTGCAGAGAAACTGGACCCTTTTCCTGTTCCCCATTAGGAAAGTTGGCATCATCCAAAGAAGTGGAATCTTTAGGGAAAGGAAGAGTGTCTGCCGTGTCAACAGTCAGTTCTTTCCCAGCACAGCCGATGAGAAGACCATCTCAGAATACACCTCGTGGGAATAGACCAGAGAGCACTTCCTGAACTGATAGCCTGGGAGCAGGCAGGACATCAAAAGCTGGCTTAAGTGAATCATTGTAAGTGGGACCACATAATTTGACTGTGAGACTTTTTTTTCTTTTTGTCAGCATAATGTCAACCTGAAGAGGCAGCATGGAGAAACAGAAATACGAAAGGAGTTTGGGTTGACTCTCTGGGTTTAAACTCTGCTTTAACTCCTGCTCTGACATTTATAAAGTGAGTGAGTTCAATTTCCTCATATGTAAAATGAGCATATGTTGGGATTTGAACAGGTCAATAAATAACACTTTAATCCTCCTCCAAATAAGAATCTGAATAAAATAAAAAATAGCCATGAGTCAAATTGTGTGTGGGGGGGTGGGTTTGTCAACATCACCTTAATAACTGGATTTGGGACATCTGGATTCGGGAGTGCAGTCTGAATCCACAGCCAGTAATTCTTAATATTTCTAATATTTTTCCCTTTTCCAAAAACTGAACCAAATTCAGGCAAAATAGATACTCATAACCATCTACCTTCCCCAAAGGTTACTCTTGGCAACAAAGAAGAGAATAGTGGGGATCAGACAGAGGATCAGATCACTTCCAGAACAAGAAGAGGAAACAGGGACTCTATGGTCTTAAACCACCTGGGAAAAGAATGATGGGCCAATGGGTGTGCAGACCCTTAGCACCCAACCAATTGGAAAAAGGAAGCAGCTTCTTGGGGATGGGAGTGTGAAAGAGAGACTGGAAAGGTCTGTGATGGAACCTGAAACATAGGATGAAGAAGAGGTTCCCCAATCAGATACCACCTCCATCTCCCTTGTAGGGATGGTGAAATCATTAAAGGAGATGAAATAAATGTAGCACCAATCAGGGAGCCAGTGACCATGTGCGGTTATTTTCTTTCCTTCTTTAATCTTTTCCCCCCAACCTGCTTTAGAAAATGAGGACAAATAAGTTCTGCAGCAGCTCCCTGAGACGCTTTCCCCAGGGCAACCCCGGCTACCTCAGTCTGCTCTTGTCAAGGTAGGACGACATTCATCCTAGGTTCCCCAGGGCAGGTTGTGGGCCCTGTGTCCTGTCCAGTTTAGCACTTGCTGGAAAAAGAGTCCTAACTGGGTTATACTGACCCTCTTTCCAGTAGGAAATTTTCAGGCAGAAAAACAACAGGTTTTTCTCCCTTTGTTTCCAAATCGCTGCTTTTTCTTGCCTCTTCTCCCCTTCCTTCTCAGGCTCCATTGCTGGGTCCTTTTAGCAAAGGTCAGCATTTCCCAGGTGTGGTTCCTTCCTGTTTTCTTATTCCCTCTGCCTGTCCTCTCTGGATGACCCCCACCCACTCCTTCTTCAACTACACCAAACTACATTTGCTCCAACTTCCAAATCTCTGTCCCCTGCTGTAACTGCCCCGCTCACATCTCCGACTGCCGCGCCTTTACCTGGATTCCCTCCAAACATCCCAAACCTAACTCACTTTCTTATCCTTCTTCCCTCCAACTGATTCTCTTTCTTGCATCTTCCAGCTCTACTTTTGCCTCACTTTCCCTAACTGGAAGTCTTAAAATTATCCTAAGTAGCTGATTCTTTTTTAGTCCCCGCATTTAATTAAAGCTTGATTCTGTCAATATCACTTACATGCGGCCTCTTCTCTCCAGCCTTAGCTGGATCTTCATCCTTCACCTGCCTCCTTGCAAAGGCCTCGTAAATGATCTCCCGTCTACATGTGTCGGAGTCTTAACAACTAGACCGCCAGGGAAGTCCCTCTCTCTCTCTTTCTATCTCTGTCTGTCTGTCTCTCTCTCTGTCCCTCTCTGTCTCTGTCTCTCTCTCTCACACAAACACACACACACACACACAGACACACACACACACACACACGACGTAACCTGCAAGACACTCCTGACTCCCTTTGCCCGGTGCCCGGTACTCTCAGTCCAAGCTTCTTACAATGACCTGCACATCCTCTACTGCCCAGTGCCTCCTGCCTTGTCGCCCATTCATCCACCCTCCAAGCCTCCAGACCCAATGGCACTGAATTGATGTCACCTTTCCTAGAAGAGTCTATAACCCTTAACGCTTCTCTGCTTAGGCTCCTCCTGCGCCCTCCGCTTTGAATGTCCTTCCCCAATACACACACCTAATCCCTGACTTGTAAACATATTTTTCCTTTAAGGATGATTTCAGATGTCCTTGCTTTGGAGAAGCCTTCCCCAACTTCTCTGCTTGTTAGTTACGTCCCTTTTGTGCGCCCTCAATATTGAACTGCGTAACAGAGTTACACATACTCAAATTGTAGGTAATCTATTGGCATTTATGATTCTCCCATTATAATGGTCGTTTCTTGAGAATAGAGAATCATTTTTTTAATTCCTTTATTTCCAGCATCTAGGTATTGACCCCCTCTTAGGTACAATCATTATGCCACTTATTGCACATAGAGATAAATGGAGGGATGAAGACTGATTTACATTCGTGTGATAAAAGCATTCCCATTAACCACAGGTCTGGGAATCAGGAAACACAGCCCCAGGCATCAGTGTTGCCTCTACTTAGCCTTGTGAACTAAAAAATAAGTCCCTCCTCCAAGCTGTGTTTTGCTTCTTCATTTTGAACAACGGTCAAATAATAGCCCAATAACTCTCCTGATGGGTACAACAGCAACATGAAAATTTTTCAGAGTATTTTCATGTCTAACATGAATATATTGAAATACATCACTGTTACTACCATGAATTAGACTTTGTGGCTAAACATTCAGGTGATGCTTTCAACTCAAATGAGTGAAAAGATGATATATACGCAAAAGAAGCTTTAAAGAATTAAACACACAGAACTCCATTCATAGCTTTCTTATTAAACCATAAATATGATCAATTAGTAGTTAGTAGCATTCTAATTTTATATCTAGACTTGCATAGATTTTTTTTTCTTTTCATAAATCTTTATTTTGAAATCAGACCCCTCCCAGGAGGTAATTTCAGACCAGCTTGTCTTCGAAAGCTCTTCCAAGCATTTTGAAAAAATAAAGAAAAATTGAGGACAATTACACTGCTGTGGTACCAGAATTCAATCTATATTAGAATCTCTCCTAAGGGAATAATTCTAAATACAGAAAACTCTTTATGCACTGAAAGTTCATTGCAATTTGTTTTTTTTCTACAAGAGAAAAAAATAGAAATAACCAAAATGTCCAATAAAAGGGTAATGGCTAAATGAATTTAGAGTGTACTAGTGTGATGGAAAACAATGAAATTTTATATATGATGTTATAAGGATTTGTAGCAACTTGGGTAAGCTGCTGTGTTATAATGTCACGTGGAAAAGTAAGGTAAAAAGCCTGTATACAATATGAGCACAAGTAACTAGAAAATAAGCCCAAGACACTAAGTATATCTGTACATCTTCTGCTTGTTTCTACTGCCTCTCCCTCTGACAGCAGTGAAAACTGGGAAGGACAACCATCTTGGTGTCAGGAGTGGGAACTGCCACCACAGTTTTTTCATAATCAGAACTTCCTCTGCCAGTTTGCCAGTGGAGGAAGGATTTCAATACTCTCAGACTCCCAATCCTACTTCATTTCTCTAAACCTTTTTATAATAACTTACATTTGATTACCAAAGTAATTTATGTTCACTTGAAAATCTTCCTAATTTTAAAGTTTCTTATCCATGTCTGGTTTGAAGTGAAACTGGAAAATAATTGTTCTTTTAGCAGCCCAAACTCTTGGCAGCTCGCCTCCAGAGCTTGGGATTATGTAACTCTCAGTGTAGCAGAAAAACTTTTCTAAAGGGCCAACTTCTCTTCTAGAACCCATCATTTCAAAACAGGTTTTAAGCAGATTATAAATGGGTTTTTACCACCGTGGTGGTATTTCCAGCATATACACTTAAAAGTGTGATACAATTTACGGGGTTTTTTTAACGCCTTGTAATAGGGAGTGAAATGTAGATAAACAAAGGGATTCCTCCCCACTCCCCAAGAGAGCTGTTTGTAAGTAATTACCAACTAGAGATGAATAAAAAGAGAATAGTAAATCCCAGATAAGAAGAAGATGTAGATGGGGGATGGCCATCTTCTCAGAAAGGTAGGCAGTAAGCTGGATGTGTATACCTGACATCACTTGATGTGTAAGGCTGACTTCCTCATCTCTTCCATATGTTCAGAGGTCTCTCTGTGGTCCTCACTGGTTTGAATAAATCTCTTCAGGGCCCTAGTGTAGACAGGCTTTCACACCAAAATCACCTGGCATGACAATTACAAATACAGATTCCAAAGCCTCACCCCAAACGTACTGAATGGCAACCTCTGGGGTGGGACTCAAGATTCTGCATCTTAACAAAGTGTCCTGGTGAGACTCATGCACTCTTTACAGGACAGGAATCTGAGGTCCAAAGTGGGAACTTGACTTGCCTAAGGTCACACCTCAGGGTGGTGGCAGAGCCCCCTGACCACCAGGTCAGCCCTTTCCTGGGGATATGAGGCCTTTGAAGTACAGACCTGTGTAAGAACAGAGGGCTGGATGTGAAGGTCACCCAGGCCAGAAACAAATTTGCCGCTAATCACTGGGCTACCATCCCCTGAGTCTCCCTTGGTTCATACAGGTGTCTCTCTGAGGTTTTTAGAGGGAACTAAAGAAGAAAATTACAGGGACTTCCCTGGTGGCACAGTGGATAAGAATCCGCCTGCCAGTGCAGGGGACAATGGTTCAAGCCCTGTTCCAGGAAGATCCCACATGCCACAGAGCAACTAAGCCCGTGCGCCACGACTACTGAGCCTGTGCTCTAGAGCCTGCGAGCCACAGCTTCTGAGCCTGCATGCCACAACTACTGAAGCCCACGTGCCTAGAGCCCGTGCTCCACAACAAGAGAAGCCACCACAATGAGAAGCCTGCACACTGCAACGAAGAGTAGCCCCCGCTTGCCCCAACTAGAGAAAGCCCACACACAGCAACCAAGACCCAACACAGCCAAAAATAAATTAATTTTTTTAAATTTTTCAAAACAATTTTCAAAAAAAAAAAAGAAGAAAATTACAAATCAAAGCAGGGTTTCTGTAAGCATGTTTCTTAGAAAACTAGTCCTTACAAGTAATCCATGAAGAAAGCATGGAATGGAATGGAATTGTATCCTTTCTCCCTGTTTTGAATAGTCTCGAGGAGTCCCTTGAGCCTATCAAGGCACTGAGAAGTCCTGCAGCAATGAAGCCCATTTACCTTTCCTCATTCTAGTGACCACTGACTTATTTGACAGAAATGCCTCTGTGTGTGTGTGTGTGTGTGAGTGTGTGTGTGTGTGTAATACCTTTAACATTGTTAAGGAACTAGTGTTCTAGAGAAACCATCTACTCATCCAGAAGTTTCTTTACTCAAGTCTATGTCACAAGTAGTGAGCTGGCTGGTATGGCGGGAAAGGCACTAAACTTGGATCCTGGAGTCCTGGGTTTTAGACTCCTCTCTGACACTTACTCATTTTAAGACCTTGGCTAAGTCTCTTGTCCCATTTTACAACTGAGGAAACTGAAACTAAGAGATACATACCTTTCCTGTCCACTCTACTGGTTGTTTGGAGGACCACATATAACAGCCCTCAGAATAGACAGCGCTATTAAAGTGTCATTATCTCTTCTTCTTCTTCCTCCTTCTCCTCCTTCTTCACATGCCCATCACTCAGGAGGTCATCTCCATCCCAGAGAACTCATCCTGTCTTTAACAGCAGGGCCTTGACAAGGTGACACCAGGTGTGAAACAAATACAGCATCTAAGGGTGACCAACTAATCCTCAAATCGCTGCAACATCAATGTTCTCTTTTCATGATGAACTCTCAAAGCATCGGCTGTAGAAGGTATTGACTCGGGTGTGGAACCTTTCTCACTGACTTACAGTTCAGTTATTCACGTAATTGATTTTCTTCTCTAGAGACGCTGACGTTGCTAATGCTGTTCCCACTCAGACCGCGGAGGACAGAACAGTTTCCTCTGGTTTTCCTTAGTCTGTGTTCCAGTGGGTGGTTCTCTGCCCAAACACACTTCCTTCAGTTGCAGCCATTCGCCTCCTCCCACTGCAGAGGAAGGGGATGAAGGCTGGAAATGCAGGCATGAGATTCCTCACAATGACCATAGGGAAATAGCCACCCATGTGTATCATTGGCTCTGGTGAAGTGTGACCCGGCACCGTGCCTCATCCATCTCTGTGCCCCTCACAGTGTTTCACACCGTTCCTGCCACCTCCTAGGTGCTTGAGAAATATTTCTGAATGAATGGATGAATAAACGAATGATCTCTGTCCTCCATCACCCTGTCATGTTTTCTCTGGTTTAACAGGGTCTCCCTGAGCCATCCTTCTCACCCATGACAGGCCACACCCTGTCGTGAGGTTGAAAATTTAATACAAGAGACTCACTAGTACACTCAGAAAACTAGGCAGTGGAGGTCCAGAGATGAATAGAGCGTTCTGTGGACCCCCAACGATCCTACTGTGCAGTACGAGAGAAATTCATTGGGCTGCAGGTGTCACAGGGTAAGGCCATGGCTACACGGGGATTCATTTTATTTCCCCCAATAGATTTTAAGCTCCCGGAGGACAGGAACCGTCTTCAGTATCGTCATTATCTTTATCTTCATCTTTATCGTCATCCTTGTCATGCAAGCTCCATGAGGACAGCAATTTTTGTTTTGTTCCCTGATGCATTCCAAGCATTCAGAACAGCTCCTGGCACATAACAGGTGCTCTTCAATCCACAGTTTAACACTGAATAATCATTATCAATGTGAGAATTTATTGCCTATCTCCTTCCTTCCAGGCACTAAGCCAAGTACTTTATATTCATTATTTCAACAATATGAGCAACCTGGGACCCTTGAGCGTAAGTAGGTACAGAAATGTCCTCAGTTGATGGAGCCACACTTCCTACCCAGGAAATCGGACTCCAGCGACCACACTCTTACCCACATCCCTCCCCATGATGCCATCCCCCAGCCACCTCTAACGCTTTCCTACGTCCCTCACAGTTCCTTGTAGGATGAGTAGTGAAGGTTCATCAAACTAATGAGAAGACAAGATTCCAAACCAACGTACTGGTCCTGGGCTGGTGACTGTACCTGAGAGCTCTGATCTTGAAGGCTCCAGCACTTCAACTGTCCAACACCGAGCCAGGGTTAATAAGGGAACAAAAACAGGATTGACCAAATGAGCATGCCAGTGTTAAACCCTGCCCAGCCAGGCAGTTAACAAGATTTTTACTGACAGGAAAATAAAGACTTCAGAAAGAAATATGATTCCTTCTGTCTTGTCTTAAAGTGAAAAATGAGTAGGACCAGAGAGAGAATGGATCACTTCCCCTTTCCAAGTGCAACTAGCTCTCTCTAGTTTCTCTCCAATGATACGAATGCAACCAAGCAAGCAGCAGGGCCACTGGTTCAACTACCACCTGCACAGGGGGAAAGAAGCATGATGGATGGGGCATATGAGGGAGGGAGCTGAAGTTTCCCAGGCCACGGAGGACACCCTGAGACACCAGGAGGGACACCCCTGTATGTGCCTGGAAGTGTGCTGAGAACTTTCCACCTGAAATGCAAACAGGAATATTCATGGGGGTATATCTGGTGCCAAACAATTAGAAAAGCCGCCTGCTCTTACTGATTATATTTAGTTCATTTCACTAAGTATCTGCTAGTCACCTACTCCGTGTCCAAACCTGAATTAGAGGTTTGTTTCTTTTATATCTGCATTGCCTAATAACAGCAGAAACACCTAATAGTATGTGACACCTTACCATGTGCTTTTAACTTCTGCTCATTTTGATTTGGTACCCAAAGGATACCATGGGATAAGCATGGAGGGAGTCATTATGCTGGTTTTATAGTTGAGGAAACCAGGGTTCACTAAGCGCTAACACTAAGTGCTTAACCTGTGCCAGGCACCAGGCAAGAAGTCTGCACACATTGTTTTTACAACAACCCTATAAGGTAGATACTTTATTATCTCCACTGTGCAGATGAGAAAACTGAGGCTTTGAGAGATTGTTTCCCAGAGTTGTACATATAGTGGGTGACAGAGCTGGTATGTAAACAAAGGAAGTTCTGTACCCTTGCTCTGAAATTCAAGGTTATTCTGTCTTCAGAGGTTAAATAATTAGCCCAAGATCAGGCAGCTTGCCATAGATAAAGCTCCACTCATACCCAGAGTGCTTTCCTCTAACCCTGCTGCTTGAGGAAGTTATTTATTAATAATGGAAAGGGCCCCTGCTTTAAAGCCATTTATCTTCTAGTAAGGAAAGTGAGACAAACATAACACAGAGCTAATATCAAGGCAAGGCCAAAGTCTGGCCTTCAGTCAATTAATAAGATCTCCAGGGCTTCCCTGGTGGTGCAGTGGTTGAGAATCTGCCTGCCAATGCAGGCGACACGGGTTCGAGCCCTGGTCTGGGAAGATCCCACATGCCGCGGAGCAACTAGGCCCGTGAGCCACGATTACTGAGCCTGCGCGTCTGGAGCCTGTGCTCTGCAACAAGAGAGGCCGTGACAGTGAGAGGCTTGCACACCGCAATGAAGAGTGGCCCCCGCTTGCCGCAACTAGAGAAAGCCCTCGCACAGAAACGAAGACCCAACACAGCCAAAAATAAATAAATAAATAAATAAATAAATAAATAAAAATTAAATAATGTAAAAAGAAAAGCAAATGCCATCAATAACAGCATTTAAAAAAAAAAAAAAAAGATCTCCAGGCATAAAACATTGTTTGTGTTCAGAATTGAAAGAAAATCAGTTGGCACTGCACCCCACGATAAGCAGACCTTTATTGAGAATTTAGTATGCACTAATGTTTTACTTGCCTTGGCAGAAGCATTTACTGATCATGGAATATCTAGATGCTACCCACATCTCCTCACCCCTCTGCATTTAAGCAGAGCTCTGTGACTCGTTTTGGACAATACGTTGTGAGTGGAGGTGATGAGTATCACTTCTGGACCAAAACAAGAAGAGCACGACAACTTTCTACCTGTTCTTTTTTTCCCCAGAAACATTCTAGATTATGGAGCCTTTGTCAGCCTACGTTCCTAGGTTTCTTTGAGGAGAAGAGCCTCCTGCTGAACTGCACTGGATGTGTACCATGGAGGAGAAAAAAACCTTTGCTCTGTGTTAAGACACTACAATTTGAGGTGCATTTGTTACTGCAGCATAACTTAGCCTATCCTAACCAATGCAGAGGCCTGATATCATGTAATAGAAGCACACATCAAGGATTTATTTGAATTATGCCTTGGTAATTCTGCCAGGGAAAGATGAACATGGGAAGTTGTAGGGCCAGAAGGGAGAAGAGACATCCCCCTCCCTCACACCACCCCCAGCATTAGGTGTGTTTTGGGATCCAGGGTTGGCTACAACTGGATTGGGGAAGTAGGATGAGGCCAGAAAGAGCCCTAAGTGCCACACTCACGGGTCAGAATTATAACATTATGAGGCTGGGAAGTACCTTAAAGATCATTTTATATTTGAAGAAAAGCATACTTTAGATGAAGATTAAATTGTTCTCAGTCATACCCCTTGGGCTCCACCCTATAGGTAGAGGGGACACTGTTGGGTTTTGTTCAAGAGAATAACAGATTGAAGGTTCTGCTTTAGGAGAATGCAAATGGCATTAGTATCAGGGTGGTTGGTATTTGTAGAAACTGAAGCCAAGAAGACAAGTTAGAAGGCCATTTTCTAAGGCAAAGTCTAGAAAGCTCATAATACTGAAAGTTGGCCACAACTCTCTTAGACTTCACTGATATAAACATGGGAAGGTTTCTCAGAAGAGAGGTTAGTAGTCTGAGGCAGGACACACAAAATGCAGGTCCCAATATCCAGGGAGGGGTTTGTTCCCAAAAGATGACCCCACACCCCCCAAATTGGAGCCAGTCCCTTGTCCAGGGCTTGACATGTACATATTCTTTGCAGTAGTGACATTCTGCTGGCCAGGAGAGCTCTAGAAAAAAGAAAACAAATCAGAGACCAGCCTTACTGTTAGACTTATAAAGAAGCTTTCCCAGGGACTAGCTGCTTCTGGTCCTTACTTATAGCCATGTGGTTCATTTGCTTATTAATTTATCAACAAATTCATTCATTCACAATAAATATGCATTAACACCTCTAGGTGCTCAGAACTCTGCCATCTCCCAAGAATACAATAATGAGAAATCAGCCACAGTACCTTCAATTCCTGAGGCAGTTTCTGTTTAGTAGGAAAGATACAGTTTTGTCACTGCTTGATGTCTAATTATAAACAGTGCTAAGAGTGCTGAGCGAGGGCTTCCCTGGTGGCACAGGGGTTAAGAATCCACCTGCCAATGCAGGGGACACGGGTTCGAGCCCTGGTCCAGGAAGATCCCACGTGCCGCGGAGCAACTAAGCCCATGCGCCACAACTACTGAGCCTGTGCTCTAGAGCCCGCGAGCCACAGCTACTGAAGCCCGCATGCCTAGAGCCCGTGCTTTGCAACAAGAGAAGCCACCGCAATGAGAAGCCCGCGCACCGCAACGAAGAGTAGCCCCCTCTCACAGCAACTAGAGAAAGCCCATGTGCAGCAACGAAGACCCAACGCAGCCAAAAATAAATAAATAAAATAAAATAAATTAAAAAAAAAAAAAAGCGCTGAGCAAGAAGCATGGGGTACTTCAGAGCCCATCAGAGAAGGACATGGTCCAGTCTGTTGGATACAGGAAGACCTCCCTGAGGAAATGACAATTACACTGAAAACTAAGCAAAGCTAAAGCTAAAACTAAAACTAGGAGGGTGCACTTGTTAGGCAGAGAGAAAGGCAATCTGCAAATGCTGTGGGGAGAGGCCATGGCATCTGAAGTTCAGAGAGACAAGTCGAGAGTCAGGTAAGATGAGACTGCAGAGGTGAAATGGTTCCAAATTCCTTGCCATGACCTCCCAGGCTGCATGACTGGACCCCAGCTGACAGCAGTGCAAGTCCCTGGCTGGCTGGGAAGCAGCTGTAGATTTGACATCAAACTAGCTGACGTGTGGGAATGGACATGAGGGAGGCCAGACAGCACGGGGTAAAGAGTTAGGAGCTACTGCAATTACCCAGGAAGGGGTGGTCATGGCTTGGTCGGGCACTGTAGAAAAAGGTGGAAAGAAAGCATGGAGTTAAATGATGTACAGAAAATCACCAGACTAGATGGTAGACTAGAAAAGGAGGGTGAAAGAGAGAAGGGGCTGAAGATGCCTTCTGGTTTTCTGAACTGCATAACTATATGCATGGGATTGCTGTTGGAAGCAAGAGAGGAAGCCAGGTCTGGGGAGAGAGAAGGTGATTCGTCTGGTTTTGAGGCAGCTGGAAGCACCCAGGCTGGGGCTGTAGAAGCTGTGCCTTCTAATCCACTGATAGGGACACCTGAGGACGTCTTGTATTCTGGGTGGTGGTGCGTCCTTTTCTCAATGCCTCCCTGGAGGATGCTGGGCTTTAGAACTGACTGGCCCCTTCCCAGACCCCGAGCAGAGGCGCTGGAATAATGCTGTCTTGCTCTCACACTGTTGGCCACTTTTTTGATGAGCTGATTCAAAGTTTCAAAGCTGATTTAACATTTGACCCTTTAATCTTCTCTGTTTTAGACAGTTTATGCTGATTAAGCCCAGTTTGGCTGTTGACTTCAGATCCATAATAAGAACTTTGTACAGGAATAGACACACAGAGACCATACAGAATTGGGAGCTGGGGTACAACTAATAGGTTGGGATTTTCCACTGTTGACAGGAGAGTTCCAATAACATCCCAGAGGAACACAGGATTTCAAGGTTCCAGAGAAAGAGTAGTTGCTTCTGGCTGGGGATAGGAAGGAAGAACTTCCTGTGAAATGTGCATTCGGGTTGCATCTTGGAGGATGAGTGTGAATTTAGACAAATCGTGATGGGAAAGGAGGAAGAGTTCAGGCAGAACAAATAACTTGGGCAAACGCAGCAGGGAGGCAGGTAGAAGATGTGTTTCTTCCCCGAGGCGTCCTCCAGAACCTTTCACTTTGATGCTCTGTCCTGAGCGCAGAGCCCTTACTGATACCTGGTGAGAGCGACTGCTTCCTGGAAAATGGGTTTCAGAACTGCAACCTGCAGCATGATCACACTGCACTGAAGAGGAAGTGGTTGAAGACAGGGAGCAAAGAGAACACAGAAAAGATATTTTATTTTCCACCCACTTTCCTCTCTTCTACATCCACACATGTGCCCAATGCCCTAGAATAGCCTGTTTGTTATCGCCAAACACGTCCCCCACTTTCCTCTCTCTCCATCTTTAATTATGCTATTCTCTCTGCCAGAAAGGCTTTCCCTCCTCCACCAGCTTCTGTCCAAATCTTACGTCTCCTCCACGACATGACTCAAGGGCGAGGTGCCAGTCCCCTCGCCTCCTTCCACAGTCAGAAGTGATGCCTCTCACAGCAACTTCCCTCTGTGCCTCTCACTTGGTACCTCTTACTTACCTACTGGGCTTATGTTCAGTCTACTTGGGGTCATGCGTTGATGTTCCCTGAGCAAGGACTATATTTGATTCCTCCTCGGAGACCCAGGACAGCCTTTTTCATAAGTGAGAGCTTCACAAATGTTAAACAAACAGAGGATAGAGCCTGAATCTTGAATTCCTGATTCCTCTTTCCAATTCTGACTCTGATCCGCAAAATACATAGGAGTAATGCAAAGCCAGCTACACCCATGGAATACTTTTATTCCATAGCCTAAAACCACAAGTAGTAAAACTCCAAGCACCTAAGGGGTTTATAGCTGAATTTCCTTTTACTTGGTCTGAATTTCACAGCTTTATCTTGTGGGACAAACTGCTTCCTGCCAGTATATTGGTAGTTCCTTTAGGGCCCAATGTGCACTATCTCTGGCTGGAGGAAAGATGACCGTGGTGGGAAACGTCTTACCCCTCTGCCCACCAGGCTGCCCAAGCTGAGCTCCAAATGCCACTGTGTGCGCATGCCTGTGCACGTGTGCTGTGTGTGTCAAGTGCGTGCATGTGTGCCCATGGACACGTGGGACGACCTGGATGTGGGCACATATCAGGGCCTTACCAGCTCAGTCCTCTATTTTGGAAAATTTTGGGTTTTGGCTCATTCACAAGCTGAGAGGATGAGAGACACAGAAAGAGGGAGAGAGATCTATTCCCACGCAGTAATCAGGTTACTGAAAACCACCAGCAGTCATCGTGTTTATCTTTCTCATTTATCCAAACCCCAAACAGCCCTCTGCAGCAAATCACATTCAGCAGGGCAGATTATTCTGTCTGTAGCATAAACTTTTCACTGCATCTCTCTCAGGAGCAGCCTTTCTAGGTAAATATATATCTCATTCTAATAGCAACATTGGGAGAAGTAATGTTATTTGCTCTGATTTAGAGAAAACACAACATAAGCTCTGGCAAAGCTGATCTTTTTCCTTAGAAATTAATCAAAGGCACATAATTCAGAGGCAATGTGAATGCTCCTCTGGCAGAGTGGAGAGCTGGGTGTGTGTGTGGGTGTGTGGGTATGTGTGTGTGTGTGTGTGTGTGTGTGTGTGTGCGTGGTGGGATGGAGACCTTGATGAATTATTCCCTCCTCCTAACCCCTCCTCTGGAGAGAAAGAGTGGGCTCCCTTTTATTTATTTCCTGTCACCTGAGTGGTTTCTGGAGACCAGTTGGCAAGATTCATAGAGTTGAGAGAGATCAAATGGTGATTTTTCACCGTACAAGTGAGAATCTGCAAATTTTACCCGAAGGGAATATGAAAGCTCAATTCAGTATTGACTTCGTCTGCCTTTGCAGGCGAGCGTCTAAGAGTGCGGTGCTGGGGCAGGTGACTACCTCCGGCTGTGAGGGGGTGAGGGGTGGGGTGGGACATGGGGGAGGGAAGTTGCTGCCTTTCTGAGCCCATTCCACCTCGAGCTCCTGAGGACAGGGAGACAGAATTTGTAATCGATGGTTTAAAAAATAATAATCACAGTGCCGCCATGTTCTAAAGTGGCCCTTGCTGCAACTGGGTCAGTAAGGCATCGTGGGAGAAAGCAGGGGCTCCGAGGTCAGACTTGCTAAATTCAAATCCCGGCTCTACGGTTGACGAGCTGAGTGATCTTGGGCTCATTACTTCTTTTTTTTTTTTTTTTCTTTTTAATTTTATTTACTTATTTATTTATGGCTGTGTTGGGTCTTCGTTTCTGTGCGAGGGCTTTCCCTAGTTGCGGCAAGTGGGGGCCACTCTTCATCGCGGTGCACGGGCCTCTCATTATCGCGGCCTCTCTTGTTGCAGAGCACAGGCTCCAGACGCGCAGGCTCAGTAATTGTGGCTCACGGGCCTAGTTGCTCCGCGGCATGTGGGATCCTCCCAGACCAGGGCTCGAACCCGTGTCCCCTGCATTGGCAGGCAGACTCTCAACCACTGCGCCACCAGGGAAGCCCGGCTCATTACTTCTTATGCCTCAGTTTCCTCCTTTATAAACTGATTGGACAGGATTGTGGTGAGGATTAAATGAGTTAATATGCACAAAGGACATAGAACAGCATTTGACCCTGTGAGCATGGCATGTTAACGATCACATTATTATCATTATTTCTAGTATTAATTAAACCCTCCCTGTGAACCTCTTTCTGGCCCATGTTCCTGTGAAAACCACGTTACAGGAGAGAATCAAATGTGTGGGTTTACAAACCTCACGGGTTACAAGAAAGCTCCAAAGGGCTAAGGCTGGGAAGGTAGTAAGAGTTAATCCAGCCATCCATTCCTGGCCTAGGATCTCTGTGGATCCAGGCCAAAGACATGCTGAAGCCTTCTGTTTTTCTTGGGTTGGTTGTATAAGATCAGCTCTTATGGTCAGAGGCCATTTTCTGTCTTCCAGAGCAGAAGTGGGCTTCTAACTACATTTAGGGCTGGAAAGAGCATAAGATGGAGAATCAGATTCAAATTCAACATCCATAGGCCATGTGACAGTACAAGTGCTGTCTTCTCTGTGGACCTCAGTTTCCCCCTCTGTACAATGAGGAGGTGGCATCAGGGGCCCCTAAAGAATCACCCAGCATCAGTGGTCCATCCCCCGCCTTCATCCTCTACGTAGGCTTGATGCAACTGGACTTCGGCAACGGTCAATACCTTGGTGGTCACCACTGGCCCAGGCTGGAGAAGTGAGCGAAGAGTAAATGACTTCCTGACTGTTGGCATCTCAGTAGTTTTATTTGTGTCTCGGGGGAGACAGCCGAATCGGACCCAGCATGAGTCTCCTGCCTGATCCTTACTGAAACGCTCTCATAGTGAGATCAGTAACAAAGGTCAATCAAAGAGAAAGAACTGCCTTCTGTGGGTCAGCCACGTTCCCTCCAGAGGGCTGGTGGCTCTCAGGCATCTCCGTCCCGCGACCCTCCGTGGGCTCCTGGTAACCTCACTTTCCACAGGACACCGCTCAGGTGCAGACCTTGCCAGCTCCGACACCCTGAGAGCTGTGCGCTTCGCCTCCTGCTTGTCCTGTGGCTCTTGTCAATCCGGCGGCTGGTGAGCACCTCAGAGAGCGGAGGTTGGCCCAGCTACGCTTGGGTTTCCATTCCTGAAACCACTGCCTTCTCCTCCATGACAATTTCAGAGCGGGTTTGAGAACCTCTATGTTTCAAACCACCGTCCCAATGAAGCGAGAGAGCAGAGTCTGCTCTCAGCTACCAGAGGATGGATTATTCAATAAATCCCTGAACAGGGATGGAGCACGTACCACAGCCTAATAACAGGAAAGTAACCTTTGATTGCCAACTAGTATTAGATGTTGTAGGAGACGCTTTACATTTTTTTTCCCCATTAATAGTTACAGTAACCCTTTGAAGGAACTATTAGTGTAGTACACGTTTTACAGCTGAAGAAACTGAGGCTCAAAAAGCTTTAAGAATATAGTAGTAAGTGAGATCACCAGGACTTGACCCAGAGATGTATGAAAAAGCAGAAGGCGTGACCTCTGCCTGGTAGAGTGTACATTCTGTTGGGGAAGCAGGATGTTGGCTCTGCCAGGTTTTGTCCTGTGCTGCCACTTGATGTTTTAATGCCTATGATAGATAAGAAATACATTATGCGGATTATGAGATATGTGAGTCAGCTCACTGTGGGCCAAGGCAGCGAGGAAAACTGAACGGGCTTCTGGCCAGGCTTTGCAGGATAGAGGGTGAGTCTCTAAGCGCTGGGAGACCAGATTAGGTGAGAACAATTGCACTAGCAAAGGCCACCCAGCTGTGCCATTCAAGAGCCTATTTCCTTCTAGTTATCCTGGATGAAGGATGCTAATTTGGCTCCTGGAAAAGCCTCAGCTGTCCTGGAGAACTGGGTACTGTCCGTGTAGAAACGTGCTCCAGGAAAGAGGATTAAGACATGGTCTTAATGATATGTGGTAATGCTCAAATTAAAGTCCAGTTGGATATTCCCAGGCGAGAGCTCCTTAAATATTTTCAACAAATGTCATTAGTGATAGAAAATATAAAGACACACTCTTGGTATACTTACCTGTTTGGATTTAAAAAATTCATGCCATGCTCGTGCAGTTCTAAAACATATCCATGTTTATTTCAATTCACTTCTTTATTAATTCCACAGATATCTGTTGAGCCCCTATTCTTTGTTGGGACTTGTTCTGGGCACTGGGGGAAGAGCAGTGAATATACTATGATCCCTATCTTTATAAAGGTCCGTTCTGGAGCTTCTTCCCACATATTTGTAGGAAGTGGTAGTTTCTTGAAGATGTAGCACATCCACCCTGGGCTTCCTGTGCCTTCAGCGCCTTGCCTGTGGGGGTCCCAGGAGTAGGCATGCCCACACTTGAAGAGCAGTGTCCTTAGGAGACACTCTGGCAGGCCACGGGATCAGGAGGGACTTCCCTACTTGACTTTCAGGGTCGTTTTGCTAAATCTGGGGCTGGATCTTCCAAAGCTGCACATCTATAACAGAGTTGAACTCTCTTCCTCTCCTATTATCACCACACCAACCCTGAGGAAGAACCAGAAGCCTGCTCCTAAGACCCCTCATTGTCACTATGTTGTGCCTCTATCTGTCAGCTCTGGCTGCTGAAAATCCAACCCCAAATGCCTTGAACAGTAAGTACCACAGCATTATCTTACCTAAGAGGTAAGGGGTGGCTCCGAGGCAATGAATTCAGTGTCCCTCCCAACAAGCATTATAAACCCATATTCTTTCCCCTTTCTTCTCTGCTACACTCAGCATGCTGGCTTGCCCTCTAGGCCAGCTCCTTCATGGCCCCAGGAAGCCTACTGCATTTTCAACATTCATATGCAAGCATCAGGAAGAGAGAGCACAGCTTGTTTTCTCTATATGCCTTTTGTTTGGTTGGTCATTTTTAGAGCAAGGAGGAGTCTCACCCAGAAGCCCCCTCACATCTCAGCCAGAACCGAGTCACATGATTTCCCTTAAACCAGCCCCTGGCAAAGTGAGTGGGATTGCCATGATTGGCTGGGATTCTTCCCTATGCTGGAAGATGAATCATAGATTAAATTGGGGTCTGTAAGCAAGAAAGAAAAGAGAAATACCTGCTGGGTAGGCAGCAAAGAGTATTTGACACCATGGGCTCCTCTCATATGTTGAATTCCACCTGATATTACGTAAAATGAAAGCTCCCATGTATCAATTGCTTCCTACCTGACACACACTGTCCTTGGCACGGTCAAAGCCATTAACTCCACTCAGCCCTAACCCTGTGTTTTCTTCAACCCCCTCTGGTAACCTGAAATTATTTTGTCTGCTTATTTATTATTGCTTCCCCAGTTACAAGGCAAACTCCAGGAGGGCAGCCCTCATGTTTCTTTTGTTTATTGTTCCAACATCTAGCCCAACATATGGCATGTAATTGGTACTCAGTGAATATTTTTAAAGAAATAAATAAATGAATTCTTTACAAGGCACATGATTCTCCTTATTCTTCTATAGCCCTTCTTCCTATCTTGCATTTGGTGAAACTGAAATAGAAGTTCCACTGATAGACGTTAGGTAATTTGCTTAAGGTGACTTGAGGATCATGTGGCATAATCAAAATTTAAACCTAATCTGTCAGATTCCAAGTTTTGCTCTGTCCCCAGTGCCCAGCGCCATGACCCCTGTCCACGTGAACAGCAGCCTTTGATCTAATGTGTCCCCTTCCTTGGGCAGCTGCAAACCCTTTAGCCATTAACTGCAGCTATGCTCTTGGTCACCTCTGCTCCTGCTCTTTTCCTGGTCTAGAACCTTCTCTACTTCTCTGTGCAGAGAGTCCCTTCATGTATGCACATCTATGTCCAAAGGTCAATTCAGACCCCTCCCCTTCCTGGAGACATCATTCTGTACTCCCTGCCTCCATGGTTCCATCCTCTGCCTCTAGCCTAACTGTTCCACAGACCCAGGCCCAATAGCCCCAGGGAAAATGAGAATCTTCAAGGGTGGGGAATACCCCATCTCCTTGGCAGGCAACATAGAATAATGTTTAAAACCTCAGATTATAGGGTCAGATTATCCATGGGCAAATCCCAGCTCCTCCACTTGCTGACTGCGTGACTTTTCTTCACTTCTTTGGGCCTCAGTTTCCTCATCTGCAAAATGGGGATAGTAGTGGTATACACATCATAGGGTTGTTGTGAAGACTGAGTTAATATGTAAATCATTAAATGCAAAGCCCATAGTAAGACCCATGTAAATGTCAACTATTGCTATTCATTTTCCTTCTCTTCTTTCTCCAAGAGTGCCAGGCACCTAGAAGATGTTAAAGATGTTAAATTCATGCCGACATGAATTTGCCAATTCTCTGGCTGCTTCCTCAATATGTGGTATTTCTCCCCTACTAGCCTACAGATTCCAAGGACAGGCGTTGCTAGTGTTTTCTCCTTCCTCTCTACACTTTCAGAGTCGACCATAGTAGGGAGAACTTGACAATTACTTCATCCTCATGGAAAGAAACAAAGCAAAAAGGCCTTGGGCTCTGGGGAAAATTCTCATTTGGATTTCTTTTCTGCCTGTCCTCTCTCCTTTAACTGTACATCTCTTCTTTCTTCCTGAAATCAGATTAAGCCCCATTGAGCCCAAACTAGTAGTGTTTCCAGTCATTTTCTTAATGGATATGAATGGACTCTAATCCTTTTGTTTCATGGCTATTAGTCATTGGTCAGGCAGGTGACTGAGATGAAGATTTTAATCACTCCAAACATGGTATTGGCTTATAAAACATCAGCCCTCCACTGCACTGGAGAGTCATTTACGATGACATTTCAGCTGAGGGAAAAGGCCCCAAGAAACCTTAATTGGCCTTTGGGTGATTTCAGGAACTAGACCTTCCTTGTAATTTGCTAGAGAACACATACACTTCCCTGAAATAAGATCAGTCATGGGACACTGCAGTGAGAACCTTAAAGAAAATGGCTCCAGGCCAGATTTATGCACCACAGATTCCTTAAGGAAGCTGGGTCCAGACCCAGCCTCCAATGCTCTTGTCTTTGGGAGGACCCATTTCTTTCGGGACTTGACTTTTAAAGGCCACAGGAAGAGGTGCTCCCAACAAGGTTTCACAGCTGCCCTTTGATCCACACTCAAGTGAGCCCAGAGAGAAACGCTGATGAGCAGGAAGAACAAGAAGGCTGATTCACTTTGGGCAGGAGACTGTCTCCAAAGAAAAAAAATGAGTCTGGAACTGAAATTAAAAACATGAGAGCATTTCAGTTGAGGCCATCCCAGGTGGCACCTGGGCTCACACACATAGAGTAGACCTCATTAACTAGGAACAGGGATGGCAAATGGGTTTCATTTTGCATGACATTTCTGATCAATTATAGGGGCTGCTGAGAACATTGTGCTCAGAAAGATTCTCCCACTGCATTTCAGTTCAACCAGAAAGAATGCTGTGATCATTCAGCAATGTCTGCTCTGGCAGAGGCAGAGGAAGTGAAACCCAATACCAAGGGCTTACCATCCCCAGCTTAGAATACTAAGCTGGGATAGACTTCTGTCTGAAATGTCTAAATATTTATAAAACACTGTTGCATTATTATTTTCAGTGACTTTCTATTGCAAACAGTAACATAAATCATCAATATGAATATTCAAAGTTAGAGCACTTATTTTGAAGTTTCTAAACAGTGGACTCTCCTATTCCTTGGTTCCTTCTCATGAGAGCCCTTTTCACTGGTTTGCCAGTGAGAGAAACAGGTCTATGCTGAGGAGCTGGTAAGAAAGGAGAGAAATTTACATGTCAATGTTGCTCATGGCAAACTCCTCCCTGAGTAAGCCCACCTTGAAGCAGACTCCATACACCTGCCTCCTATTTCCATAAGTGGGTTCAGGCAGGCCCTAAAAGATATCTCCCGCTCATTCTCACCAATTACTAGAAGAATCAGCTGGTGAGTAATTTAGCTGTTTCTTGGAGCTTGAGATCTGTGTCATTGGTTCAGAAGAGTTGAAGGGAACCCTAGGGGATGTGCAGGAGAAAAGATCATGTCACCAAAGGCAACTCAGGCTCCCTGCTGACACTGCCTTCAGTGTCAGCTCTGACAGCCATTTGGCAAATCCACCCCTCCAGTCCTGTTCTCAGTGACAGCTTCAGAGAGGGCTGGGGAAAGTTTCCCTTTCCTGAGAGAAGTCAACAGAGCAAGAGGCAATTTCTTTGCACATTTTGTGGGGATCTTCCATCTAATGGAAAAGGCACCATTGATTCAGGAGAAGGGGAGGTTTCCCTGTGCATCTGAGCCTGGAGTGCCAGAGACTGGCAGTAACCCTGGAATAAAGACAGTGCAGAGATTTCTAAAGACATTTCACTTTTTTCAAAGCCTGGCCCTGTCGGTTTCAGTGGAAGTCTTAGATGTAAGATGAGTTTTCTTTGAAATAGCTGCCAGCAGTTCCACATTCTAGCTGATCAGCTCCCATTTCTAGCTGATGAAAGCAAGAAGACCTCTTCAGCATCACCAAGAAAGACACTTGGAAAAAGTCAACAGAATTGGGCTAGATATGGGCTCAGAAAAATCATTCACCTCTCTCCCTCCCCACTCTGACATCAATAGCTGCAGAACCATTCCTGGTTTCCAACAAACTTCTTGATGAAAATCTGAACAATTATTCTGTTTTACCTCCTCATGAAGTGGAAAATTTCCAAAGGGGGGAAAAAAGCACTACAGTCTAGCTGGAAATTAAGTTAAACTTAATTAATTTATGTAAATGCATTGGGTTGCTTTGGTGTTGTAATTAATTCTTGATTTGTAAAGTGGAGTTTGTCCCTGCAGACTGTCCCACGATTGTGCCATGTGGAAGTGGTCTAATGGGGCTGACAGACTGGCTTCAAGGGCACCTGCATATTGATCATAAGCCCTTTGAGGACAGAAAAGAAACAAGGCTGATTCTGCTCTGTTGGATAAACATGTGTTCACTTGATAAATGAGCATCCACAGTGGTTGTACACCAGCATACCCATGGTGCCTAAAAGTGAATCAAACAGAAGAATGCTTACCTTCACGGATCTTAAGTTCTAGCTGGGGAGAGACAGATTATCAACAAGTAACCCAATCAATAAACAAGATCCTTTCAGGTGATGATAAATGCTATAAAGCAATAAAATCAGGTGCAAAAACAAAAAGCAATGAGAACACACCATTGTAAAGCAATTATACTCTAATAAAGATGTTTAAAAAAAAAAAAAAAAGCAATGAGAGGGGAAGACTTCCAAGAGCTGATAACTAAGTGATAAGGAATCAGCCATCATTCTTAGTGGAGGGAATGGTGAGTGCAAAGGTGCCACAGGAGGTAGACAGTCTTGGCATGTTCAGTGAACAGAAGGCAGCCCAGCATAATGGAACCTGGTAGTGAGGGGGAGAAGACCTAAGACAAGACTGATGGAGTAGAAAGGGGCAATATCATGGTACAGAGTCTGGGCTTTATTCTAAGTCCAATGAGAAGCCAGAGGAAGGCTTTAAGTGAAAGACTGACATGATCTGACAAAAGATCACTCGTACTTCTATTTGGAAAATGGATTACAGAGGGTAAAATAGATGCATCTTGTATGTATATTCTCATTCTAAACCTGGGGTGGGGGTAGGTGAGGAAGTGTTGAACAGTAGTAAACAGGCAAGAAATAAGCAGGTTGTATTAAATGGGTACAAGACAAGCTGCTATTAAAAAAAGATCCCACAATAGAGTAGTTCAGAAAAGATACAAGTTTATCTTTCTCTCTCATGTAAGTAAACAGCTGAGCAGTCTAGGGTTTGCAGGATGGCCTTTGCCCTACAAAGTCATCGAGGACACAAACTATTGAGTTGACCCAGCCATGCCCAACCTACGGCTTCCTTCTCCGGATCCCAGGCAAGTGCTGTAGTGTCACCATTTCCCAGCCATGAAGAAGGGTGATGGGAGAACTCTAGAAGTGGTGTGCTGGTCAATGTTTAATGTCTGGCTCTCTTGGTGGGGAAAACACTTGATTTGTTGTATTTGCTGATTTCCATGGTGTAAATACCTCTATCCTGGCAGATTTGAGACTATCGTCTTGACCTCACTGAACTCAGAGTTGGAAAGAGATGCATACGATGGAGTCTCACAGGTCTTGGTGAGTTGCCTCTGGCCCACCACTGGCTCCAGGGCAAAAGCTTCTCCTCTGAGCTAATCCCATATAGGACCAAGACAAGGTACCGCACACCCAAGAACACTAGACTATAGGGTCTTTGAAGGAGCCACACAATGATTAGTGCAAAAGAGACTAAAATCTTCCTAAAATTCACAGAAAATTTTTAAATGATAGGGGTAGAGCATGGGGGATGTTTAGGGGGATTTTTTTTTTAGACTTTTTTTTTTTAATATCTTTATTGGAATATAATTGCTTTACAATGGTGTGTTAGTTTCTGCTTTATAACAAAGTGAATCAGTTATACATATACATATGTTCCCATATCTCTTCCCTCTTGCTTAGGGGGATTTTTATGGCAGTAAACCTATTCTGAATAATATTGTAATGGTGGATACATGTCATTATACATTTGTCAAAAATCCATAGAATGCATAGCACAAAGCGTGACTCAATATAAGTTTTTGACTTTAGACAATAATAATATATCAATATTGGCTCATCAGTTTCAACAAATGTGCCACATGTATGCGCATATGTTAATAGGGGAAGTTGGGGAGAAGATGAAGGAGTATATTGGAACTTTCTACTCATTTTTCCTGTAAACCTGAAACTGCTCCAAAAAGTCTATTAATTAAAATTATAGAGAAAGAATCACCATGTGTATGTATGTAAATGTGAATGTGTACACATGATTATGTGTGTGTGTGTGTGTGTGTGTGTCTGCGTGCCTGTGCATATGCATGTTTGTGTATGTGTGTGCGTGTGTGGTGTGATGGGAGGGACCTCACAGATCAGATGGCAAGAGACCTAACTGTCTCACTCCCTCACCCCTGTACCTCAGGGCCGGCAGAGTAAGACCAAAAGGCAATACTGTGAAGAAAAGGCCCATCTTTCTACAGTCAGCATGCTGCCCTCTTCTACAAGGTCACTAACTTGGACCTTATTAATGTGGGTCTGCCTGAAACTGTGCGTTCATTGACTGGAGATATTTCCAATGAGAAGGATTATAAATCAGGAGTTCTTCCTGTCTTTCATCTCTTTACTTGTCATTCTCCTTTCTGCAATCTTATTGGAAATAACCACCCATGTGTGTTCTCTCTTGGGGCACGGGGGTGGTGGTGGGGGAAGAGGACACCAAGATGCAGAGTGAGAGGAGTCACTACCTCTCCCTGTCCCTACCCCAGAAACAAGCAACTGCAAACGATAATCTGTATCATGTCCGAACATATACAATTTCCTTGCTATCATGTTACACTAGGTTAAATGACGGCCCCCTAGAATGACTATGTCCTAATCCTCCGAACCTGTGAATATGTTTCTCATATGGCAAAAGGGACTTTGCAGATGGGATTAAGGATCTTGAGATGAGAGATGATCCTGGATTATCCAGATGGACTCAATGTAATCACAAGGGTCCTTATAAAACAGAGAGCAATGTAATGAGGGAAGGGGAAGGAGAAAGAGAGAGATTGGAAGACGCTATGCTGCTGGCTTTGAAGGTGGAGTATGGGTCATGAGCCAATGAATGCAGGTGGCCTCTAAAAGCTGGAAAAGGCAAAGAACCTGACTCTCTCCTAGAGCCTCCAGAAGAAATGCAGCCCTGTGGACCCATCTTAGGACTTCTGACCTCCAGAACTATAAGAGAATAAATTTGTGTTGTTTTAAGCCACTAAGTTGGTGACAGTTTGCAGCGGCAGCCATTTGTGACACAATAGGAAACTAATACATGTATCTTCTATCTGGGAATCTGCTCTCTCTCACCATTAAACTAGCCAGGCGTCCCTTCTCCTGCTTATTCTTTTCTTTTGCAACCTATCTTAAATCTGTGATTCCTGGGCTGAATCCAAACATGCCACCGTCTTGCCTCTCTGTTCTTAGTGTCTGGCCACTTGCTGACTGGCATCTGAGGGCATCAATAAGCATTTGTTGAATGAATGAATGAATGAATGAATTTCGTTTTCCAAATTCATTCCATGCTTTAAAGGATGTCTTGGGAATTTTTGGTTTTTAGTATTTTGCTTTTCAGTTGCGCTGTTTGCTTTAATCTACCGCCTATCCCAGAAGAAACCACTCACGCACATGATGGCTTCTAGCTGTAAGTACACACGAATTCCTTGTCTTGTTTTTGACTTGGCTCTGTGGTCTGAGATTTTTAGGGGGGTCCAGTTCCCAGGACCTCCTGCTGGTAAATGGACATCTCAACTTCTTTTTATGTGGGGCATCAATCTAAACTAGAATCATATGAGAAGCTCTGCAGGGCTCCCAAATATACAGCTCTGGGTTGGGGTCAAAAAAAGACAGTAACCCTATCTGGGTCAGCACAATGGTTAGCATGTGTAACTAATAAAGAAAACCTGGGAGCTGGTCTTTGCACAGGCCTGTTGGCTTCATAAAGAGGAAAAATGCTCCCAAGTCACCGATTAAACCCCTAATGCCGCCATCCATCTCAGATATGCAATGACCTAGGTCACAAGGGGACTAGGCAACAAATTACAAGCAGATGAGATCCTAAGATGCAAAAACAATTCAAAGGATGCCTCCTTCTGAGGGCAGGTCAGAGAGTCTAAGGGTCTACAAAAATGCATTGCAAAGAAATCTAGAGACCAATAGTTCAACTTCTCTTTAGGGCTGGGCAAATTCCTTGTCCTCCCAGGCCTCAGTTGTCTTAAGACCATGTAAATGGCAAACAGCTAGGTCAGGTCTTGGCAGGGTAAGTAAAACAGGCAGGCACACTTGCTTTTAACTCAGGATGGGTCAGAATGCAATGAGATGATGACATGACCACATCAACTTTCAAGATTTTAATATTGAATAATTTCACTTTTTGGGTCCAAAACAGTTGAACTCATTCAACTAAGAAGACACACATACACACACACACACACACACAGTTGGGAAGAGTGCTGCTCCCCTGAGGTGATGGTGGCTGTGGAAACAATAAGCACTTCTCACCCTCATCTCTTTGATTCCTTTTCATGAAGCTGGGAAATGCCAAGTGTCAAATATCTCCAGTCACTTAAGCCCCACAAGGTGGAGCTTTTATTTCTGAGAGAGAACACTGAACAGGATTCCTCAGAGAAGGCACCATTCAAATGTCCCAAGTTGATTTGTCTTTCGACAAAGAAGCAGAGGAGGAGGAGGAAGTTACCAATTAAACCTAACCCTCAGGCGCAGACATCGCATTACAGGCATATGTCGAGTGGATAATGCCCAGGACCACCTCCACCATGCTAGACCTCACCTCGAGCTCTCATCCACTTCTTGGAACGACCCCCAGGCTAATGACAGACATTATTTCAATTATCCCAAATGAGCCCCACTGCTGGTAACTGACATTTGGCATTTCTGTAGGGGTTCATTTAAAACTTGTTCCCCAAGTCATAAGCAGAAAAATTTACATCAGCTTAAATATAAGAAAATGCCCCAAGCTCATGCATCTCTAAGGAGGACTGGCAGAGTCCACCTGATATGAAGAAAGGCATTCGTGTCTTTGTAGTTCTGTTATGATTTCTACAGACAAGCCTCGTATAATGGCATTCTCGGGTACTCTGCTTCAGTCTTAAACTACAACTCATGAAATGACTGGGAAAGAGAGCTTACAGAAAAATAAATACAATTAGCTAGAACCATATGGAAAAAATATGATCTCATTTGTAATCAAAGATGTTTAAGCTTACGTAACAATGAGAAACCACTCTTGTATGTAAGATATGTATGTATAAGATATAAATATAAGATATATATGTATCAGAGAGGCTGAAGTTGGGATGTAATAACATTCTCATAGTGCGCTAGAGAGAGTGTTGATTGGTTAGACTATTTTAGATGGAAAACCAGTCATTTGTGTCAAGAACCTTAAAAAAACAAAAACAAAAACCTTTGAACCAGTAATGCCACTTCTGATAAAGTATTTGAGGGCAATTACTCAACACTTAATGCACAAAAATCTTCAAAGCAGTGTTATCTACAGCATCAAAAACAATAAAAATAATAGGAGGGGGCTTCCCTGGTGGCGCAGTGGTTGAGAATCTGCCTGCCAATGCAGGGGACAGGGGTTCGAGCCCTGGTCTGGGAAGATCCCACATGCCGCGGAGCGACTAGGCCCGTGAGCCACAACTGCTGAGCCTGCGCATCTGGAGCCTGTGCTCCACAACAAGAGAGGCCACGATAGTGAGAGGCCCGCACACCGTGATGAAGAGTGGCCTCCGCTCGCCGCAACTAGAGAAAGCCCTCGCACCGAAACGAAGACCCAACACAGCCAAAAATAAATAAATAAATAAATAAATAAATAAATAAATAAATAATAATAATAATAGGAGGAAACTCTCTAAATAGCCCCTAGATAACTATGATGCACCTATGTGATGGAACATAATGCAGCCCTTAAAAACAGTATATAAAGAGCATCTTAAAATGTCTGAAAACATTGTAAAATGCAAACATGGTCATGTTCAATTTAAAGAAAAGGATAAAATTGTATACATAGTATGCTGACAACTTCTGGGGGAAAAGCCTGTCCTAATGTAGGTACATCAAAATGCAATTAGGTGGTAAGATTGTGGAAGATGTTCTTGTTTTTATTATTATTTTGCATTTTCCCATGTTCACAATAAGCACATACTATTTTTATAATCAGGAAAAGGTAAATAAAAAATAAACTAACTATGCTTTAAAACATAAGTAAAAATAAAAGTGCAAAGAAAACATGGCCCATTTATACCTCTACTTTAGGGAACATAAACTATAGGAAAACCTACATCATGTTTTAATCCATATGCAAATAAAACCCTAGTTTTTATATGCAGATATTCAAGAATATGGAGACTCTGGCAGTTGAAAGTAGTACTTTGATGTATGCCAATGCATGCAGACCTATTAGAAAGAGGATTTGTGATAATCCTGTTGACACAACCCAAACATTCTTACCTATTCCAGAGCTCAACTGGAGCATAGAAATATCGTAGAAAGACAAACAGCATGGGGTAATTTAGCAATTAAGGGAACTGCAGAAAATGGATTGGGGGAAAGTCTCATTTATCTTTGTTTCCAAAGTTTCAATAACAGACTTCTTTGGAGGGTAAGTGAGAATAAAACACTGCAAGCTAATGTTTGCCTGGAGAAACACTTAGGTGCAGGAAATGTCTCTTTTGCCATTTTGGAAAGGTTAAGGCAATGAAATGCTACAGTCAAAGGCTTTGGAATTCCACAGAGTTGCATGTATCACGGGACACATTGTGACCCTGGCCATGGAATGATCCTCTGCGGCATTGCTGAGATGAGATCTCATGGTAGCGGAGCTTTGCTCATGTCCAACCCCAAACAATTTTGCTCATAGCAGATACAGGAAAATTCACTTTAGAAGGTTTGTTTGCAGGAGGCAGTTTTGACTTCCCTGCAAGGGTACTGCCCCACTGAATCTGTCTTGACTTGAGACATTCGATAGTATGTTTTACCGTAAAATATATAGGGCAATAGAAGAAAATATATTTTAGGAAATTGCTAAAGGAAAAAATCTTTATAAAGATGGTATTTTGTTTTAAAGTCCCAATAAACAAGTAATATTATGAATGACACTGGGCTTGGAGCAGTAGAACTGAGTTTCAGTACTAAATTTGTACACCTCTTGAGTCCATCACTTTTCCTCTCTGACACCCTGTTTCCATAAATGGGGTCAGAAGGGGCAGATAGGCAGGGCAAGTGGGAGCAGATTTGCATTAGATGAGTTCTGAGTCCCACCAGAGATTTAACATTCGCTGACTCAAAGAAGATGGGAAATCTTGCTTGCAGGGAAACATCTTGCAAAGAAAGAGATTATGCAAAAGCACGCCACTGGCCCCGTCAGCATTGTCCACATTGCTGATTGTCAAGGCTGATGATGTTGCATCGTTCCACTTTAAACCACACCCAGCACTCAACTGTCTAATGTGAAGCACTTGCCTAGGAAACCAGAATCAATTGCTCTGTCTCCCAGCAAACCTCAAACTGCGCATCACTCAAGGAACCATCCCTGAGCTCACGTTGCTGGTGGTCAGGCTGTCAGCACACCGATGGCCTCGTTTCACATTCAGTCTTGGATGACCGCTCCTTCTGTGGGCAGAGAACCAAGTTGCTGCCAGGGGCAGATCAGGCCCTGCCTGCCACATCAGCCTGCTGCTGTACTGAGAAATCCCTCCTCATGGTTAAGTCTTTGGCTGGTTCCCAGGCCTTTTCCCATCTCAGGGAACATGCACCTTTGAACAAAGCCCCGAGGTGACAGAGAAAATCAACTGATTCATCAGATCAGTATTCCCAAGCTATAGTGCTTGGTCAATATTTTGATTATCACCCCTGGCTACACTAAAAAAGCAAGTCACTAAAATTTGGAGGAATCAGTATTTAGTAACTTGAGGTCTAGTCCCAGCTCTGTCACATACTTGCTAAAGAGACCCAAACCAACCATTTATTTCTGCAGACTTGGTTTTCTTTTCTAGAGAGTGTTTGGGTCTGTTCAGAAGGATTTTTGCTCTTTTGTTTTGTTTTGTTTTGCTTTGTTTTAACCAGCTTCAGGGCTAAAGTAAACCCCATGAAATTGTGTGTCAAATGTAGGATCTCTGCACTTTTTCCCAGCAGAGGATCCACAGCTTTCATCAGAGTCTCAAAGGGATCCATAACCCAAAAGTCAACTAAAAGTCACTTCTTTAAGCAGATCCAGAATTTGTACACAGGAGGGGCTTGGTGGTGGCATGCTGCTTGGCAAACAGTTGTCTGGAAGCTGTGTTTACACAGCAAGCACAATCATGTTACTCACAGCATATGATACAGATCAGAATGGCAAAATTTCTAAAGAGACTTTACAGCAAAGAAAATGCTATTTGTCCATGTCGTTGCTGTTGTCTTCTCACCAATAGAATTATTAGTATTGAGGATGACTTTGGAGATGAAGGAGGAGCCAAAGCACTCCCAAGTCACCTCTTGGCTCCATCATTGGCTCCAAGGTCTCAAAATGCTCCATAATTTCCATTTGAGATTGTAAGGTATAGAGAAAATCCAAAGAACAAAGTGCTTCTCCACGGAAGGCAAGCCCAGGAAACCAGAGAAGCATGAAAGGACAGAGGGATGCTGGCAGCAAAGCCAAAGGACCAGGCTGATGGGCACCTCAGCTGAACCTGGCCTCTTTCATAGCTGTCTCCTTAAAAATCTCCTGGGCTTCCCTGGTGGCACAGTGGTTGAGAGTCCGCCTGCCAATGCAGGGGACACGGGTTCGAGCCCTGGTCTGGGAAGATACCACATGCCGCGGAGTGACTGGGCCCGTGAGCCACAACTACTGAGCCCGCGCGTCTGGAGCCTGTGCTCCGCAACAAGAGAGGCCGTGACAGTGAGAGGCCCGTGCACCGCGATGAAGAGTGGCCCCCGCTTGCCGCAACTAGAGAAAGCCCTCGCACAGAAACGAAGACCCAACACAGCCAAAAAATTTAAAAAAAAAGAGCAATAATCACAACAAATAAAACTATTTATTAAAAAAAAAAAAAATCTCCTTACCTCTCCACCCTGTCTCAATCTCATTTTTAAAAAATACTGCAGTAACTTTACCAGCCTACTCTATTGGGGTGTGGTGGTAAGGATAGGCACTGAATGAATTAAAAAGACGGTAACAAACTTTGCCAGAGAGGAAAGTTTGAATAGATTTTCATAATCATGATGTTTTAAATAATGACAGTCCCCATTTCAGGCTTGGAAGTCAACTCTCCTGGAAGTCTTAACACTATTATTCCACAGGAATAATCCACAGGAAAACACACAAAAGCAAGAGAATATTACTTCCAAACCTCTGTTGGGTGATGTGGAAATCAGCGTTAAGTGAGCTGACGACACATCATTAAACAAGAGATCATGTTTCCCCATAGGCTTCCCTAGAGAACTGCATTAATTCAGAAAACTTAGTTGGGGGAGAGCGATTCTTTCCTGGAAAGCATAAATGCACCAAAGACTATGTTTAAAATGCTCTTGGACCACTGTTCAGTCATAATGACCTCCTGGGGGAGTTTCCCAAGTGCTCACATAATATCATTACACAACAAATACATGAAAATTTGTCCATGTATTTCAAAATTCCAAATACATGGAATGGCTATTCAAGATGGCCTTAGGATGATTAACACATTGGGGACCTTCCAGTGACCACCAGGAAAACAAAACCACCATCACAGCTACCAGGCATTCAGTGAAACATAACACTGGAAAGAATCTAGATGTCTAACTTAGAAATAAGGTAGCAAATTATGATATAAATAATTTAAAGTAATCATGGGGCTGTCAATGAAAATTAGGCTCATGAAGAATATTTAAGGACACGAGAAGAAAGCTAATGATGTTTGAAATGAATAAAACAAGATTAAAATTTTTATATGAATAAAGCATGATCCCAGGTATATTTAAAGAATGATAATCTCTCTCACAGATAATCACTAGTAACATTTATTGTATCTAGTCTCTTTCTGTACCCGTGACTTTTATTTTCTTCCTTACAATTCTGCATTTAAAAAGATAAATAACTTAAAGGTAAATACCATGGTGTTATTCTGGTTAAGAAAGAACATTTAAATGTAAATAGCTAGAAATAAAGAGTTCTTCCTAAAATTGGGAGGACATTTGTCGTTTTTCCCCAGGACGCTAATCTGCTGCATCTGATGACCTCAAGGGAGGGGTATCGGGTCTACTGCTGGCAGGAACTTCAAACATCTTGCCAGCCTCCTCTCCCTGTTTCTTCCTCCAGCTGCTCTGGGTTTCAAGACAGAACACAGCAGAGCACAACAGCCCTTGCCCTGTTCCTAGCCAGTGAATTCTGGCACAATTATTGGGACCCAGAGTTCCCCCACTCATGACCTCATAGTGGGCTCTGAGGTGGAGCACCCTCTGTGGCTGGCACTTGGATGCCAGTATTTTTTTACAACAAGCATTGGTGGAAGACATATCGTAGGGGCTTCCCTGGTGGCGCAGTGGTTGAGAATCTGCCTGCCAATGCAGGGGACACGGATTCGAGCCCTGGTCTGGGAAGATCCCACATGCCGTGGAGCAACTGGGCCCGTGAGCCTCAACTACTGAGCCTGCACATCTGGAGCCTGTGCTCCGCAACAAGAGAGGCCGCGATAGTGAGAGGCCCGCGCACCGCGATGAAGAGTGGCCCCCGCTCGCCGCAACTAGAGAAAGCCCTCGCACAGAAACGAAGACCCAACACAGCCAAAAATAAATTAATTAATTAATTATTTTTAAAAAATGGCCTCCATGAGGATTAAAAAAAAAACAAAACAAAACAATATTTAATTAATCCAAAAGAAGAAACAGAGAAAAAAGATAATGAAGAACAGATAGATAAGTAAAAAACAAATGACAATGGACTTCCCTGGTGGCACAGTGGTTAAGAATCCGCCTGCCAATGCAGGGGACACGGGTTCGAGTCCTGGTCCGGGAAGATCCCATATGCCACGGAGCAACTAAGCCAGTGCGCCACAACTACTGAGCCCGTGCTCTAGAGCCCACAAGCCACAACTACTGAGCCCATGTGCCACAACTACTGAAGCCTGCGCACCTAGAGCCCGTGCTCCACAACAAGAGAAGCCACTGCAATGAGAAGCCCACACACCGCAATGAAGAGTAGCCCCCACTCGCCACAACTAGAGAAAGCCCATGCGCAGCAACAAAGACCCAACACAGCCGAAAATAAATAAATAAATAAATTTTTTAAAAAAAGAAAACAAATGGCAAGATGATAGATTTCAACCTAGTCATAACAATAATCACATTAAATGGAAACACTCTAAATATCACACTTCAAAGGTAGAGATTGTCAGATTTAATTTTAAAAAAAAGGCAAGACCCAAATATACTCTGCCTTCAGGAAATGAACTTCAAATATAAATACACAAATAGTTTTTATGGCATAGTACAAAGATGGGAGATGATATACCATGCTAGCACTAATCAAAAGAAAGCTGATGTATCCACATTAATATCAGACAAAGTAGATTTTAGAGCAAAGAATATTACCAGGGATAAATAAGGTCATTTCCTAATGATTAAAAGATCAGTTAATCAAGAGTACAACTATCCTAAACACTGATGTACCTAATAACAGAGCTTCAAAACATACGAAGCAAAAACTGATAGACTGTAAAATAAAATAGACAAATATACAATTTTAGTTGATATAGTTCAATTTAGGGATTTTGTTCAATATCCTTTTCTCAGTAATGGATAGACTAATCAGACAAAATCAGTAAAGATAAAGATTTGAACAACCCTATCAATTAACCTGACTTAATCTACACTTACAGAATTTTCCACCCAGTAACAGCAGAGTACACATTCTTCTTGAGTGTACATGAAGCCTCAATCAGTATAAAAGATTTAAGTCCTATTAAATATATCTTCTGAACACAATCAAATTAAATAAAAGATCAATAAATGAATGATCTCTAGAAAATCTTCAAATATTCAGAAACTAAATAACACACTTCTAGAAAACCTATAGATCAAAGAAGAAATCAAAAAGGAAATTAAAACTTATTTTAAACTAAAGGAAAATAAAACACAACACATAAAAATTTGTGGGATACTGCTAAAGCAGCACTTAGAGGGAAATTTATAGCGAAAAACTTTGAAAAAGAACAAAATAGGAGAACTAACACTACCTGATTTTAAGACTTAATATAAAGATATAATAATCAAAGACAGGGTGGTATTGGTGTAAAGATGGAAAAATACTGTCGATCTTCATTCTTCATAGATTTTGTATTTGCAGATGCACCTCCTTGCTAAAATTTATCACAGGCCATTAGAAAATGTTTGAAATAAAAGATACGCTTATTATCTTGATTGTGGTGATAGTTTCACAGGTGTATACACACGTGAAAACATCAAATTCTACACTTTAAATATGTGCAGTTTACTGCATGCCAACAAAACTATTAAAAAAATAATTGGAGACTCACTTAATATTTACACCTGCTTTCTACCATGCTACACCTGCTTTCTACCATGCTGGACATTTTCACACATCCCCTGAGAGTTTACTAAATTTGTAGAGAAATTGAAAACAACAGTATATGCTGAAGATTCCACTGAACAGAGTATGAACTTTTCTATGGTGTTTCAGAGGGCACAATGTACTCCATTAGTACCTCCAATCATCAATATGTATGTGGATTATCATTTTCCTATGGAGCCAGAAGTTTAGAATGAACCAGTGGCAGCGTTGCTTTGAATTTCCTTATTAATACTCAGATATATGCAGGAGAATCAAAATTCTTCCACATACAAATAATTAAAAGTATGACAGCTATCAAAATCTTTCATATTCTGAGCTATGTTTCTTATTGTCAGAGAAAGACATTACAAATAAGTAAGAGGGAAAGGAGAGCATGAACGTTCTAGTACTTGATTTGCCAGATGCCACTGTGAATTCATTTGTAGCTTAATATATATACAGATGGACACACACAGAAACAATTATGGATACGTATGTATACAATGGTTAGTACACATACCTAAGTTTCCCAGCTCTGTCCTTGACAGGGCCTAGAAGCAGTGACAGTCTAAGTGCAACAAGCACACCTGTGCCTAGATCTTGGTTTCTAGTACCGTTCTCCAATAAAAGGAAGCCCAGCTCCTTGGAGAAATGACTGATTCTAGGGTTGGGATAGATAAAATACAACATGAGCCTGGAGCATCTTATGTGCCAGAAAGCAAGGAAGTGTTAAAAAAAAAAAAAAAGAGAGAATGGGAGTGTGTCAAAGGAACATAGGAGCTAAACCTGGAACAATTTAAGCAACAAAATATGATCGAATAAATAGTATTGGTTCATAACTCAAAGTATAAAATAAATATATAGTATATAATAGAGTCCATGCTAATATAAATAATTGAATAAATAAATAAATAGGGGGCATATCTTCTTTATCTAATTCCATGTAGATACTCCCCTATCCAGAAAGTGAAGTTTTATTTCCTTCCCAACATTGAACATGGGCTGGAGTTAGTGATTCACTTCCAAAGAACAGACTATGGAAAGCAAAAAATAAGAACTTTCCAATGCAGTGTCCTGGAAAATATCATCCTAAGTAAGTGATCAAAGTTGCCATCTCACCGATAAATCATGTTGTTGGCATGTACCCCCTGATATGATGTGATGAGAAGGGCACTTCACCTCCGTGATAGTCTTCCTCCAAAATTCATAGTCCTAGTCTCTACATGAGGCCAACATCATAGAAACCCAAATGAAGGGCCATCATATAAAATACCCAACAATTATTCTTCAAAAATGTTAAGGTCATTTAAAAAAATAAGGAAAGACTGAGAACTGGTAAGGACCAGAGGAGATTACGGAGATATCCGACATAAAAGCAATGTGTTATCCTGAAACACAAAAGGGACATTAGTAGAAAGACAGGTGAAATCCAAATAAAGTCTGGAGTTTAGTCAATAGTAATATATATCAGTAATCACCTCTTAGTTTTGACAAATGAACCACAGCTATGTAAGAGACTACATTATGAAAATATGGGTGAAGGATATACAGGAATTCTGTGCTTTCTTTGCAATTTTTCTATAAATCTAAAGTTATTACAAAACAAAAGTTTATTTAAAATGTTTCCATCCTCTCACCAAATTGGTTAAAAGCCTTCAAGAGTGACAGAATGTTGTCATCATGAAACTGCTCAACTGGACAAATGAATGCTGAGAACTGATTCTGGCCTGTGGCATTGAGAATATTATTCTGAGTAGGAAACGGTAATTCAGTTATTCTCTTCCCCCTCGCCCCAGGAACACCAAAAGCTGCATCTGCCCTTGTAGTGGTCCTGGCCCTTTAGAGAAGAGAAAAGTCTGGAACAGCCATGGACTGCATGTGTTATAATCTATCATGATACTGGGCATCTGAGAACTAGGCATGCCTGGTGGGTCATAGCACAAGGTTCTGATAGCCTAGGTCATGTCAGGTGGGAAGGTGAGCTGGTTGCCCAGTGAATCTTTTCTTTTTAACCAATCACAGCAGCCCTGCCAGCTTGATATTTTAAATGCACGGAGGATTTTAAAAAACAAGTCTTAGACATACTAAAATGTATGTCATCTTTCCCAAGAGGCAGAATCACAGGCTTATCCAATTTGCCAGCTGACAATTTAGCCATTGCACTGTCTGCATCTCAAAACCAATTCAAACAGACACATTGCTCTTCCTGAGTGATGTCAGAGGGACGTGTCAGCAGCCAGACTGTTTTGCCACTCTCGCTGGGTAAGTTCCTCTGTGCTTTATTTTTTAACATTTTAAGAGAAGAGCCTATCTTCAAAGGATGTGAGGCACCCAATCAACTTCAAATTAGACTCTCTGGAAATGTCACCAATCTCGCACCAAGGGGAAAAGGGCAGGGGTGGGATGAACAGGGAGACTGAGATTGACACATATACACTATTGATACTACGTATAAAATAGATAACTAATAAGAACCTACTGTATAGCTCAGGGAACTCTACTCGATGTTCTGTGGTGACCTAAATGGGAAGGAAATCCAAAAAAGAGGGGATATATGCATATGTATAGCTGATTCACATTGCTGTACGAGAAACTAACACAATATTGTAAAGCAACTATACTCCAATAAAAATTTTTTAAAAAATCTCACACCAGCTCCAAGAATTCATGACAAGCTTTAAAAAGTGTCCAGCACTCACCCCTGTAATTTATCACTGTACCCATCAGCTGATCTTTTCCCAGACTCCCTTAAACATCTTTTCTTTGTCACAGTGACCCACTCTCCACGTAAAAGACCTCAGAGATTCATGAAACATCATTTGATCAAATGAACTCTGCTTAAGTTCTGCAGAAAGAAACCAGCCTGTTCAAGAGTGAATTCCAATTTCTAAAGCCTAGAGCTGAGGAGGTATCTGGGACTGAACTTCCTAGAAGGGCAAGTTTTATAAAAGAATGCTTACCTTCTGCACCCCTGCTGATGCCACCTGTCTGCCTGGACATATGGGTGTGGCTTTCCCCAGATTACCCCTTCTCTGATACCAGCCCCAAAACTTTGTCGTGACTTTACTCTTTTGGTGACCAGATGGCCACATACTCTGTGCTCACCCACCAGACCAGCCTCTGCACCAAGGGCTACCAGACAAAAAGGAAGAGAAGGAAAATAGGGAAAGTAGGAAGAGACTCTCATCCTTGGCTTGGGTTTACTGATCTCCTACCACCAGAAGTATGTCTAGGAAGATGCTCAGTTCCAGCATTTGCTGGGGATTTGCTTTGTTTTAGGCAAGAGAAATGCTTTTTATTTCATGTTGCTATGTGGCTTCAGATTTATTTAGTGTGACACAGGCTTTACCTCAGCTGGCACTGACCTGATTTAAAAGAAGCTCATGTTCTTGGCAGACAAGACTGTTGTGTCTCAAGACTGGAGGATGATGGGTGGTGACAAGGCCAGGCAGTACCATGGGAAGAGGTAAAAGGAGAACAGCCTTGCCCTAGACTCCACAACAAAGCAGGGCAGGTGATGAGAATCTGCTTTCCTGGCAGCAGGTAGTGATAGTGGGGCAAGCACAGAGTAAAGCCCATCTCATATCCGTCTGGGCAAAGAGTCACCAGAAAGCACTGTAAATCAAAGACAACATACTGAGGGTATCAGGTGGGATGGGGGACAGAGACAGGTGTCCAGGGCCTGCTGCACCCCGACGTCCAGGCAGTCAGTTGCCGTGGGGAGGGTGCAGCAGATACACACTCATTGGTATGCCTGGCCACTAAGAGCACTTGCTCTGAAGACAGGCTGTGGAGTGTCATCTATTCCGATGATTCTGTTTTGGTTGGTATACGTCATTCCATGTGTTGTCTTTCTTTATAGTGATTATCCTCTGTGAATATCTGGTTATTTTAGCTTGCAAGCTCACATCTCCTGGGGTAGCAACTGCTCTCTCCAGGCATGTACAGAAGGGAAGAGCTGAAGTCCTAACTCTAGTCTATGAAGTTAAGGAGAGAGAAGACAAAGAGAGCTCCAAGCACTGGAGAATCACTGTGTCACTATTTGTTGCTTTCTAAAATCAAGCATTTCCTCTGATCATAGATTCTCTTTTAAACTCAGTAAAGACAAACAATATTGGGAAACGGCTTATCCTTAGACTTTAACCCACTCATCCAGGGTGCCAAGAGAAGGAGGAGGTGAAGGAGAGACTGCCCAAGGGAAGGCAGTCAGCTCACAACTTTTCTCCATCTCCTCAACCCCAGCAGGACTTTTTTACTGCCTCATCATTACCCATTGTTGACAACAGTGATGTTAATGTTATCAACTGGTGACTGTCCAGGATTCCTATCTGCTTCAAAATAATCCTGGAGAGAGGCAAGATCAAGAGTCGAACTCAAAAGCTTTCTCTCAGTCTGCTCTCCCTTCTGCCTCTCTGGCTGATGTCTGCCCTGTGATACAGCTGTCTCCCTATACCCTTCAACCAACAATAGCAACACACACACACACACACACACACACACGCACGCGCGCGCACACACACAATTTTTTTTTTTTTAATAAATTTATTTATTTATTTATTTTTAGTTACGTTGGGTCTTCGTTTTCGTGCGAGGGCTTTCTCTAGTTGCGGCAAGTGGGGGCCACTCTTCATCGCGGTGCGCGGGCCTCTCACTATCGCGGCCTCTCGTTGCGGAGCACAGGCTCCAGACGCGCAGGCTCAGTAGTTGTGACCCACGGGCCCAGTTGCTTCGCGGTATGTGGGATCCTCCCAGACCAGGGCTCGAACCCGTGTCCCCTGCATTGGCAGGCAGATTCTCAACCACTGCGCCACCAGGGAAGCCCCCAGTATTTTTTTTAGTTCGTTTTATCTATGTCTTCCTTTTGCTTCTATAATTTTGCCAAAGTTGTGTTCCTTCAGGGTTTGTCCTATCATTATGTAAAGTCAAGTTTTATTTCAGGGAAGTTTTTTTTGAATTGTATCTGTAGATATTTGTTCTGGCAATTATTTCCTTTTTATTCCTTGGAGGGGAGGAAAATTGTACATACGTTGGACTTAATTTGCCTGTCCACCATCTATCATTTTTCTCTAACTTGCTTTACTCCTCTCTCTATTTCAACTTAACATTGTTTATTTTTCTTATTTCTACTATCTACATCCTTTATCATGTTTTTAGCAGTCTATTCTCCCTCGTGTTTTCTCCAGTTTCTTCTTCATGTCTATGACGATTTAAGTCTCCTCTCCCCCACATACATATACACACACATACTTCTTTCCTGAGTTTTGACAGCATATGTTTTCCTCTCTCTGGTTAAAGTTTTGGTCACAATTTGTATCAACTCTCTGGTAATGTTTCTGATTTCTGCCATAGTTTGTTCTAGTTTTTCCATTTTTGTCTTTGTGCTATCTTTGTATGGATTTTATGCTTATTTTTTTTGTTGTTGTTATCTGTCTCCAAAGAAGGGAAGATTTTCTCGGACCAGCTAATGGGTGGAGGTTTGTGTGAGGGTAGAGCTGGGGCCATGTTCCTGGCTAAACATAATCCTTTTTGTCCCCAAGTTGATATGTAGGCTTCTATATAGGTAAAATTTCTCCTAAACCAGTAGAGAAAAGCAGCTGCAAATATTCACAGAATGCAAAGTTTTAGCTATCTCCTAGCATCACCAAAAATAAAGTTGTCATGTTTTCACTCGCTATTGCTTATGGATACTTTCCAGGAAGAAAAAGGGGGAATTACTGACTTTATGCTGTCATCTTTAAACCAGAATTTCATCTGACTTCTCTGAGCCTCAGTCTTATCCTCTGTAAAATGGGTATAAAGTGAGTAGGTTTAATGCATACAAAATGCTTGGCACAGTGTCTGGCACATCATCCACAGTTATTGAGTGCTTACTATTACTACTGCAATAGGGTCACAGCCATAAGGTCATAGGTTAGAGGCAGACTGGGGTCTCAGAGGCAGGGACTGGCAAAAAGAAGAAAGAGGTCTAGGCCTGGGTGAGGAACACCTCCCATCGAATCTGAAAATGTCAAATATTCACTTTCCCAGACTCCTTTGCATCTTGGGCATGGACATGTGACCTCAACTTTGAATTGGTCCCTGATTTGTCACTCAAAAGGAGGCTGGTGGCATGATGCAGCTCGGACTGCTCAGAATCCAGTTTGGTGACAGGTAGTGGCAGTGGCAGCCATGATGGTGGTTTCTAGACACAGCATCAGCACCACTTCTAAGGCCACCATCCAGGGTCCTATGCTGTGGTAATAAAGGGAAGCAGTGGCAGTGACACAGCTATCCCAAGAACCATTCTGAAGTATATCTGGGGCATTGCTCCGGGGTGTGTGGCATATGAGCCTGATTCATCACCACTTCTGGAAATTCTGTGAGGTAGCTATATATTTTTCTGCTTAAACCATTCCAAACTCAGTTTCTAAGGCTTGAAAATAAGAAACCTGACTGGTAAAAAGCAGATCCCAATTTTTAGGGGAAAGTGTGCATTTACTATGTGCCCAATAATATGCTAAGCATTTTATTTGCATTATCTTGTTTAATCTTTCCCAAAACCCTAGGAGGTGGAAGCTACAGTAGCTATTTTACAAAGGAGATAACTGAAGGGCAAAGAGACAAATTTCTGTGCTCAAGGCCATTCCTAAATGACGACATGGGCTTCACCTGGTATGTGTTTCCTCAGTCTAATACTTGCATGGACCTCCCAAACTATTTCCCAAAGCCTGTCTTTTGGGGCTAGAGTAGATAGAGTTGATCTGCCTAATTCTCCCCATGCTTGGAGTAAGTCTCTGCTACTTCTAAGTTCAGCCCCTGAGTTAAGGGCATGAAAAACAGAAGGCCATGGAAACCTTACATTACTGCAATGGTTAAAGGAGGTTCTGCACTTAGCAGTCAACTAGAGCGCTAGAAGCCAACTAGAACAAGCTGGAAATAGAAAACATGAAAATACCACAGAGAGGTCCAAAAGGAAATAAAACCAACACAATTGTTTTCTTCTCAAATACCAAGGTTTCTTATCAAGGAAGGAAGTCAACACTTTCTCATGAGGCTAGGAGACATAAGAGATCAGAAGATAAACTACATTTACAAATGCTGACGAACAGCAAAGCAGAGAATTCTACCTGTCCACCACAGCCTGTTTTCTTCCTCTGTCCACAAACAGCTGGACTGAAGCATCTGCATTTCAGGTAGGCAGGGCCACAGGACTGAGTTTGGGCCCTTGAAATATGGGCAGAACCAAGCCATGTCACTTCTAGGCCTAACCCCTAAAATCCCTCTGATGTTCCTCCACACCCTATTTCCCCTGAAAAGAGAGACCCCAAGGACCAGAGGAGGTGGGGTCACAAGACAGATGGAGTCTGGTCCCTAATTTGTCACTCAAAAGGAAGTTACCCACAAGAGCTCTCTAACAAGACATACCTCTGTTGGACCATCACAGGAATGGGAAATAAACTTTTATTGTGTTGAAGGACTGATATTAGGCAGCCGTTTGTTTCAGTGGTTAGCCCACCTTAATTGATACAAATACCTTGCATCTAAGGAGTAGCTCTGAGGGAAAGAGGGTGGTTCCCTTCTCTCAACTCTAAGGATCTTTGACCCTGAAATACAAAGTTCAAAATGAATTTAAGGATCTGGGAACTCATTTTTGGAGGCCCCGCTTCACAGAATATCAAAAGTGTTAAAATGTTTTACCGTCCTACATTAAATATAATTTTGTGTACAAAAAAGTATGCAAGAGTTGAGTGGAGTTAGAGTTGACCTGATGTTACAATATTTAGTCATCTAAATGCTTATTGTTGATTTCTCAGCTCTCTCTCTTTTTTTTTTTTTCTTTATTCTGGAGACAATCACTTTTCCACATTTCAAGCTTTCTTTAGGTCTTGTAAATGCTTAGCTCTTTGACACAGTGCCCATGGTACCTAGTGGATACAGCAGACCTAAATGGACTGCCCAGGGCTCCCACCTGCAAAGATGATGACTAATAATACATGAAATACCAAACAAGATCAAGCATCTAAGTTCAGTCTCCAAATCTGCTCTCAGAACCATTCCCAACTGACTCCCCACCCCATCTCCCAAGCAAATGCCAAAAGTCATAAATTTTCCCTAAAGCTGATGAAAGTCTTAAAGCATGCCTCAATATTTTTCACTAGTAAAATGAAGATAAAAGCAGATAATGCACTTACTAGAGGTTACTCTTATAATTATACAAATGTCAGTATGTATAACTTGATTTGTCATTTATATTTTCTCCCTACCCATTTCCACTCGTCTCCCTGAATCTAAATACCAATTTCATAAAACGGACCCACAAAAGTAGGTCTGGAGGAAATTCTAGTGTATTTAGGACCAATGTAATGAGATCTTTATGCCAAATATGGTGGCTTGCTCTGCTTTGTGGTACCTATCATCTTCTGCTATGAATTAGTTTCCCAAACTGTGCTCCATGCAACACAGTCTTTCACAAAATTTTTTTTTACTTTTTTTTTTTTTAATTTATTTTTGGCTGCACTGGGTCTTCATTGCTGCATGCTGGCTTTCTCTAGTTGCAGCAAGCAGGGGCTGCTCTTCGTTGCAGTGCACAGGCTTCTCATTGCTCTGGCTTCTCTCGTTGCAGAGCACGGGCTCTAGGTGTGCGGGCTTCAATAGTTGCGGCATGCAGGCTTCAGTAGTTGTGGCACGTGGGCCCAGTAGTTGTGGCTCACAGGCTCTAGAGCACAGGCTCAGTAGTTGTGGTGCACGGGCTTAGTTGCTCCACGGCATGTGGGATCTTCCCAGACCAGGGCTCGAACCCATGTCCCCTGCATTGGCAGGTGGATTCTTTTTTTTTTTTTTTTTAAGATACCAACTGTACTTGAACATTTGTTACTTTTTTTTTTTAAATTAATTAATTAATTTATTTTTGGCTGTGTTGCGTCTTCGTTTCTGTGCGAGGGCTTTCTCTAGTTGTGGCAAGCGGGGGCCACTCTTCATCACGGTGCGCAGGCCTCTCACTATTGCGGCCTCTCTTGTTGCAGAGCACAGGCTCCAGATGCGCAGGCTCAGTAGTTGTGGCTCACGGGCCTAGTTGCTCCACGGCATGTGGGATCTTCCCAGACCAGGGCTCGAACCCATGTGCCCTGCATTAGCAGGCAGATTCTCAACCACTGCGCCACCAGGGAAGCCCCCTGGCAGGCGGATTCTTAACCACTGCGCCACCAGGGAAGCCCTCTTTCATGAAATTTGAATAGACTCTTCACCAAAGAAGACATACTGATGGCAAATAAGCACATGAAAAGATATTCAATATTATTGGCCATTAAAGAAATGCAAATTAAGACCACAACAAGATACCACTTCTCACCTATGAGAAGGGTTTAAAAAAAACAAAACTGACAATACCAAGTGCTGGAAAGGAAGCTGAGCAACTAAAACACTCATAAATTGCTCTACCAAATACTGTACAGCCACTCTGATAAACCATTTGGCAGTTTCTTATCAAATAAAGCATACACTTACCACACGAACTAGGAAGCCCCACTCCTAGTTTGTTCCATTAGAGAAAAGGAAACTTATATTCACACAGAAACCTGTGCATAAATATTTACAGCAGTTGTATTTAAAACTGCCAGCCCAACCAAATGTGCTTCAATGGGTGAACGGATAAACTAATTCTGGTATATCCATAAAATGTATATTACTCAGAAAAAAATATAAATACAACAAAATACGTGAATGTTCAAGGCACTTTGCTAAGTGGAAGAAGCCAGTCTCAAAAGGTGACATATTGCATGATTTACTTATCTGATATTTTAGAGACAGCAAAACTATAGGGACAGATGACAGAGAGTGGTTGCCAGGTGTGAGGGCTGGAGGAAGGGCATGTCTACAAAGGGGCAGCAGGAGGGAATTTTTTAGGCATGATGGAACTGTTCTGTATCTTGATAGCAATGGGGTTAGATGACTCCATCCATGTGTTAACATTCATAAAACTCTACACCAAAATAAAGTTAACTTTATAGTATGTTAATTTAAAAAGAGAAAAAAAGAATAACAGCTAGAGAAAATGGCAGTTAGATGTTATCTTTTGAGATATGTTTATGCTTTCACACACATAATCTTAAACACATGCACATATTTTTCCTTTGTTTTTTTTTTAATCGAAGAGCAATATTATATTTTGAGATGTTTATAGGCTCCCCTTGTCTCAGAATTAGATGTTCTTATATACATTGGATCAGGATGTTTTCCTTGAAAGATCTTTTTTGGTACATACATTCTATTCTACTTGGAGTTAGGTGAATACATTGAAGCCAGACAGAATCAAGAGCCCCACTGGGCAGAAACAGTATGAGAACTTCCAGAGTGATCTACTACATGCTTCTCTGGGAGATGTATGTGGTGGACACTGTTGGCGGCATACTCAGAATTCTTTCCTCACTTCTTCTTCCCCAGAATCCCAATTCTGTTTAGGCTATTATTCAAAACTCTTTCCAAATTCTATTAGAAGTTCTGTAAGCAAAAAACTTCACACATTTAAGGTGACTTCTAAAATTTGTCATTATATGTTTGAATAGTAACAAAGAATGCATTTTCCAGCATGTTGCAAGTATTGATATCTTCAAATAAAACCATTGGATTGCTTTTTAAAATCCATTTGATGGGACTTCCCTGGTAGCGCAGTGGATAAGAATCCACCTGCCAATGCAGGGGACACGGGTTCAAGCCCTGGTCCGGGAAGATCCCACATGCCGCGGAACAACTAAGCCTGTGCACCACAACTACTATGCCTGTGCTCTAGAGCCCACGAGCCACAACTACTGAGCCTGCGTGCCACAACTACTGAAGCCTGTGCCCCTAGAGCCTGTGCTCTGCAACAACAGAAGCCACCGCAACAAGAAGCCCGCGCACCCCAACGAGTAGTAGCCTCTGCTCGCCACAGCTAGAGAAAGCCCATGCACAGCAATGAAGACCCAATGCAGCCAAAAATAAATAAATAAATAAATAAAAATAAAATAAAGTTCTTTAAAAAAAATACAAATAAAATCCATTTGATGGGATTAAATACCACAGTGATCTGGGGCCTCAGCATCATCTATTCAGAAAGTACCTGAACAATCTCTTTTTTTAATAGACAGAAATTTTACCATTGGTTTATTTCCTTGGAGTCATATTTCCATTCCACTTCCACCACAGCCTAATGTATTGGCTTAGAGATCTTTTTTAATGCTTATACCATTGACATTTTCCTATGACGTGTGTTTATAAATGACTCCAAGTCTCCCAGATTTTGATTTCAGGCTGTGTCATCATAAGTTTACAGTAGACACAAAATACATTTGCGATCATCCTTTCATCACTCATAATGGTGTTTACCGAAACATAAACACTTTCCAGTTTTCAGGGTCAGGAGCAGGACTTGTCAACCAGTCCCAAAGCAAGTATATTTAAGCATCTCAGCAGCAACTAGAAAGCAAACCCTGAGTGATGAGCTAGAAATAGGATACACAGAGGTATCTCTTACAACGGGGAAATTCACAGGGTTTTGTGGTAATAAAGAATGTAAATCCAAACATTTAAGAAAGAAATCATAACAATCAAATACAAACTTTAAAAAGAGAGAGAAAAACTATTCCCAGCTTGTTTCCTGAGGCCAGCAAAACCCTGATAACAGAACCTGTCAAAGACATTATAAGAAAGGAAAATTATATTTCTCATAAACACAGGCATAGAAATTCTAAACAAAATATGAGCAAACTGAATCCAGCAATTTACAGAAGTGTAATATGTAGGAGAGAAAATGTTTTCTGACAAAAAGCAGATTAACAAGAGAAAAGCATACACATTTGATGTAAAATGTATTATGTGGCAACAAGATTGGGGATGGGTAGGGGAGGAAACTTCATAGGAAGAATCAAAAAGTCCCAAAGAAGCCACTAGACTTGGAGGCTTTTATACCATTCTGACAGAGGACAATAAATTTGTAGAGAAGTGACAAGACAAAGGAAAGGGGCTTCTGGACTTCTAAGGGTGGGAAGGTAAATATAAGGGGGATACTAATGGTAGATAAGGGTTATTTAGTAACGTTTGTTCATGTAGATGCTTCTTTGTTTTGTTTTGTTTTGTTTTTTGTTTTTGGTTGCACTATGCAGCTTGCAGGATCATATTTCCCGCATCAGGGATTGAACCCTGGCCACAGCAGTGAAAGCACCGAGTCCTAACCATTGGACTGCCGGGAACTCCCTCATGTAGACTCTTCTTGATACTATCTCATCTCAGGTGATAAGCTTGTTCTTCCCTTCCTGGTACAGGAAAGGGTGGGTAGGACCTTCACAAGGAGAATTTATGCCCTGCTTTTCAGGCAGATAAGGGGAAGGCAGAGAGCTCCTCCTCTGTCTGCTTTTTTCTCTATTGCCTTCAGCTCAAAATGGTTTTTATGCAGAGTGACACATTTTGGGGTGGCATATCTGATCCCCTACAAATACATCATGATGAAATGGGGTCATCCCAGAAAAGCAAAGCTACTTTAATATTTGGTAAGCAGTCACTGTAAAGCACCACATTAATAAAGGAGACGAACTTTATGTCCTCTCAACAGAAGCAGAAAAGGCATTTGATAAAATTCAACATCTGTTTGAGATTAAGGGAAAAAGCTCATAGCAAGTTAGACAAAGCAAAAAACTCTTTAATCTATTAAAAGATATCTATAAAATATCTATAACCAACACTATAATGGTGAAATGTGGAAGTATCTCTCCCTGAGGTTAGGAGTAAGAAAAGGATGTCCACTATTACCACATCTTTTGACATTGCACAAGAGGTTCCTAGCAACACTATGAAACAAGAAAAATAATGTAAAGATACCAATATTAGAAATTTAAAAGAAATATTGTCATTATTCACATATGACTGTGCATCAAAAATTCAAAACTATATACAAACTATTATTGTTAATAAGGGAATTTATAAAGGTTGCTGGATTCAAGGTCAATAACAAAATCAATTATATATAATATATTATATTTATATATATTTAGGATAATTAGAAAAAAATTTAAAGTATTCATTACAATAGTATTTAAAAATTAAATACATAGGGATAGATCTAATTATAGAGGTGAAAAACCTCTAGAGTGAAAATTAACACATTGTGTTGAGAGAAATTTTAAAAGACCTAAATAAGTGGGAAAATATTTTATATTAATAGATTTAAATTCTCAATATGGATTGGAAGATGTCAATTCTTCTCATATTGATGTGTAAATTCAATGCAATCCCAATCAAAAGCCCATCAAGATGTATGTGTGTGTGTGTGTGTGTGTGTGTGTGTGCGTGCACATAAACTGAGTTTATTCTAAAATGTTTCTGTTGAAAGGCAGCGGGTATAGGAAACAATCGTGAAGAAGAACAAAGTTGGAGGACTTCCATTACCAAATACTGAGACTATTATAAAGCTATAGTAATTAAGACAGTGTCATATTGGTACAAGAATAGAACAGAATGGAAAGTTCAGAACCAGATCCACATATATATAGTCACCTGACTTCAGACCAAGGCAGCACTGCATATGTACATACTATGATTCCATTTATAAAAATTGCAAGAACAGGAAAAACTAATCTTGGATGATAGAAGTCAGAATAGTGTTTATATCTTGGGGAAAAGGTATGACTGGAAAGGGGCACAGAGGAACCATCTGCATGCTGGAAACATTCTATATCTCTTCTGGATAATGGTTACATACATCTATATGTATTCAAAAACTCATAAGCTGTCTGCTTGAGATTTGTGCACTTACTATGTGTATGTTGTACTACAATAAAAAAAATTTTTTTTTAAGAATGTAAGCCAGAGTTTGACTCCTTTTTTTTTTTTTTTTGGTCTCGCCGCGCAGCATGTGGGATCTTAATTCCCCAACCAGGGATCAAACCTGCGCCCCATGCATTGGAAGCGCAAAGCCTTAACCACTGGACCACCAGGGAAGTCCCCTTGACTCCATTTTCTGATGTTTGACTGCTGACAGCTTTTAAGCCTCATCCCTTTCTCTTCACTTTCTGCCCCACATCTGGGCAAGCTGATAAGAAAGCCTGGGTATTTCCTACTTTGGGGCTGAGGGAAGGTTCAAATCACTCAAGCCTCTACTCTAGCATGGGAATCCTTACCCCAGCCCCATTCCCTAACCACCATAAGAATTCCAAGCCAGTCTCCTTTCCTGGTTGTCTCCAGCCACTCTTGGACCTATCTGAGAGCTTTCCTGATATTCCCAATGTCTCGTGATATAAATAATAAACCTTTTCATAACCTCTTGGTGTGTGTAGGGCACTATCAGCCTCGACATCCAAACCAAAATTTGACTTGGGAGTCCATTCTCCTTCTGCAAAACACCATAACGGAGGGAACATGATTTTGCTCTTGTTTTTTCTGTTTAGTTTTCTGCCGTATCCTCAGCACCTACAACAATGCCTTGCACATAGTAGTTACTCAATAAATATGTGTTGAATAAATAGAGAGCTATTTGGTAAATTCAAGGTTAGAAAATAAATAATTCAAATTAGTAGAAAGATAGACGTGAGGATTTCAGTAGAAATCTCAATGTACATGTCTAAACCAAAAAATATTGACTCCCAAATCAAGCGTGTGCCATAGAAGGTGTTGACTGTAAACTACATCCATGGCAAAATAAACCTACTTAGAGTTATGAAAAAAGAATCCATCTGGCAAATGAATAAAAAGTGCATGAATTCTGGGGTTAAGATGTCAGGAATTTTACTTCTCATTACGTGAGGTAGCAGGCAAATAGGTCTCTATGGAAATACTCCACCCTCCAGTGAGCGCAGTGTGTCTCTTATTCGAGAAAATTTAAAAATAAAAACAAACAAAAAAAAACCCCTGCTGCTCTGTAGCCATTCTCATTGCCCTAAACATAGGATGTTTTATTCAGGGTCAGCTTAGTGATACTTCATGAAAGAGGACTGGAACTCAGGAGGCAGGAGCTTGGACAGGGGTAGGGCAATCACGGCCGAGTCAGTGGGCAAAAGCATCTCTGATTGGAAATAACTTCGGTCAGAATCGGGGGACTCCTCTGGGATCCCCGCTGAAGCACCAGCAGTTTAGAGTCAAGTTTCTCTGGAGAAGATTCTTTTTTGGTGGGCTCCAGGATTCAACCACACAGCCTTCCCTGTGTTCCCCTGCATTTCCTCACCTATGAATGGAGCCCCAGTCTAAACCCATTGTCTTGGAAGAGTTTAACCCCTCCCTAAATGTATGATGGCATCTCTGTAATGTCAAATGTATGTCTGATCTGCTGGTGCTGGTTATCGGGGGAACATCCGGACTCCTTAGGGTCTGGCTGGCTGTGAGGAGGGGGGAGGGCCCAGGGGTATCATCTGGCTTCATGAATGGGTCTTTGTCTCTCTATGTAAGAAGTAAATAAAGTCTGTGCCTGTGGAATGAAAATGATCAAATTCACTGGGAGACGTTCTTAGGATGTCCACTGAATGAGTTCCATGGTGACAGCTCACAAATAGCCCTATTTGACACATAATTTGACCAGGTACATAAGTGTGCACTCTTCTGGCAGGAAAGAAATTAGGGTAAGAATTTTTAGAACCACAAGAAGGAAGGGGTTCCAGTCTTGGTCCCCAGCTCAAGCTAAAAGAAAAAGTAGGAAGAACTACTTCAGAACAATGGAGGATCATTCAGGCAGAAGACCACCCAATATCCCCAAATGCAAGTCACTTTCCTTGCAGTTTTACATTGTTACCATTTTATGTTTTTGGGTAGGACAAAAATCCAACAAGGGTTGGATATTAATTGCCAGCTTTTAGTAAGCATTTAGGAATATTGAAGTCACTGTGTTAAATATTTTACATGCCTTACCTTAGCTAAACCTCACAATCATCCTTTGAACATAGGATCCACCCCCTTGACCACTATTCATTCTGCCTCTGGTGGCATAATGCATATTGAAATTCAGTTGTGAAGCTGGAAAAATTCAACCCATAATTACCTGGTCATGTCATTTCAGCATCTCATGTAACCTTCCCTTGATCCCATTACAGATGCCTATGTGGTGGGTCAACATTGTGGTTGACCTATGGAGAGAGGTCACATTGATCGGAGGCCTCTGATGCTCAGCCTGAGATTTTGCTCTGACCAATCAGCAAAGTCTGTTAAGGGTGCAGATTGAGGTGAAGGTAGCATACTTGCCAAGAATGTGCCATCCCTGATCTAATCCAATCCCATTGTTTTACAAACAATGGAATTGCAGCTCAAAGAGAGAAAATGAACTGCTTAAGGCCACATGAGTAGGAAGTAGCCAAGCCCAATTAAAGTTCAGGTTTTCTTGATTCTAAATTTTCAGCTCCTCCCATGAAGTCCTGCAGCCTTCTGCTTGTAAAGCAACATCCTAACCTCCACTCCCTATTTGACAGTACTGTGGATAAGCATGATGTTAATACTCACAAAATGTCTTTAAAATCCATAAAGCCTGATTTTCTAGCAGGGTCTTATAAAAATTAGCAGCAGTAGCAAGCCATTCCATATCTGCAAGTTTTATCTTCTGGAAAGGTTCATTTTCAAGGGAATTATATAGTCAGGATATTTCTTCCAGTAAAACTTCCCCGACCTTTATCACCACAAAGATCTTTGCTAATTATTCTTAACTGGGGCACCACTTTATAGTCATGTGAACACTTAAGTGCCCACTTAGCAATGGCTGTCTAGTGGCCAAAAGTAGTTAATGCAGCTTCCCAAGGTGCCTAAAATTACCCCCAGGGAACAGTTTTAACACTAGGAAAATCACCCTCACTCGTGTAACTGTCTAGCAATTTGAGGTAGGAAATCCATCAACTCCTCAGGGTCCAATGATCATTTTTGTAATTTACCATTTGGGGCAGTAGTTAGCACTTAAATGCACCCAAAAATGAGCCTAATTTTGTTTTGTGACCCATCTCTCACTCCAGCATCTATTACAAGTCCAATTTTACAAAAAGCATCATCCTAATGCAAGCATCACTAAGAGGAAAACAGACGGACATAAAGAAGACAGAGACAGATGTACCTTTGGATGGGAGTTAGGTGTGGAATTTCACGCCACCAGAAATAAACAGTAATTTTGACACCAAAATTTGTCATTTGGAAGGGCATCCAAGGGATAGTCAATAAATTCAAAACTTTAACAGATGTTGGAGAAATTGCTCACATAGAAAACCCTTCATTCACGATTTAGCTTGAATTTGTTGTAAATATTAGAGCGCTTTTATCTGGTTTTCTGGTTGACTAGCTGGGCATGTCAACAGTGGCACCAAAAGCCTTATTTTTTTTCAAGATAAACTTTGATAAATCTGAGAGGTAAGTTTTATGCCTAACGCAAGATCTTGCATACAGCAGGCATTTACTAATTATTTGTTTGTCATAAATTGACATTGTGTCTGTGCTAAGCACACTATCTAACTACTTAACACTAATGATTGCCCACACTATCTTACTCATCAACAGTGACGACTTCACGTGTGTTTGTGAAGATTGTTTTCATATTACAAGAGAGCAAAGTGAGACAACCCAGCCCATACCACACAGCTAATAAGTTGGTGAAGCTGGGACTCCAAACCAGCCCCTCTGGTTCCAGGACATCCTAAGCACCACATTGTATTTTATGAGTGTGATAAAATCAGACATTCCAGTCATTGAATACTTGGGGAAGACTGCACATGAATTGTGTTCAATCATGAGATATTATGACGGCCTGATGTACAAGGTGTTTTAGCTTTAACCTTTGAAACCAGCTTTCCAAAAGATTACACTGTTTTTGAAATGTCATGTCTGGTCAGTTATTTATGTGTCACATGAGGGCTTGTGCCTCTCATATCACTCTGCCCTATTGGACTGGTTGCTATTCCATTTACAAAATGGAAAACAGATCAGTGACGGGAAGGGGGGATGAAATGGGAGATAAGATTGAATACAGAGGTTGGGTAAGTAGCATTGCTACAATGTCCCCACCCTGCACCTACCAAACCATGCCCTGTTCTGTTATATGGAGGAAAAAAGCTCTAAATGAGCTTTCCCTGGTCAGTTTCCTCATCATTAAAATGAAGACAAGGACAAAATACTGAAGGAGTCTTCCTTTTGAAAATTTGTTCCCGGGTAACATCAGCTCAGCCCCCAGCCTTTGCTTTTTCTGCAGGTCCTGACTTCAATCTGCTTCCTGCATCAGAACTCAGCACCGTCCTATCATCCTATTGTGGACAGATTAAAGCTTCCCTGAAAAATAACCATGGAGATGAAGGCTTTCCTTGGTTCTTGTTCTAGCTTTCAGGTTCCTCATCAGAGTATAGCTCAGGCTCTGCCAAGAGAGACAATAAAAAAAGGCATTAACCTGGCTCAGAAAAGTTGTGTCTTTGGAATGAGAGGAGTCTCCTATATGCACTGTGCTTCCTTCTCTTCCAATGTTTGCTCCCCTTCTGCTGTGACCATGTGATCTGGTGAGAACAGGCTGGGAAGAATTCAGCACAGCATGGTGGTTTGAGCAGCCACTGCTCAGATCCACTAATCCCTACCAAGGCAGTGGGTTTTTCTCTATTTCATCAGAGAGCAGTAGACTAATTTGATATGAGGATAATTTTCCTGGTTGGAAACATTGAAGGAAAAGCCGTCTATTTCCTAATCATGCTCAGATTGGGTCAACCAGTGAATATGTTTACCAGGGACTGGAAAGGATAGGATAGCAGCTGTCAATTACTTAGCAGCAAATTCATGATAACAAGATTTTTATATCCTCCAAATTAATAGGTGTCAAGAATGTTTGCTGCAGTAGTGGGGCCAGGAATCAAGGCTCCATTGATCAACTCGATACCAAAGGCACCTGACCCAAGATGTTTTAAGATGAGTCCATCAGAATTAACAATGTCATATTCTCCAAATGCTGTTGAGTGATATAAATCCTAAGGAACAAGTTGACAATTCTGTCAGGAACAGTGGAAGAGCTGGTTTTGTCTCCAGTGGACTTTGACATGGCCTCTGTCCAGCAATAAAAGAAACAAAAAACCTTACCTTGTATATCTGAATTCCCAAACCTCTAAGTCTCACCATGGCATAAATGGCATTCCTTGGTCAAGCTAAAGCAGATTAGAGCAGAAATCTCAGGAGTCACTCCTCAAGTTCTTAGATCTCTGCTACCAAGCTGAGTGATGTTGGCCAAGATAGGCTTCAACAATGTGGCTAGAAATGGATACAACTTAAAGGTGATACTGAATATATATGAAAGCAGGTGATGTGGAGCCCCACATTTGCAACGTTCCCCCCACCCAAATTACCCAAGCTTCAAAGGCACTCATAAATACTCATTCCAGAATCAAGTGCTATCCTATCTCCATTCAAGACCAATCTTCAGGTGACATGCCCCCTCACCTCCACCACCACCTTCAGGAACCACGTGTCTTGGCCTCTCTTCAACTTTTCCTTATCAAGCCTGGGAATTGGTCACCATGGTCCATGAGTGCCTGGATGGGATGCTCAAAACTATCACACAACTGATAAGAGTATTCCCAGAGATAGAATACAAGAGAGTTGCCACCACTGTTTGGTAATTCTTCAACTTGCTACAAGTAAGCAAGAGAGTTTGAAAAAGTGTCACTCTCAGATGAATTGAAGCATCTGTTCAAGGGGAGACCCATTGGTCTGTAAAACCAGAAACGTATGATATAACGTTTCAGACAGAGAGGGATTCCCATTGTATAAAACTCTGTGAAATTCATTGTTCGAATTACTACATTTACAGAAGGCCAGGGTTCCCTCTGAAGTTCCTCTTAATGAAACTTGACTTGGTTTCCACATTTGGTCTTAAAGCGGTTGGGTCTCTTTCATGCTATCTCACCAGAATGGAGGGAAATAAGCACATATGACACAGAATTTTTCCAAGTTCACCTTTTTGTTTTCCTTTTTTTGCATAATATCTCCATGGATATGAAGAAAAGGGCTGGAAGCTTATCTTTGCCTCAGAGCTGACTCTTTGTCTTTCTCCCTCACTCCTAATTCCACTAAAACATTTCCAAGCAAAATTTCCACCTTTCAAGCCTTTGCTGGAAATCAGCAATTGAATGTCATTGGGGGATATCAAATGCTGGGATGTGGCAGAACCCTTGACACATCTGGTCCATTTGTTTTGTGTTGGAAGGACATTTAATCGATATCTGTCTGATTCACTTACACATGTATCATCCAACATTCATTTTGAAAGAACCATTTTGCTCCCAGGAAACTTTTATACATCTGCTTCTAGAAATACATAAGAGATATTATAAATTTTCTGGCACCAAGAGAATAACCATTCAAATCCTCCACACATCAAAAGCTTCAGGAAACGCAAGATGTAGGACAACTCTAAACATATAACATCATACAGATTCTTCCATTGCTCCTAAGTGCACACATAATGATCCCATCTTTTTATTTTTATATAGAACCAAAGGCAGTTATTAGAAGAAGAAAGTGAGGGAAATGACCAATTCCCAACCAACCAGCTTCCCAAATCCCTTAAATATAAAACTTTGCATGTTCCCTACGTCCCAAGAAAGGGCCAGTTGGCGGAAGAGTAATACGTGGAGATCACTTTCCTCCCCACAAATACATCAGAAATACATCTACATGTGGAACAGCTCCTACTGAACGTTGGCAGAAGACCTCAGACCTCCCAAAAGGCAAGAAACTCCCCAGGTACCTGGGTAAGGCAAAAAAAAAAGAAAGAAAAAACAGAGACAAAAGAATAGGGACGGGAGCTGCACCAGTGGGAGGGAGCTGTGAAAGAGGAAAGGTTTCCACACACTAGGAAACCCTTCACGGGTGGAGACTGCGGGTGGCAGAGGAGGGAAGCTTCGGAGCCATGGAGGAGAGCGCAGCAACAGGGGTGCGGAGAGCAAAGCGGAGAGATTACCGCACAGAGGATCAGTGCCTAGCAGCACTCACCAGCCCGAGAGGCTTGTCTGCTCACCCGCCAGGGTGGGCGGGGGCTGGGAGCTGAGGCTCGGGCTTCGGTTGGATCACAGGGAGAGGACTGGGGTTGGCGGCCTGAACACAGCCTGAAGGGGTTAGTGTGCCACAGCTGGCCGGGAGGGAGTCCGGGAAAGGCTGGAGCTGCCGAACAGGCAAGAGACTTTTTCTTGCCTCTTTGTTTCCTGGCGCGCGAGGAGAGGGGATTCAGAGCGCAGCTTAAAGGAGCTCCAGAGATGGGCACGAGCCGTGGCAATCAGCGCGGGCCCCAGAGACGGGCATGAGACGCTAAGGCTGCTGCCACCACCACCAAGAAGCCTGTGTGCGAGCACAGGTCACTCTCCACACCGCCCCTCCCGGGAGCCTGTGCAGCTCGCCACTGCCAGGGTCCCGTGATCCAGGGACAACTTCCCCAGGAGAACGCACAGTGCGCCTCGGGCTGCTGCAACGTCACGCCGGCCTCTGCCGCCGCAGGCTCGCCCCGCATCCGTACCCCTCCCTCCCCCCCGGCCTGAGTGAGCCAGAGCCCCCGAAGCAGCTGCTCCTTTAACCCCGTCCTGTCTGAGTGAAGAACAGACGCCCTCAGGCGACGTACACGCAGAGACGGGTCCAAATCCAAAGCTGAACCCTGGGAGCTGTGCGAACAAAGAAGAGAAAGGGAAATCTCTCCCAGCAGTCTCAGGAGCAGTGGAGTAATCTCCACAATCAAGTTGATGTACCCTGCATCCGTGGAATACCTGAATAGACAACGAATCATCCCCAGTTGAGGAGGTGGACTTTGGGAGCAAAGATTTTTTTTTTTCCCCCTTTTTGTCTTTTTGTGAGTGTATATGTGTATGCTTCTGTGTGTGATTTTGTCTGTATAGATTTCCTTTTACCATTTGTCCTAGCGTTCTGTCTGTCCGTTTTTTGTTTGTTTGTTTGTTTTTAGTATAGTTTTTAGCGCATGTTATCATTGGTGGATTTGTTTTCGGGTTTGGTTGTTCTTTCTTTCTTTCTTTTTTTTTAATTACTTAAAAAAAATTTTAATAATTTTTTTAATAACTTTTTTATTTTATCTTATTTTATTTTATCTTTTTCTTTCTTTCTTTCTTTTTTTCTCCCTTTTATTCTGAGCCATGTGAAAGACAGGCTCTTGGTGCTCCAGCCAGGCATCAGGGCTGTGCCTCCGAGGTGGGAGAGCCAAGTTCAGGACATTGGTCCACCAGAGACCTCCCAGCTCCATGTAATATCAAACAGTGAAAAGCTCCCAGAGATCTCCATCTCAACACCAAGACCCAGCTCCACTCAACGACCAGCAAGCTACAGTGCTGGACACCCTATGCCAAACAACTAGCAAGACAGGAACAGAGCCCCACCCATTAGCAGAGAGGCTGCCTAAAATCATAATAAGGTCACTGACACCCCAAAACACACCACCAGATGTGGACCTGCCCACCAGAAAGACAAGATCCAGCCTCATCCACCAGAACACAGGCACTAGTCCCCTCCACCAGGAAGCCTACACAACCCACTGAACCAACCTTAGCCACTGGGGGCAGACACCAAAAACAATGGGAACTACAAACCTGCAGCCTACGAAAAGGAGACCCCAAACACAGCAAGTTAAGCAAAATGAGAAAAAAGAGAAATATGCAGCAGATAAAGGAGCAAGGTAAAAACCCACCAGACCTAACAAATGAAGATGAAATAGGCAGTCTACCTGAAAAAGAATTCAGAATAATGATAGTAAAGATGATCGATAATCTTGGAAATAGAATGGAGAAAATACAAGAAACATTTAACAAGGACCTAGAAGAACTAAAGAGCAAACAAACAATCATGAACAACACAATAAATGAAATTAAAAATTCTCTAGAAGGAACCAATAGCAGAATAACTGAGACAGAAGAACGGATAAGTGACCTGGAAGATAAAACAGTGGAAATAGCTACCGCAGAGCAGAATAAAGAAAAAAGAATGAAAAGAATTGAGGACAGTCTCAGAGACCTCTGGGACAATATTAAACGCACGAACATTCAAATTACAGGGGTCCCAGAAGAAAAAGAGAAAAAGAAAGGGACTGAGAAAATATTTGAAGAGATTATAGTTGAAAACGTCCCTAATATGGGTAAAGAAATAGTTAATCAAGTCCAGGAAGCACAGAGAGTCTCATACAGGATAAATCCAAGGAGAAACACAACAAGACACATATCAAACTATCAAAAATTAAATACAAAGAAAAAATATTAAAAGCAGCAAGGGAAAAACAACAAATAACATACAAGGAAATCCCCATAAGGTTAACAGCTGATCTTTCAGCAGAAACTCCGCAAGCCAGAAGGGAGTGGCAGGATATATTTAAAGTGATGAAAGGGAAAAACCTACAATCAAGATTACCCTATCCAGCAAGGATCTCCTTCAGATTTGATGGAGAAATTAAAACCTTTACAGACAAGCAAAAGCTAAGAGAATTCAGCACAACCAAACCAGCTTTACAACAAATGCTAAAGGAACGTATCTAGGCAGGAAACACAAGAGAAGGAAAAGACCTACGATAACAAACCCCAAACAATTAAGAAAATGGTAATAGGAACATACATATCAATAATTACCTTAAATGTAAATGGATTAAATGCTCCAACCAAAAGACATAGACTGGCTGAATGGATACAAAAACAAGACCTGGGGCTTCCCTGGTGGCGCAGTGGTTGACAGTCTGCCTGTGAATGCAGGGGATGCGGGTTCGGGCCCTGGTCTGGGAGGATCCCGCATGCCGCGGAGCAGCCGGGCCCATGAGCCACAACTGCTGAGCCTGCGTGTCTGGAGCCTGTGCTCCGCAACAGGAGAGGCCGCGATACTGAGAGGCCCGCGCACCGCGATGAAGAGTGGCCCCCGCTTGCCGCAGCTGGAGAGGGCCCTAGCACGGAAACGAAGACCCAACAACATAGCAACCAATCAATCAATCAAATAAATAAATCTTTAAAAAAAAAAAAAAAAAACAAGACCCGTATATATGCTGTCTAGAAGAGATCCACTTCAGACCTAGGGACACATACAGACTGAAAGTGAGGGGATGGAAAAAGATATTCCATGCAAATGGAAATCAAAAGAAAGATGGAGTAGCAATTCTCATATCAGACAAAACAGACTTTAAAACAAAGAGTATTACAAGAGACAAAGAAGGACACTAGATAATGATCAAGGGATCAATCCAAGAAGAAGATATAACAATTGTCAATATTTATGCACCCAACATAGGAGCACCTCAATACATAAGGCAAATACTAACAGCCGTAAAAGGGGAAATCGACAGTAACACAATCATAGTAGGGGACTTTAACACCCCACTTTCACCAATGGACAGATCATCCAAAATGAAAATAAATAAGGAAACACAAGCTTTAAATGATACATTAAACAAGATGGACTTAATTGATATTTATAGGACATTCCATCCAAAAACAACAGAGTACACTTTCTTCTCAAGTGCTCATGGTACATTCTCCAGGAGAGGTATCTTGGGTCACAAATCAACCTTGGTAAATTTAAGAAAATTGATATCATATCAAGTATCTTTTCTGACCACAATGCTTTGAGACTAGATATCAATTACAGGAAAAAAATCTGTAAAAAATACAAACACATGGAGGCTAAACAATATATTACTAAGTAGCCAAGAGATCACTGAAGAAATCAAAGGGGAAATCAAAAAATACCTAGAAACAAATGACAATGAAATCACAACAACCCAAAACCTATGGGATGCAGCAAAAGCAGTTCTAAGAGGGAAGTTTTCAGCAATACAATCCTACCTTAAGAAACAAGAAACATCTCAAATAAACAACCTAACCTTGCACCTGAAGCAATTAGAGAAAGAAGAACAAAAAAACCCCAAAGTTAGCAGAAGGAAAGAAATCATAAAGATCAGATCAGAAATAAATGAAAAAGAAATGAAGGAAATGAAAGCAAAGATCAATAGAACTAAAAACTTGTTCTTTGAGAAGATAAACAAAATTGATAAACCATTAGCCAGACTCATCAAGAAGAAAAGGGAGAAGACTCGAATCAATAGAATTAGAAATGAAAAAGGGGAAGTAACAACTGACACTACAGAAATACAAAGGATCATGAGAGGTTACCACAAGCAACAATATGCCAATAAAATGGACAACCTGGAAGAAATGGACAAATTCTTAGAAATGCACAACCTTCCTAGACTGAACCAGGAAGAAATAGAAAACATGAACAGACCAATCACAAGCACTGAAATTGAAACTGTGATTAAAAATCTTCCAACAAACAAAAGCCCAGGACTAGATGGCTTCACAGGCAAATTCTATCAAACATTTAGAGAAGAGCTAACACCTATCCTTCTCAAACTCTTCCAAAATATAGCAGAGGGAGGAACACTCCCAAACACATTCTAGGAGGCCACAATCACCCTGATACCAAAACCAGACAAAGACATCACAGAGAAAGAAAACTACAGACCAACATCACTGATGAACATACATGTAAAAATCCTCAACAAAATACTAGCAAACAGAATCCAACAGCACATTAAAAGGATCATACACCATGATCAAGTGGGGTTTATCCCAGGAATGCAAGGATTCTTCAATATATGCAAATCAACGTGATACACCATATTAACAAATTGAAGGCGAAAAACCATATGATCATCTCAATAGATGCAGAGAAAGTTTTCAACAAATTTCAACACCCATTTATGATAAAAACGTTCCAGAAAGTAGGCATAGAGGGAACTTACCTCAACATAATAAAGGTCATATATGACAAATCCACAGCCAACATCATCCTCAATGGTGAAAAACTGAAACCATTTCCACTATCACCACTATTATTCAACATAGTTTTGGAAGTTTTAGCCACAGCAATCAGAGAAGAAAAAGAAATAAAAGGAATCCAAATTGGAAAAGAAGAAGTAAAGCTGTCACTGTTTGCAGATGACATGATACTATACATAGAGAATCCTTAAAAAGCCACCAGAAAACTACTAGAGCTAATCAATGAATTTGGTAAAGTAGCAGGATACAAAATTAATGCACAGAAATCACTTGCATTCCTATATACTAATGATGAAAAATCTGAAAGTGAAATTAAGAAAACACTCCCATTTACCATTGCAACAAAAAGAATAAAATACCTAGGAATAAACCTACCTAAGGAGACAAATGACCTGTATGCAGAAAATTATAAGACACTGATGAAAGAAATTAAAGATGGTACAAATAGATGGAGAGATATACCATGTTCCTGGATTGGAAGAATCAACATTGTGAAAATGACTCTACTACCCAAAGCAATCTACAGATTCAATGCAATCCCTATCAAACTACCACTGGCATTTTTCACGGAACTAGAACAAGAAATTTCACAATTTGTATGGAAACACAAAAGACCCCGAATAGCCAAAGCAATCTTGAGAAAGAAAAATGGAGCTGGAGGAATCAGGTTCCTGGATTTCAGATTATACTTCAAAGCTACAGTAATCGAGACAGTATGGTACTGGCACAAAAACAGAAATATAGATCAATGGAACAGGATAGAAAGTCCAGAGATAAACCCATGCACATATGGTCACCTTATCTTTGATAAAGGTGGCAAGAGTATACAATGGAGAAAAGACAGCCTCTTCAATAAGTGGTGATGGGAAAATTGGACAGCTACATGTAAAAGAATGAAATTAGAACACTCCCTAACACCATACACAAAAATAAACTCCAAATGGATTAAAGACCTAAATGTAAGGCCAGACACTATCAAACTCTTAGAGGAAAACATGGGCAGAACACTCTATGACAAGATCCTTTTTGACCCACCTCCTAGAGAAATGGAAATAAAAACAAAAATAAACAAATGGGACCTAATGAAACTTAAAAGCTTTTGCACAGCAAAGGAAACCATAAACAAGACGAAAAGACAACCCTCAGAATGGGAGAAAATACTTGCAAATGAAGCAACTGACAAAGGATTAATCTCCAAAATTTACAAGCAGCTCATGCAGTTGAATATCAAAAAACAAACAACCCAATCCAAAAATGGGCAGAAGACCTAAATAGACATTTCTCCAAAGAAGATACACAGATTGCCAGCAAACACATGAAAGAATGCTCAACATCATTAATCATTAGAGAAATGCAAATCAAAACTACAATGTGATATCTCACACCGGTCAGAATGGCCATCATCAAAAAATCTACAAACAATAAATGCTGGAGAGGGTGTGGAGAAAAGGGAACCCTCTTGCACTGTTGGTTGGAATGTAAATTGATACAGCCACTATGGAGAACAGTATGGAGGGTCCTTAAAAAACTACAAATAGAACTACCATATGACCCAGCAATCCCACTGCTGGGCATATACCCTGAGAAAACCATAATTCAAAAAGAGTCATGTACCACAATGTTCATTGCAGCTCTATTTACAATAGCCAGGACATGGAAGCAACCTAAGTGTCCATCGACAGATGAATGGATAAAGAAGATGTGGCATATATATACAATGGAATATTACTCAGCCATAAAAAGGAAGGAAATTGAGTTATTTGTAGTGAGGTGGCTGGACCTAGAGTCTGTCATACAGAATGAATTAAGACAGAAAGAGAAAAACAAATACCGTATGCTAACACATATATATGGAATCTAAAAAAAAAATGGTCATGAAGAACCTAGGGGCAAGACCCGAATAAAGATGCAGACCTACTAGAGAATGAACTTGAGGACACGGGGAGGGGGAAGGGTAAGCTGGGACAAAGTGAGAGAGTGGCATGGACATATATATACACTACCAAATGTAAAATAGCTAGTGGGAAGCAGTCCCATAGCACAGGGAGATCAGCTCAGTACTTTGTGACCAGCTAGAAGGGTGGGATAGGGAAGGTTGGGAGGGAGGGAGACGCAAGAGGGAAGAGCTATGGGGATATATGTATATGTATAACTGATTCACTTTGTTATAAAGTAGAAACTAACACACCATTGTAAAGCAATTATACTCCAATAAAAACGTTAGGAATAAGAAAGAAACAACCCATTAATCCACCCCACCACAATACTTTGGAGCGATTGATTATTTTTTTCTATGAAGCTCTTTCCTCATCTGTATGGTAATAATGAGTATTTTCTTTTTTTCAATTAACATTACATCAAATATTTTCCGTGTTACTATGGAAACCTCATGATAGTCATTTTCTTTATTGGCTGCCTAACATTTCACAGTGTGGATAGACCGTAATTTATTTAACTATTATCCATTTGATTTAGCAGTTAGGTTGTTTCCCCATTTCATGTAATATTAAAAACATCATTGAACATCATTGTGTACATAGATTCCTTCTTAAAATGTACTTAGAATTGATTCTCAGAAATGGAATCACTGGGTCAAGGAGTTTCAATAGCTCTTACTAATCCATTACATTCCTTTCCAAAAATTTATACCAATGTGGATTTGAGACTGCCTTTTCTATCACATCCTCATTAGCATTAGGCATTATCTTCTATGTGTTTTTGCTGTTTCGACAGGTAAAAACAAAAATGGCGAATCAGTAGTGGGTAAAATTGCATTTCTATGGTCACCAATGAGATCAAATTTTTTCCGTATTTAAATTATTTGATGAATTTTAATACTCTCATGTATTGGGTGAGGAAACAGAGGCTCAACATAAATGACACAACTAGCACTAGAACTGGCTCTAGAATCAGTATTTCCAAACAGTACTTGTGAGTTAAATAAATAAATGAAAGAATAAATTTAAAAATGAGCAAGCACCTCATTCCAAGTTTCCTTCCACTAACCATGTTGCCTTCCCTATATCCCTCTCATTTTCTTAAATTCTGAATGAATTTTCCCAAGTCTGCCACAGTAAAGCCATAATATTGTGAGTTGCCTTCAATTCAGAGGGGCAGTGTACCTGACATCTTAAACAGAGTATTGGAATGATCTAAACAGACCAGGTTGGGTCTGGTTACAACTCTTACCTGTATTGACCTGCCTGACCTTGGACAAGGCATGCACCACATTTTTCTCAACTATGGGAAGTGAGCACTTGAGTGAATGATTTCTCAGATCTTTGCCACTTTCAATGGATTGTGGTTGTAAAACAGAGAACCACGTCAGGCATCAAAACAGATCATCATTTCCCCCTATGTCTGAATGACACAAAGTCATGTCACAGAATAGTAAGACACGAGACACGTGTTAAAGCCCCAAAACTTTTCCCAACAGCTCAACACAGCGAATTAGATTGTTTCTCACCCATTGCTAATACAATGGTTCTCAGCCACATCAGAGCCCAGCTATACTGCTCCCTGTGTCCTCACACGGTCCGTGGATGATTAATCCCATTCTGTCAAAAAGGAAAGAGTGTAACCTAACAGTTTAGAACATGGACTTGGGTCAGACAGACCTGGGTTTGAACCCTACCTCTACACACCTTCCTAGCTGGAAGGCCCTGGACAAGTGATCATCTTACCTGAACCTCAAGCTCAAATATCTGTAACATATGGATAAAAATTGTACCTCCTTATGGAGCAAAGGTCATGGTGCTTAAAATTCTTGCCACATGCCATGCCATGGACTGTGGAACATGTTCAGTAAAGGTGAGCAGTAATCATCATCTTCATCATTAATTTTATTAATAAATCAGAAGATATTCCTCAGAATCACAAAAAGGAGAGTGACAAATGGACTGTTCAGAGGTGCCTCGGGTACCCACTCACACAATAGACTCTTTAGGCCAGTTAGTGATGGCCTGCTTCCTCCTTCCAGGGAATCATCGTTGAGGAGCCCAGGCCTCTGCAGATGCTGAAGCACTGCTCTGGGGCACATTGTCTGAAGTAGCTATCCTCTCTCATACAACAAACACTCCATGGTGCTAATGGAAATTTAATCTACGTGACCCTCAGTACTTAAACCAAGCCCTGAGTCCTGGACCCAGTCTTGGCTCATTATCGCAGGCTCCCATCAGCTCTTTGAACTGTCATTACTCTAATCCCTCTACTTAGATGCCATAAAGTGGTTGAAGGTGTTTTCAGAGGAAACTACTAGAGGCTGATTCTGGAAACCCTCAACATAATTAAACACCAGAGATTCACTGAGAACCCGAGGGGCTCCAGGTCACAAATTGCCACGATGACTGCTTACTTGATATTTCACAGAATATTCATTTCTATTATGCAGAGGCAGAAATATCCTTTTGTTAGCAAACATGCCTGCCTTCATTGCTTGGCCAAATTATTTCTTTGGATAACTGGGAGACAGAGAATTAGAGAGATGAAACTTGAAGGTATGTGCTGATTAATGATTAGCTACAGAGAACAGAAGGTCTTCTGCTCAGTGGCAGAGGGCAGAGGAGGAGAATAGCAAGAAAAGTCCCCTTCGGTCTCACTGGATAATATATAGCTGCAAAGAGACTTGGCTGCCAGGGTTTTTGTTGCCGTTGTGTGTTTGGGTTTGGTTTAATTCGGTTTAGATTGATAGAGCTTGGTTTTGACTTTTTGTTTGTTTTCTTTTTTTTCACGTAGATGCCTACGTGTAAGGACAGCATCTGCTTCAATGAGTTCCCCTCCCAGCTGTCTTTATCCTAATGTAGACTGAGCACCAATATTATGGGTCCTGTGTCAGGCACTTGCTCATGTTAACTCTGAAACTTTTCTTTTCTGAATGTGTGAGATGCAATCATAATACCTTCTTCACAAGGTTGCAGTGAGGTTAAGGTATAAAACAGAAGGATATAAAATAGAAGAGACAGAGCCAGGATTCATTTCTACACCCTTTTTTAACCCTCAGAAGGTAGATGCCCACATGAGAATGAGGAAAGGAACAAGAACACTTTTTCAAACAGCACATGGCCCATCATAGGACTTATATATCTGACGGTAGTTAAGCAGGAGGTTCTGCAAAGCCCCTAGCCAGAGACTGGATGTGAGATGAGAATGAGAAAATGCCCTGGACGTCTAGAGGATGAGAGATGAGTCACCCATGTCTGTGGCCAGTGTAGAGTCTAGGCACATGGATTGTGCATCAGATCAGATTAACTGGCAATGACTGTCTGAAATCCTGTCTTGAGAAGGATCCTGAAGTCTCTGAATGGCTCAGGTGAGAAGAGTTTCATGATCACTTATTGATGTTTGCCATGGAAGATAGGCCAAGACAGGAGAGAACAGAACCAAATATGTCATATAATTGCCATCTGCAGGAATCATAGCTATATTATGTTCCTAAAAAGACCTTGAGATATTATTAAGAATGGTGAAAAGGCAATTCCCTCTTTTATCTATTCTTAAAGACAACTCCTGCCAAACCCTTCCCAACAACTTAGCATGTAGTTCATTGGCCTCGTGCCTTCAACCAGTCTCTATCTCTCTAGCTTTTCAGAAAGTCCTTCAGGAATTTCCCACAGGGCAATCCTTTCCTCCAGCTGAACTTCTAGAAAGTTACTTGCAAAGCAGAGAACAATCTGGGGAAGTGGGAAACAAGAGAGATATTTTTTCCAAGTGTAATGCATAAATCTATGACATGACTTTTTCAGTCTACTGTTTAAAAATTGGGAGAATATAGTGACTCAAAGATATTTGACCCCTTAATCCAAAAACATATGGATTCCATCTTTCTGTCCCACTATAGACATGATGCAAGCTCTAATTCATTCAACAAACATCTGTTGAACCCCTATGTTTGCCCAATATTGGTCTAGGAATTAAGGACACAAGGATGTATATTGACAGTCTCTTTTCTCGAGGAGCTTATGTCATGTGAGAAGGCAGATAGCAAACAAGAAAAACAAATTCAATCAAGTCAAGGCCATGGTAGAGTCTGTACCACATGTTAAGAGAACAGTGAGAAGAATGCAACCTACTCCAATGAGTTCCAAGACCCTTGGAACTGGATCTTAAAGAATTTTCCAGATGAAGAGGAAGGATGAACACAAACAGCATGTACTGGGGCAGGCAGGGATGAAACGGAAGAGTGAAAAAGTTTATTTTGGCTTCAGGGTACTCCTAGGAAGGGATGAGGATGGGAGTCAAATTGGACTAACTTGTGATTCACACTTACCAATCAATAGATGAGCATTGACCCCTCTCTGTCAGAGTTCTGTTAAGTCCTCCACTGCATGCCCTATCCTTTTACTCTAATAGCTGTAGCAAAACTGAGGAAATCAAAACTACCGGGATTCCTTTGAGGGACAGTGTGCATTTACCCAGAAAAAAATTGGGATTGACACATATACACTAATATGTATAAAATAGATAACTAATAAGAACCTGCTGTATAAAAAAAAATAAATTTAAATTTAAAAAAAAATATTCCTTGGCAAACTACTCGTAGTTGAAGCTGAGATCTCAAGGAACTCGATGAGTGCAGCACTTCTGATTCAGGAGAACAGGGAGGCTTTTGCACTAGAGAAGAAACAGGGAGAAAGAACAGGAGAGAAAAACCTAGGAGAGTATAGACGGTCAGGTGCTCCATGAGAAGAACCCCTCCCTGTTGTGCATCCGTAAAGTCTATCGAAAAATACAATAAAGAATAGACAGATAAAACCTTAGATCAGAGCAGATTTTTTGGAGAAGTTGAGTTCTCCATTCTAGCAACTGAAATAGGAATAGCCCATAGGTGGTGACAGAGAGAAGCACAAGAAAGCAGGAGGCCGCAGTTGCCCCACAAGGCTGTGGAATTTCACCAGATCCTGAAGGGGCAAGAGGCCTCAGCTGACATCTGAGTGATAGGTCCTAGACTCCGAAGCATGAAAAACACAAGAGAGAAGGAAGCACCACGTTAATTCTGCAGGCACCCCTGCTTCTGTCTGAAACCTCGTAAAAGGTCAACTGCTGTAGTCTGTCTATGGTATTAGGACAGGCATCAACAAATGTCTTCAAACAGCTGCGTGACTTAGGCTCGCCTGCTGCAGATGTACAGTGACCACTGAGGGTGGCAGACCTCAGAAGTAGTGACTACTAAGCAGTGTCGCTAAAGATGTATGTTCAACCCAATAAAAAGGGCATTACAATGTGGAAATTTACGCCAAACCTCTAGAGACTGAGTCACAGAGGCCCCAGCTTCAGAGATGCCCATTTTCTATTCCAAAGAACTAGGCTGATATGACCAGCCCCCTTCACCAGTATTAACTATAAGAACAAGTTCATTAAAAAGCAATGAAACAAACCACCACAAAGACTGTCATGATTAAAAGGTCTGCTGAGTTGTCTTGTGGGTTGGCACTGGGAAGAGCCAAGGAGGAGGCAGGATCTAGAGAGTCATGGGGATTTTTTTTTTTTTTTTTTTTTTTTTTTTTGATTTTTAGAAATTTCATGTAATGTCTGAAACATTTATATTAACATATTTCCATACATATTTCCATACAAATACAAATATAAGATTTTTAGAAATTTCATGTAATGTCTGAAACATTTATATTAACATGTTTCCATACAAATAACCCAATGAAAGTTTAGTATTAGTTGTTTTGTTTGTTTTTTTATACTGCAGGTTCTTATTAGGCATCAGTTTTATACACATCAGTGTATACATGTCAATCCCAATCGCCCAATTCAGCACACCACCATCCCCACCCCACCGCAGTTTTCCCCCCTTGGTGTCCATATGTCCATTCTCTACATCTGTGTCTCAACTTCTGCCCTGCAAACTGGCTCATCTGTACCATTTTTCTAGGTTCCGCATACATGCATTAATATACGATATTTGTTTTTCTCTTTCTGACTTACTTCACTCTGTATGACAGTCTCTAGATCCATCCACGTCTCAACAAATGACTCAATTTCGTTCCTTTTTATGGCTGAGTAATATTCCATTGTATATATGTACCACATTTTCTTTATCCATTCGTCTGTTGATGGGCATTTAGGTTGCTTCCATGACCTGGCTATTGTAAATAGTGCTGCAATGAACATTCGGGTGCATGTGTCTTTTTGAATTACGGTTTTCTCTGGGTATATGCCCAGTAGTGGGATTGCTGGGTCATATGGTAATTCTATTTTTAGTTTTTTAAGGAACCTCCATATTGTTCTCCATAGTGGCTGTATCAATTTACATTCCCACCAACAGTGCAAGAGGGTTCCCTTTTCACCACACCCTCTCCAGCATTTGTTGTTTGTAGATTTTCTGATGATGCCTATTCTAACAGGAGTGAGGTGATACCTCATTGTAGTTTTGATTTGCATTTCTCTAATAATTAGTGATGTTGAGCATCTTTTCATGTGCTTCGTGGCCATCTGTATGTCTTCTTTGGAGAAATGTCTATTTAGGTCTTCTGCCCATTTTTGGATTGGGGTGTTTGTTTCTTTGATATTGAGCTGAATGAGCTGTTTATATATTTTGGAGATTAATCCTTTGTCCGTTGATTCATTTGCAAATATTTTCTCCCATTCTGAGGGTTGTCTTTTCGTCTTGTTTATGGTTTCCTTTGCTGTGCAAAAGCTTTGAAGTTTCATTAGGTCCCACTTGTTTATTTTTGTTTTTATTTCCATTACTCTAGGAGGTAGATCAAAAAAGATCTTCCTGTGATTTATGTCAAAGAGTGTTCTTCCTATGTTTTCCTCTAACAGTTTTATAGTGTCCAGTCTTATATTTAGGTCTCTAATCCATTTTGAGTTTATTTTTGTGTATGGTGTTAGGGAGTATTCTAATTTCATTCTTTTACATGTAGCTGTCCAGTTTTCCCAGCACCACTTATTGAAGAGACTGTCTTTTCTCCATTGTATATCTTTGCCTCCTTTGTCATAGATTAGTTGACCATAGGTGCGTGGGTTAATCTCTGGGCTTTCTATCTTGTTCCATTGATCTATGTTTCTGTTTTTGTGCCAGTACCATATTGTCTTGATTACTGTAGCTTTGTAGTATAGTCTGAAGTCAGGGAGTCTGATTCCTCCAGCTCCATTTTTTTGCCTCAAGACTGCTTTGCCTATTCGGGGTCTTTTGTGTCTCCATACAAATTTTAAGATGATTTGTTCTAGCTCCGTAAAAAATGCCATTGGTAATTTGATAGGGATTGCATTGAATCTGTAGATTGCTTTGGGTAGTATACTCATTTTCACAATGTTGATTCTTCCAATCCAAGAACATGGTATATCTCTCCATCTGTTGGTATCATCTTTAATTTCTTTCATCAGTGTCTTATAGTTTTCTGCATACAGGTCTTTTGTCTCCCTAGGTAGGTTTATTCCTAGGTATTTTATTCTTTTTGTTGCAATGGTAAATGGGAGTGTTTCCATAATTTCTCTTTCAGATTTTTCATCATTAGTGTATAGGAATGCAAGAGATTTCTGTGCATTAATTTTGTATCCTGCAACTTTACCATATTCATTAATTAGCTCTAGCAGTTTTCTGGTGGCAGTTTTAGGATTCTCTATGTATAGTATCATGTCATCCGCAAACAGTGACAGTTTTACTTCTTCTTTTCCGATTTGTATTCCTTTTATTTCTTTTTCTTCTCTGATTGCCGTGGCTAGGACTTCCAAAACTATGTTGAATAATAGTGGTGAGAGTGGACATCCTTGTCTCGTTCCTGATCTTAGAGGAAATGCTTTCAGTTTTTCACCATTGAGAATGATGTTTGCTGTGGGTTTGTCATATATGGCCTTTATTATGTTGAGGTAGGTTCCCTCTATGCCCACTTTCTGGAGAGTTTTTATCAGAAATGGGTGTTGAATTTTGTCAAAAGCTTTTTTGCATCTATTGAGATGATCATATGGTTTTTATTCTTCAATTTGTTAATATGGTGTATCACATTGATTGATTTGCGTATATTGAAGAATCCTTGCATCCCTGGGATAAATCCCACTTGATCGTGGTGTATGATCCTTTTAATGTGTTGTTGGATTCTGTTTGCTAGTATTTTGTTGAGGATTTTTGCATCTATATTCATCAGTGATATTGGTCTGTAATTTTCTTTTTTTGTAGTGTCTTTGTCTGCTTTTGGTATCAGGGTGATGGTGGCCTCATAGAATGAGTTTGGGAGTGTTCCTTCCTCTGCAATTTTTTGGAAGAGTTTGAGAAGGATGGGTGTTAGCTCTTCTCTAAATGTTTGATAGAATTCACCTGTGAAGCCATCTGGTCCTGGACTTTTGTTTGTTGGAAGATTTTTAATCACAGTTTCAATTTCATTGCTTGTGATTGGTCTGTTCATATTTTCTATTTCTTCCTGGTTCAGTCTTGGAAGGTTATACCTTTCTAAGAATTTGTCCATTTCTTCCAGGTTGTCCATTTTATTGGCATAAAGTTGCTTGTAGTAGTCTCTTAGGATGCTTTGTATTTCTGCAGTGTCTGTTGTAACTTCTCCTTTTTCATTTCTGATTTTATTGATTTGAGTCCTCTCCCTCTTTTTCTTGATGAGTCTGGCTAATGGCTTATCAATTTTGTTTATCTTCTCAAAGAACCAACTTTTAGTTTTATTGATCTTTGCTATTGTTTTCTTTGTTTCTATTTCATTTATTTCTGCTCTGATCTTTATGATTTCTTTCCTTCTGCTAACTTTGGGTTTTGTTTGTTCTTCTTTCTCTAGTTTCTTTAAGTGTAAGGTTAGATTGTTTACTTGAGCTTTTTCTTGTTTCTTTAGGTAGGCTTGTATAGCTATAAACTTCCCTCTTAGAACTGCTTTTGCTGCATCCCATAGGTTTTGGGTCGTCGTGTTTTCATTGTCATTTGTCTCTAGGTATTTTTTGATTTCCTCTTTGATTTCTTCAGTGATCTCTTGGTTATTTAGTAACGTATTGTTTAGCTTCCATGTGTTTGTCCTTTTTACGTTTTTTTCCCTGTAATTCATTTCTAATCTCATAGCGTTGTGGTCAGAAAAGATGCTTGATATGATTTCAATTTTCTTAAATTTACTGAGGCTTGATTTGTGACCCAAGATGTGATCTATCTTGGAGAATGTTCCGTGCGCACTTGAGAAGAACGTGTAATCTGCTGTTTTTGGATGGAATGTCCGATATATATCAATTAAATCTATCTGGTCTATTGTGTCATTTAAAGCTTCTGTTTCCTTATTTATTTTCATTTTGGATGATCTGTCCATTGGTGTAAGTGAGGTGTTAAAGTCCCCCACTATTATTGTGTTACTGTCAATTTCCTCTTTTATAGCTGTTAGCAGTTGCCTTATGTATTGAGGTGCTCCTATGTTGGGTGCATATATATTTATAATTGTTATATCTTCTTCTTGGATTGATCCCTGGATCATTATGTAGTGTCCTTCCTTGTCTCTTGTAACATTCTTTATTTTAAAGTCTATTTTATCTGATATGAGTATAGCTACTCCAGCTTTCTTTTGATTTCCATTTGCATGGAATATCTTTTTCCATCCCCTCACTTTCAGTCTGTATGTGTCCCTAGGTCTAAAGTGGGTCTCTTGTAGACAGCATATATATGGGTCTTGTTTTTGTATCCATTCAGCCAGTCTATGTCTTTTGGTTGGGGCATTTAATCCATTCACGTTTAAGGTAATAATCGATATGTATGTTCCTATGACCATTTTCTTAATTGTTTTGGGTTTGTTTTTGTAGGTCCTTTTCTTCTCTTGTGTTTCCCACTTAGAGAAGTTCCTTTAGCATTTGTTGTAGAGCTGGTTTGGTGGTGCTGAATTCTCTTAGCTTTTGCTTGTCTGTAAAGCTTTTGATTTCTCCATCAAATCTAAATGAGATCCTTGCCGGGTAGAGTAATCTTGGTTGTAGGTTCTTCCCTTTCATCACTTTAAGTATATCATGCCACTCCCTTCTGGCTTGTAGAGTTTCTGCTGAGAAATCAGCTGTTAACCTTATGGGAGTTCCCTTGTATGTTATTTGTCGTTTTTCCCTTGCTGCTTTCAATAATTTTTCTTTGTCTTTAATTTTTGCCACTTTGATTACTATGTGTCTCGGCGTGTTTCTCCTTGGGTTTATCCTGTATGGGACTCTCTGCGCTTCCTGGACTTGGCTGGCTATTTCCTTTCCCATGTTAGGGAAGTTTTCGACTATAATCTCTTCAAATATTTTCTCTGGTCCTTTCTCTCTCTCGTCTCCTTCTGGGACCCCTATAATGCGAATGTTGTTGCGTTTAATGTTGTCCCAGAGGTCTCTTAGACTGTCTTCATTTCTTTTCATTCTTTTTTCTTTAGTCTGTTCCGCAGCAGTGAATTCCATCATTCTGTCTTCCAGGTCACTTATCCGTTCTTCTGCCTCAGTTATTCTGCTATTGATTCCTTCTAGTGTAGTTTTCATTTCAGTTATTGTATTGGTCATCTCTGTTTGTTTGTTCTTTAATTCTTCTAGGTCTTTGTTAATCATTTCTTGCATCTTCTCAATCTTTGCCTCCATTCTTATTCCAAGGTCCTGGATCATCTTCACTATCATTATTCTGAATTCTTTTTCTGGAAGGTTGCCTATCTCCACTTCATTTAGTTGTTTTTCTGGGGTTTTTTCTTGTTCCTTCATCTGGTACATAGCCCTCTGCCTTTTCATCTTCTCTATCTTTCTGTAACTGTGGTTTTAGTCATGGGGATTTTTAAAGCCCGCCGCAAATTGCCTCTGATCAAAATACTTTGTTATCATAATCACTCCCATTGCCAATTTGGAAATGACAATCTGGGATGACAATGTGCTCTTGAAATATTTAAAAAACAAAAATCACAAGGGGGAGGTGCTTGGCAGAAATCCGCATGTTGTTTAAAGCCGTAAGTCATATTTGGACTTTCCCTCCCGAAATGAAGACGGGGTGTGCAGTTTTATCCTGCAGCCAGAAGCTACGTATTTTTCTTTCTTCCATTTTCTTCCTTCTTTTGCAGTGTTCCTACAGGACTACCCATCCCCAACCTCAAGGCCCTACACAGCTGTCCACTTCCACGTACTCTTAAAGGCACAGACTTGGTACAAGGACACTGTCCGCCCCGAGGACCAGCCATGGTTGCATCTCCGTGTCCTCCTCTTCTCTGAGCTCCTGTGGGACAACGGGATGATCTGATTCATTGCTGTAGTCTCAGGGCCCTGTGCTGTGGCAGACACCCAATGAACAGTTACTGTGTTTCTGTCCAGACCCTACCTCCCCGCTGCCCCCTGGGATGGTGGCAGCAATCTTCCCTTTGTTTCATCACGTGACCTTCCCTGACATCCCTTTACCCTCCCATCCCACGCTGGGGCTGCTAGACTCATCCTGACATATACCCTTCTGTGCTCAACTTCTGGTGGCCTCATCCAGGAGAGCCGGTGTGATAGTACTGAGGGAAAGAATTCCTCCCTGTAAAGAGCCCTGTTTTGTGGAGTGACTATCCTTATAAGCTGCTTAGACTTGGACAATGAGGTCCTCTGAGGAACATACTTGAGGCAAAAACTGGCACTCCTTTTTCACTTTTGTTTGGCTCAATGGGTCATGATCACAGAAAGCAAGGTCTGATTGCTTAGGGCTAAGAAGGGATTTATAGAGTCTGGCAACAGGAAGGAAAAGAGGGAAAATACGGTGGTTGCTAGAGACAGAAACTAGGATGGATATATAGGGAACTAATGGGAAAGTCTAAAGGGAATTTTATTAAGATTTTGCTCTGTAATCTGTAGGTGTTACATTCAGTGATTCTGCGGATGGGTCCAAGTATCTGCCAATTTCACAATGTCTCCTCTTTGCCTGTGCTCCACCTTTACATACACATTACATTATACTATAAAAAAAAAAATGATTCTGCTCTGTAGTGAGCAGCATGCTTCTTCTTCCAGATCGCCACCAATGGTCTTGCTAAATATCTCCCTTTTTCATCCGTGCATCTGGAATTAGCAGACAAAGCTTCAACTTGGGAATGGTGTGAGAAGAGAAACTCCCCAAGGGAGGAATGCCATGTTTGGATACATCCACCACGTACATATCACTGAGATCAAGCCCACAACATTTAGCCTGGCGTTCAGGGCTGACAAAGGGCCAGGAGCCCTTGAGGGGAGCTTGTTCGGGGTGGGGTGGGGGGCAGGGGACTGTGACCGCCTTAGGCCCTCCCAGGTCCCCCATGAAAAGAATCCCATTGTTCGTCATCATAGCCTCAGAAACCCCTCCTGGTCCTGCCCTCCCCCATGTGTCCTTCTAAATGAACTCCCTCAATCTTACCCTCCACTCCCCCACCTTACCCATTTTATCTTACCCTTCTCTTCTTTGCTTCAGAACTAGCTTTCTTCTTTCCCCTGAAGATCAGAGGCCTCTTTGTACCATCTCCATGGACAGAGCCTATATTAGAGAAGCTCGTTTGATCGTTTACTTTGTTCAGACCACCTCTGTGGTTCTCTGCTTTTCTTCTGCTCAGGACACCACCTTGGGTTGCCCCTTTGCTATATACTGACATCACAGACCCACCCCAGTTAAGTCCTAGCCAAGCCCCAACTCCCATCCTGATGCTAAGTCCTCCACTTAGTGGGAAGAGGAGCAGAAAGTCCTCAACACTGGCCTCCAGCTTTCCCTTCTATTTCTCATTAGCACATGGCCTATACTCCAGCTACACACTTTTCTTCCAATAAATCACAATCCTCCCCAATTCCAAGCCTTTGCTCATTCTATCACACCAGCCCAAAATACCTCTTCCTCTCCCCTTTATCTATCAAAATCCTATTTATCCTCCACAGTGGAGCATAATGCTGATCTCCACCACAAATCATTTTCCAATCACTCCCTGTTCAGCCTACTGATACTGACTTCTTAGAAGTGCATCCAAAACATGTCACTTCCTGTTAAGAAGCCAATGGCTTCTAAACCTGGCACTAAAAACAGGGGGTAGATTCTAGTCAGTTCCGAATATTGCCTCTTTCTTGAGAAGCTCACTGTCTATGAGCAGGTAAGAAACACAGGTGTGCAGAAGACATTGGTGTATACACCACAGAAAAAAGGTTTAAATAGCCACTGACATGGAAATCTGCCAAGTTTCTGTGTATTTCTTAGGAAAGAGAAGAAATACATACCTGATTAGGATAAGAGGAAGGAATCAACTACCTCTTACGGAAATGACTGCTCCTGGCATGCCTGGACTAGGAACTAACAGGCAAGAGATACCGTAGATGCAGAGCTGTTAGAGACCAGGAAAAAATGAAGTTTAGGTCTCAAGGCCGGCCTCCCTACAGTTTTCTTCCCACTCTCTATTCCATGAGAGTCTTAGCTCCCCTGTTTGGAAACAGCCATACTGTTGATGTGGCCCAACTGTCTCTTCCTGGCCCTCTGCCTTCCTGATCAGCTGGAGCTGAACAGAAGGAGGTAATTCCAGCTAGAGTCATAAGCCTCCCTGCCTCGCCACCCTGCCTCGCCACCCTGCCACACACACACAGCAGTCGGCAATTTAAAAATGAAGGGTGATGCAGTAAAACTGTGTTGATGCACCCTTCCAACAAGTCAAAATCTCTACCAGTTGTAACATTCCAGGTAGCAATGGTTGGATTCATTGTGCTGTATATCGGTTTTCACTGGAGACACCGTCAAAGTCAAGAACGTCTTCTGAATCTTCAAACATAATTCCTCCTCCACTCATCCCCCTCCAGCCACTCAACCCTCTTGCCATTCCTCAAAGTGTCCAGGTACACTCAGTTCTTAGAACCATTGAACATGTTCTCTCTCGGCCAGAGCCAGCTTGATCGAGTCCCGTGCTGGATATTCTCTGTTCTCTGTCCCCTCCTCATCCACTCTGCAATGTCTATTGCTCAGCCTCAGGAGTCTGGCCTCTGTGGACAGTGTCGGCCAGGCTCCCTTGCTTTTTGGTTTCTGATTGGGTTGACCAATGTAAAGCACTGGCAAGAATTAGAAGCTGGGGAGAAAGAAAGTTGGGGTATTTCTTCCCTCAGCTCCCTCCTTGCCGGCCACAGTTTGGCAGTGGCTATGATTCCCATTCAAGGCCACAGCTCATGCCAAGCAAACCCTCTCCTATGGCTACAACTGTCATAAGACACCTTCAAGATTTGGGGTGTAATCATTTCCTCCTGGTCATAGTCTTTGATGGCTTCACCATCCCTCTTATGTTCCTTTAACTGTATCCTCATCATTGTAAACTGTCTTTTCATTAAACTTTCTTAAGATACTCTTTGAGCTGGCCAACTATTTCTTGCAGAGACCCTGTCTAATACACTTTCTTCCTATCTCTGTACAACTGTGACTTGCTCATAAGGTCTTCCCTTACCACTCTATGAAAAACTGTAGTTCTTAAAGAAGATGTAGCACATATATACAATGGAATATTACTCAGCCATAAAAAGAAACGAAATTGAGTTATTTGTAGTTAGGTGGATGGAGTTAGAGTCTGTCAAACAGAGTGAAGTAAGTCAGAAAGAGAAAAACAAATACCGTATGCTAACACATATATATGGAATCTAAAAAACAAAAAAAATTGTCATGAAGAACCTAGGGGCAGGAGGGGAATAAAGATGCAGACCTACTAGAAAATGGACTTGAGGACACAGGGAGGGGGAAGGGTAAGCTGGGACAAAGTGAGAGAGTGGCATGTACATATATACACTACCAAATGTAAAACCAATAACTAGTGGGAAGCAGCCGCATAGCACAGGGAGATCAGCTCGGTGCTTTGTGACCACCTAGAGGAGTGGGATAGGGAGCGTGGGAGGGAGGGAGATGCAAGAGGGAAGAGATATGGGGATATATGTATATGTATAACTGATTCATATAAAGCAGAAACTAACACAACATTGTAAAGCAATTATACTCCAATAAAGATGTTAAAAAACAAAGAAGTTTTGTATTTGCTACACGTCGAAATTATGGTATTTTGGTTGTTTGGAATGAATAAGATATACTATTAAAAGTAATTCCACCTATTTCTTTTTACTTTTTTGGTGTGGCAACTAGAAAATTAAAAATTCCATACATGGCTCACAAAAAAAAAAAAAAGAACTGTAGTTCTATGAAATAGTTTATAGAATCAGACTTATTTAACCTGAAGATCTATAGGTAAAGAAAGATTTTGAGACCTGACTATCAGCTGACGGAGCAATACTGTCGGCTACTCTCCATTCCCAATGGGAATACAGAATATGAGGTCAACAGAGAGCAAGAAAGATATAGGCAGGACCTCCAGAAGATCTTGAGATACCAGGAGGACTAGAGGATCTTGAAGAGTGTGATGAGAGAGGATATGGAGTTTCTGGGAGGTAACACCCAAACCAGAAACTTCTTTCCAGCATGAGGAGGGGCTCAATGGAAAAATGGAACTTACAGACTTGTTGGAGGTCACAGATATTTTTGTCTGTCTTTTCAAAATATAAAATGACAAATTATGAAAAATGATATAGTAAACACTAATAGTCTTGTCTGCCTGGGCTCCATCTTCCCTTCTGATAACTGCACCTCCTCCCCCATTCATATTCCCTGTCATCGGAGGAGCTCCGCTCTCAGATTCTAGTAGTCTGGGAACCCAGGCTTGGCCAATGAGGATATAGCCTCACCCACCACAGAAATTGCTTCTGTTTCAGGTGTGTACACCATCCCGAGTCAGCCTCTTCAGAGCCATGGGTACTGTTATATTGGGAAAGAAGACCCTTTCTGCTAGGATCGTCCAACTGGTGGGATGTAAATGTGAAGCTATCATGGACCACCTAGTGGGGAGAGCCTGTAGAGAAACGTGAAAGAAGCAGACAGATTCTAATAGATGGATTGAGTATCCTAAAACCTAATTGGATTTGGTCTCTTAAATCCAATCATCCCCGAACTGCCTAGTACATGGGTCAAGTCCCCTTTATCGAGTGGTTTAGGGTGAGCTGGGTTCTATCACTGTGACCAATACCCTTCAGAGTGCAGGGCACAGGGAGCTAGGAAAGGACCACAGGTAGGCGACTACATTATCTTAGGCAGCAAAGGGAGGTCTCTGTCAGTTGGTAGCATCAAGCCAACTATAGGTCTCTAATATTGAGCAGGTGCCAGGTAAAAGTTGTCATGTCTAGAAGCAATTACAGTTAAGATAAAATCTACTTTTCTGTTTTGTCTCCTAAGTCAAGCTCTATTCACCTGTACCTGCCAACCTGCTATAACTTGGGTAAATCACTCCTTCCTCACTGTCATGTTTCAAGTCACCAAAAGGAAATAACATGACTCAACACTTTCCCTGGGCCGTAAAGTTTATCTGAATGACCAGCAAAATGGACATGAAGCTTTCCTCATGCCTGGGTGCTTGCTTCTAGCTTAAGAATCCTCCGAGGAGGTAGCACTCGGCAGGTAAGTATTTTTTTCAAAACTTTAGGGAAGGACAAATAAAAGTGAGAATGTCTGACCTCACCCATATGTAGTGATTGGCAAATAAAGCACAACTTTTCACCACTTGGGCAGCCTTTTAAATCTGCTGACATCTGGATAGGAGTTATTAAAACAGACAAGGAGCACGTGGACATTTGATTTGTACCTCACCCAGATTTCTTTTGGATCGAAGTAGATTGATGGTTCTCTCCTATATGTGCACACCACCTTCACACACACACACACACACACACACACACACACACAATGACATTATGACATTTTGCTTCTCAAACTTGAGGTTGTGTGCCCAGAAGCAAGGAAGCCCTAGTTTCAGATTCCTCCCCTGGAGACAGTCACAGACAGAGAAAGCAACCAAAACCAACATAAAGTCTAAAAGCCAGCTCTGGGCCAGCTCAGGGAGGTGAGGGCATCCCTTCTGATGGTTCAGCACCTGCACACAGAGAGCAGGTGTTTTATCTCTTCTTGATAACTTAGATGACAGTGATCTGGGCAGTGCTGAGGTCTTTCCAGCTCAAGAATTCTGCTCAGACACATGGCCTCCTTTTTTTCTTCTCATAAATAAGGTCAAGAAACTGAATTCAGTCATAGGTCATGTGCTCAAGGTCCAAGTTCAACATCAGTTGGGAATGATTATATTGTACAGTCCCAGCGATTGTTCCGAAGATGACACTCGGATTCTTACGTGGCTCTCCTCCCTGACAGGCACCAATGATCCAAGAGCACATCAGAAACACTGACAATAAGCCTGATATGATCAGGGGAGAGCAAACAAAGGCTGCTTTCGGAGAAAATTCCTCTCTTTTAGGTATTGGCTTCCTGGCTGATCAAGTGTCAGTTATAGTACATTGATCGGCACATTTCCTCTCCCTGGATTCCTCACCCCAGAGAAATTCAGATACCTCATTGGCACAGGTGGATAAAGGAATCTAGCCAACATCAGAGGTCCATCACCACCTGAGTCTATTTCCAAACTGTTTTGCTTACAGCAACTCCAAAGGCATCTGCTCTTACTTTCTTCACACAGAGTCCTGATGAGACAGAACTGGGACCAAATCCCATTGCTGCACTTACTTACAGAGATGGGGACAAGTTAGCTAATAGATCTTCCCATGTCATATGTGGTTGGAAATACCTGCTTCATGAATAGTTATGTGAGTTAAATCACAAGTGTAGGTAAAATGTCTAACATCCAGGTATGTCGTAAGGGTCAATAAACGTTAGTTCCCCCCTTTCACCTCTTTTCCCCACTATAGAAACTGACAGGTTCACCCCAACCAGAGGTCATCCCAGCTGCGTATGTGCCGCTGGAGGCCTAGCATGAAGCTCTTAATAGGGGGAGGGGGAGGGGATTTATCTTGTTTTTGCACATCAGATTTATAGTGCCCCCAAAGCCTCTGAAATGACGAAAGAAATTCATTGAGATGAACAATAGCATCATGAGAAGTGCCAGTTGGCTTAGCACTTAGCTTAGGTACACGGGCAGCTAGCTGCTTCCCATAGAGTCAGATGTGGGATACTTACTCACCAAATCCCTCTTTAGCAAGAGATTCAGAAATCCTTCTGGCCTCAGGCAGCTGAGCACAAACTCATTATCCCCATCAGGTGTTGCATGTGGTGATGCAGGCTGGGCCCTGCCGAAGTGGGAGTTGAAATCCAGCCTTGGCTCCGCTGGCCAAGCCAAGAACCCCAGCCCCGGGTTCTGTCTCTCAGAGGAAGGCGCGTCTCTTTCCGCTTCACACAAAGGCACCGTATGGACCAGTGGCAGCCCTGGTCCGGATCACGGTCCTGACTCCTTCTTCATGAACATTCTCTCCTCTCCCTGACCCTCAGCTCCACGTTCTGGTTTCCTGTGGGTCCACACCAACTGCTTGCCGGAGTTCTGGGGGGTCTCAGGCCTCACTCTGTTCTGGCTTGAAGCTGGTATTTTTCAGTCAAAGAGCTGGTCACCATTACACAAAATGTCCTCGCTGTTCTCCCATGACTCTGTCATGTGCCTCTGTCCTAGCTCAGGGCCTTCGCTCAGACTGTTCCCTCAGCAGAGAACAAACACTCTTCCTGTGGATGCATCCATCTTCTGTTACAAGATTTGGCCTAAACCTCAACTCTTCAGAGGGGTCTTCCCAGGCGCCCTTATTTAAATAGGTCTCACTTTCAGCTATACTATGTTCTATTGCCTCATGCTGTTTGTTATAGGTGCCGTGTGATAAACTATAATTTATAATCACATGCTAATTATTTAATTTTCTGCCATCCGCTTTAAACTCTAAACACTCTGAGGAAAGCAGCCATTTCTGTTTTAGTCACCAGTTACCACTGTACTTCTAGCACATTCCCTGGCACAGCCCTCTCCTTTCTATTGATGAAGAGAATGAATGAATGAATGAATGAATGAATAAATGTTGGGATCATTTTTCCTTATGAAATATTTCCTGGTCTGCACCATACTCACTTTTCAGGCAGTCTGGTCTCCTTGGAGTTCACTCAGCCCCCCACGTCCATAGGTTCTGTATCCACAGATACAACCCACCACAGATTGAAAACAGTCCAAAAAATAAAATTCCAGGAAGTTCCAAATAGCAAAACTTGAGCTTGCCGCAATCTGGCAACTATTTGCATAGCATTTACAACTATTCACATATCATTTACGCAGGATTAGATATGTTAAGTAACGTAGAGGTGACAAAGTCTATGGGAGTATGTGCAGATTATATGCAAATATGACACCATTTTATATAAGGGGCTTGAGTACCGGCGGATTTTGGTATCTGTGGGGTTCCTGGAACAAATCCCCCCAGGGATACTGAGGGACAACCGTGTATGGGCGACTGTTTGGCTCCCACAAAAAGGCCACCAGACTTCAGAGGATCCCTCCCCGCTGTGTCAATCCGGCCCAGTGGGAAAAACAATGCGCTCTAAGTAGTACAGAGATAAGAGTTTTATGAAAGGAATGAGATGAAAATGTGGGAGAAGCCAGTAAAGTGAAGTTTGGAAGGAGTCAGAAAATCAAAGAAATAGTAACTGACCAGCCCCCTTGAGGTCTACCTGGCGCAGGTGGACAAACTGGAGCTAATGGGGAGGTGTCGAGGCCAGGCCACCCGGCCACGGAGGAGGACCTGGCAGGGGGCTTCTGGACAGTCTGCGGAGCTGCTGTCTTTGTGGGTCAAGGCCGCACACCTGTGGTGGACTTGGGCCGCTACTGGTCAGAGGCCATTGTTCGGTAGGACAAACTGGGCACAGAGTGGAGAACAAGCCAAGCCAGGACCCACAGGGCACCTGGGTGTCCATCTGTCACCATGGATGACCATGATCACCTTCTGGGAGGAATGGCTACTGCTTCACTGCCACCTTCCAAGTCCACACAAAGTCCCCTTGGGCCCACTCTGACCCCGAACCTCACAGTGAAGAAGATTCTGGAAACGTGGCTCCAGCTTCGGCCAGGCTGACATTATGCTGCCCGACGAAGGCACCTTGCCCTGTCAATGCCACCACTTCCCTGACCACATCTCTTCCTAAGGGTCTGACAACCCTGATGGCTCCTGGGTCCAGTCCTGACCACACACTGACCAGTAAACATCTCTTCCTACTGCTTCTGGCTGGCTTCCAGAGCCTCTGTGCCCAGGACCCACCATGATTCTGCTTGAGTCTGCAGTTAGCCCGGTCTGACTGAGCTTCCCTCAGTGCAGAAGGGTCTCAGCTCATTCCTGCAGTTTGGAGAAAGGAGCAATAGCTTCTGGGCAAAGAGCCTCTGGAAAGACTAAAGTAAAGGAACAGACTGACTCAGGGGAGACAACGTGACCTTTTCCTGTTTCCTCATCAGCTGTACCAGGTGAGCAGAGATTAAATCCACTCTTCTGTACTGATCAAAGCTTTTCCTGGTCTGGCCAAACACCCTCTGTTCCTTCTGAAGTCTCTAACTGCCCCTCCCAACTCCACCCACGCACAACAAAGTACGCAGGGTTCCCACTTGCAGGATGGGCTAGACAAACCCAACCCTAGCGTCTATCTGGTGCCCTCCCCCTGCTTATTTGCACATCACTTCTGAGCCCTTGGATGGAAGGGATTTTGCCACCTAGTTTTCAATTCTTCCATTCAGCTACTGGGTACAGGCCTCCGCTCTTCCCGCTTGGCCGCCCCCCAGGCCCGTGACAGCAGCCCTGATGCTCTGGAACAAATGAGAGCTTCCAAGGTTGCTGTCACATCCCCACTCGTCTTCTCCGGAGGTGACAAGCTGTCTGGCTCAGTCCGTCATCCCCCTGCTCCAGAATGTAAATCACAGGAGGTCTCCTGCCTGAGCAAAACAATTAACATGAAATACCAGGGTTACCGTCTGCCACATCTACAAATCTCTCCAGCTCACATTTGTCTCTCCCAACAATTTATGCCTTCACAGTGTCAAGCTGTTCAAATACGCCGTCTTTTCCTTAAATGGACTGACGTGTGTTCTTGGCACTGCTCGGGCAGTTTGTAGTAAAAGTTGGAGACATCAGCAGCAATGCCCCATCAGAAGAGCTCTTGCCGTGGAGAGGGGTGACATATTTATCTTCCTTTGTCTTCATCAGCGTGAAGGCACATGTCCTCTTTCCAGTGAAAAGGGATCACGAGGTTCACATCCTTTTTCTTTACCATATGCCTTGCATGATTCGCACCTCTTCTCTGAGATGCTCAACGTGATCGATTATCCATGGTACAGGTCATGAAGACAAACCACCATGACAATGGGTGTGTGACAATACCTCAGTGGTTCCCAACCGCAGGTGATTTTGTCTCCCTAGGGGACACTCGGCGATATCTGGAGAAATTTTTGATTGTCACAGGATTGGGAGCAGGGATTCTATTGGCGTCTTGTGGGTAGAAGCCAGGGATACTGCTAAACATCATACTACCTCTCCCTTCACCGACAACAAAGAATTATCTTGCATAAAATTTCCATAGTGTCAAGGTCGAGAAACATTGCAAATAACCCAATGCAGGTTGGCTATTCTCACATTCTGCTCCAGGTACCTTGGAGCATTGCCTCAAAGCAAGATGGAATTTGGAGTGGAATGAGAGAGAGAAGGGCCCAGGTTAAATGGTTCACCACTTCCTGATCCCTCCTATACCCCCAAAAAACAGCCATCTTAGAGCCAGATAAGGCAGAAAGAACATTTTACCAAAAACAAGCTATGCCCATTTGGGCATTCACCACCTGGAGGCTCAGTTTCCTAACCTGCAAAATGTGGTGATGACACATGGCTGCCCTGCCTGGCTCACAAGGTTACAGCAACACTCAATAACGGCGGCGTATTAAAAAGCTCACTGGAGTGCCAGTTATTTTAAGTAGTAATTAGAACGCATTGCGGTGATGCTGACGTAAAAAGAAGTATTGTCGTAGCAGCTCGCACAATAATTCCTGTTTCAACAGGAATTTTCTCTTACCTCTCCCTCTTCCTCCTGATCTTTAAAAAAAAACATTGATGGGTATGCTTGAGGCATGTCGACTTAAAAAAGTGCAAAACGTGAGAGTTGCGAGTTAAGTTTTATTTGGGGCAAAATGAGGACTGTAGCCCAGGAGACGGCATCCCAGATAGCTCTGAGAAACTGCTCCAAAAAAGCAGGGGGGAAGGTCAGTATACATGTGATTTTGGTGAAGGGGGAGTACATGCATTCAAGCACATATTTTTTACAGAAGCTTTCTGCTAGTCTCGTGCAGGTTACTGCTAGTCACGAGGAGCAGACGTCACCATGAAGGATTTTAGTGCTTTTCTAGATATGAGGAGATAGAATTGGGCTCATAAAAGTGGCTCCTGAAAATATCTATCTGAAGACCTGTTCTGCCAGTTTTTCCCAGAGCACAGAGTGCCTCATTTCTGCTCTCCACCTGAACTCCTTTCAGGGGGTGTTGAAAGTCAGCAGCTGCAGCAGCAAATGATTTCATCCTTGTAGAGATAGATGGCAAGTGCCAATAGAAAATGCCAATTAGTAGTTGACAGGCAGAAGAACCATCAAGGTTCCAGAGGAGAACGATGAAAATGCTCTGCAGCGACAGAGCAAAATGCGTTGTTTCTCGCCAGGTGGACTCAGCTGGAACTCGATGGGGTGAAGAACTCCGTGGAGAGGGGTGCCTAAAGGATGTCTTCAAACAGTGATGCCAGCTCCTCCATTTGAGCTTGTTTGGGGGGTGGGGGTGTGATGTAAATTCACCTACTATCTTGCCCTCAAATTCTCATGAATGCTTTGGGAAAGTGTATGCGTGTGTGTGTGTGTGTGTGTGTGTGTGTGTGTGTGTGTGTGAAAATCAAAGAAGCTGCTGAGCTTCACACCTGAATCAACACAATGTGGGGAAGAGGCAAGATACACGGATGTAGGAAAAGCCATGAGCAAGTAAGCCTTCCCTTACACACACACACACAGATTCACAGAAATCTTGAGAAAAATCATAGGAGCGTAAGGAGGAAGAAGCTACCTGGATCATAAAGACAGGAAAGCACCCTGCTCAACTCTAGGTGTATTGCCGGCGTCAGAGCAGGATTTCGTGCATTTTTAAGTTGTCCTGCATTCCTAGCCTAGTCCTTGGTACACATCTCTGGTTTGCCAACTCTCCACCACTACCGGGTGCTATGGAAGGGTCGTTGCAGAGACGCTTGCTTGGCCAGTTAGAAAATCTTTCAAAGCACACCCACCCGAAAGTACCACATGGCTTTTTACCAGAGCAGAGAGCCTCTCCCTCCCTGGAGAAGAAATGAACAAATTCTTGAAACTGAAGTTGGCTTCCCCTCTCCCAACAGCCTTGGACGGACATGATGATATTCGTGGTTTTGTCTAAGGAACCACTGTTGGTGTTAATTGGATGGCAGCCAAGATGGCTTTTAGAAAAAAAAAAAAGTTTTTAAAAGATTAACATTCATTAGTTTGGTTCTACATTAAGTGAAGCACATGTGGTGAAGGGAATAATTAGTAAAGTTAATTGTGGCTTCTCAGAGAACCAGGGGGAATCCAGTGAAATGTCCTGACATTCAGGAAAAGCAATATGTTCAGTGCTCCTGCGACTAATTGCAATTAGCAAGTGAGGGAACATACATACGGTCTCTGTGTGTAATTAATCACATGCCCTTATCACAGTAGACAAAGGCAGCTGAGTGACAGGAGACAGCTGCCTTGTGCGGTGCCTGTGTTGATTCCAGCTGCATTTACTACCTTCCTTGCACCTGTATCGTGCCTCTTGCACATTCTAGTCCTCTCAGCTACATACCCACTAAAATACACATCTACAATCTCCCTGGCATAAAATAAGTGTTCAGTAACTACATGATTAATGAATGAGTAAATGAATTCATTACTCATGAGTAAGAGGGGAGGGTCTTCTCCCATTCGTGTAGATTATACTGGCCATTGATCTTTGAGAATCATAGAAAGGCTGACTCTGACGATACAAGGTACAGAGGAGGTTTCAGCTGAATGGAGCTAGGATGAGGCTGCTTGACCCCTAGATAAGGTCCTTGTCCTCTAGGTAGGTCCAAGGATGCTTGGATTAAGTGTACAAGATGACCTTGAAGAATATCCCCTCCTTTTTTTTCTGGCACTATCTTCTCAAGCATGATTTTGAAGGGTCAGACCCGAGCTTTCCCGTTGCTTCCATTGTTGCCCCCAAATCATATCTCCAGCACTCCCCACTACCACCAAGGGAAACCTGATCCATTCATATGTAAAATACAGATACTTGCTCACTTGCTTCCTCATTGATTTTTGCAAATCTTAGACTAGCAAAGGAGGTAAGGCCCTGGAAAAAGGATTGGATCTTGACTCTTTGGTGTCTGAAGACTTGAGAATTTATTTTCCTTTGGGGTTGTATAAAATCTTAGATACAGAAGTGTTCCAGAGCTGAGATTGGATCCAGAATGTGTCAGACTCCTATATCTTCAGGAATCTCATGTGGCCAACAAAATCTTCTAAGTTTCTGCTAGATCAGTGACATTCATATCATTTTGAGTTATTTCAGAACCTCAAAAAACTCATGACTACTTAATTTGTTACAATAGAAGATATAATGAAGAGATCCCCAAATTCAGGGGCTTAAAGTACTTGGAAGATCATTGCTTTCTCCTGTGCCAGCCCAGGGCAGGTGGCCAGCCCTGTTCCGTCAAGTCATCCCTGAAAGCAGGCAAGCAGGGAGGTTCTGTTATCCTCGACAAAGCCTTCCAAGGTTGTCTGGCATTGCAGACAGAGAAGAAAGAGGGGAGATTCATAGCAAAGGATTTCTTTTTAAGCACAGGACACCCATTTTTGCTCAAATTCCAATGGGGAGAACTCAGTGACAGCAAGCTGCAAGTGAAAGTGGGACATCCCATCTTTCTCCGGGTACCCTTTTTTAATGCCCCAGAAGAAGGGAGGATGGATTGGGGTGGGGGACAAATACTGAAAAGAGAGGGCTGGTCTTAAGATATTTAATAAAATTAGCTTTATCTTCATTGCTTTAGTTAAATAGAGACAGGCATCAAGTGTTATATAATTACCATTCCACCGCTCTACCACGAGCTCTTTGAAGCATGGATTGATGTAGTGACTAGCACACCCAAAGTGCTAAGTAAATGTCTGGGACATGAATGATTCAATGGATGAATGAATCAATGAATGAATGAAATATCACCTAGATCCCAGCTTGGCTTGAGTCCAGCCTTGTTTGGAAAACATATTTCTAAACATTTCCATGGTACTTTTTCCCCTGCCATGTTTCAGTTGCCTCTGAATAAATGAAGCACTGTGTCTAATAATCTGGCAATTCCTTAAAGACTCACTAAATCTGGAAACTTCTGGACTCTGCCCACCTCTCTATTCAACTGGTCCCTGAGCCCTCGTGTCACTAATACCTCATTCTCTTCTCAATTCTCTTGACACTTGATTTTTACCTAGAAAATCCCATGGTAACAAAACCCCAGAACACTTGAATTATTAAGATCAAAAGAAAATCAAATCAAAACAAAACACAATAAGACCTTACATCAAACACAAGGGGGTAAAAAAGAGAAAAGGGCATTGAATGAGTATCTATTGCATTAAGAATGTGAAAAACATTGTGCTAGATCCTGAATACACAGGATATTCATACCACCTCAAGGAGGTACTTATTATTGTCTCCAATTTGCAGGTGAGAAAATGAAGGTTCAGAGAGGCCGATGACTTTGTCAAGGTCACCAATTAGAAAGAGATGTGGCAGAACTCAGACCCAGAACTATCCAAATAAACCAGTTCAATTCCCACTGAACAAAACCACTGACTGAAGGCCAGCAAACCCAGAGCTCATTTCTGGGTTGACCCATGTTAACACTGGCTTGTCATTGTTCTTTGGCTAATGAAAAATCAATCCTGCAAAAAAAAGGTCCCAGCTGAGTGTAATAAGAGACCTTAGCTCCAGTCTTGTAAAGGGGATTTTATTGAAAGGATGGAGGTACCACATAAACCTTCCTTACAGTCAGCAGAGCCTCAAGACCAGAGGACTTAGCGATCCCATGACAGTCCAGAGTACAGCAAGACAAGCTGTTCTCTAGTGATCAACCCAAGAGTGACAAGTGACAGTTTCCCAGCTGGGAAGACAAGCTTCAGAGAGCAGATCGCCTGATTATTCAAAAAGAATGCCAGCGAGACCAACTAACAAATCTTGCTGCTCTCTTACTTAGGACACTATTGCCTTTTTAGAAATGCTCATGGCATAGGATAGACAATAAAAATGAGAAGACATCCAACAAAATCATATCTGACTGGGTAATTAAAAATAATTCATCATGCCAAAACTTGCACATTATCCTCAAATGCAGGGGCAATGGCACTGAAAACAAGGAATGGGGGAAACAGCATGCGGGGCTGATTCTAGTGGTTATAGGGCTTAAGGCTAATGAACCAATGTCCCACTAGCCTTTCAAGGAGTCTTCTGCCTTCTAAGGGTGGGTTAGAAATGGCAAATATCTGACGCACATGCCTCACTCCTACCCTCTTAGCAGACCACATTTATGAATTTTAACAAAATCCTTTTAGAATCCTTTTTAACACAGTAATCCCTCAGCCACTAACAATCAATCTGAATTGGCAAAAGTAATACCGAATTTTCACCCCTTGCCTAAATCAACTTCCCATAAAGTACCTTTGAAGAAGGGAACCAGAACAATCCTAAGACACAGAGGATCCTGAGAAAGTATAAGTGAAAAGAAAAGCTATCCTCTTGCAGATTGGGCAACGGTCGCAAAGCGTGCTGGACAATTCTCATCATTCCAAACCACTAAGCAAAATCCCAGAAGACAACTACAAAGTTTTCTCCCTACACTCTCTAGAAGATAAATGACACCAAGATTATATCCTAAAGCACTTGACGTTTTGAGGAGAAACCAGAGAGAATTATCACAATCTTCATGTTCTCCTGAAGTAGTTTCTAACCCACCTGAAGTAGACTGATGGCAAGCTGTGTCTCTTTTTCTTGTTGAAAGGATTCTCCCTTGGCCCAACATTTATTCCTCACACATGTTTACCTCATTCACAGAGTTCTGCTTTTTAAATAGCTGCTGAGTGATATTTTGCTTAGATCCTTCTAATTGACTCATCTGTCAGGAAGCCAACACTTTTCAAAGGGGACCATGAACCAATAGCATTTAAAAATACATATTAAAACTTAACAATAATGTCCCCTATAACTAATGACTAAATTTGTGCTGATCCCCAAGAGCCTAACTTTGTACTTAAAGTGTGATCTGTAAATTAGCAACATCAGGGTCACTGAGTGCTTGTTAGAAATGAGGAATCACAGGTCTACCAGAAGCCCACTAAATCAGAATCTGCATTTTATAAGATCCTCAGGAGATTTCTGATACATGTGAAAATTTGAGCAGTATCCAACTAGAACAGAGACCATTTTGTGTCATACATCTAATCCCTCTGTCTCCAAGGCTTATTGACTTTTGTGTAGCACACTGTGCTAACTGGCTTGTTAACAAGTTGCCTGGCCCACAGAAGATTAAAATGTTCAAATGTGAAAGAAAAGATGCAGCATACAATGAGGATTAGGAACAAGAGAAAAAGAACAAGAGTAAGAGAAGAGAAAGTTATGAACATATAGCAAGGCTTACACACATTAAGTAATTAAAAATTTTATTTTAGGGCTTCCCTGGTGGCACAGTGGTTAGGAATCCACCTGCCAGTGCAGGGGACATGGGTTCGAGTCCTGGTCCTGGGGGATCCCACATGTTGCAGAGCAACTAAGTCCGTTCACCACAACTACTGGGCCTGCGCTCTGGAGCCCGCAAGCTACAACTACTGAAGCCCACGTACCTAGAGCCTGTGCCCACAACAAGAGAAGCCACCGCAATGAGAGGCCCGCACACTGCAACAAACAGTAGGCCCCGCTCGCCGCAGCTAGAGAAAGCCCGTACACAGCAACGAAGACCCAATGCAGCCAAAAATAAATAAAAACTAAATAAATAAATTTAAAAAAAAAATTTTTATTTTAGTGACCTGAAAACTTTGAAATGATCTAAGTGGAAATAAGGGAGAAAATAGGGTGAAGAAAAGAGATGGAGAAGATTTAAAAAATACTATGATCATTTTTTTGTTATTAATGTTTATGTTAATTAATGAAAAAATATGATAATCCTATGTCTTAAATAGCTACACACTAAATACCCTTGTGGGATGTTCCTCTGCGTTCTACAGTTTCCTCATTTGAGGATTAGGAGGCATTATATACTCAGCAAACACCAGTCATTGTGGGTCCACACGTCCTCAGAAAAGTTTCAAGGCCTCAGTTCTGTGTGACTTTGGTACAAAGTCTGCAAGGCATGTGCCAAAAGCTTAGAGACTGGATGTACACACACATGTACACGTACACAGTCCCACACACAGAAGCGCAGCATTTGCTATCTTAATCTCCTTGGATCGTTAGTCACCCTTTGAGAGTGAGCCTCTGTAACCAGAGGACTAGCTCTATTTCTCATCTCTATGCTATTCTCTGGGGACACAAAGGCAAAGGAGATGTGCCTCTTGCCTTCAAGACATATGGAGCACTTGCAATACAGTCATGTTCAAGGTAATCTGGGAACGCTGAAGAGGCAGTGATTCATTCTTCTTGGCATGTAGGAAAGAGAGGGGTCATGGATTATGTGACTCTGCCATCTTTAAACCAAACATGGACAATACTCGTTACACTCCAGTGTGGAAGAGTAACTCACTCAATATATGGTCTCAAAAGCTTCTCTTCAAGCGAAGTACTTTCTGCCCCCTTCTCTTCTTAAAAATCCCCCAAAACAATCAAGAAACAGAAACTTAATTTTCAATGAAACTAAAAGGTATCTGTAAGTCCAAATAATAGGATATAAGGATTGAAAGCTGGTGAAGTATATATCAGCCAGGGTCTCAGCAGAAATCAAATAGACCACACAAAGAGGGCTACTGAGGTTTTTAAGGAGTAATTTACAAAGGTGTACCAGGTTAAGGGAAGACTACAAGGTGCAATACCAAGGCTAACAAGAAAAGGGAACTGCTTTCTACTCCAGCCCAAAGAAGGAAGGTGAGAAAACAATTTCTGGAATCCAGAGAGAGAGCTATATAGAGACAACTTCCTGGCAAGAGCTGTGGTCTTAGGTAGAAAGATGCCAAGGTGTGTCAGGGAGGAAAGCAGGTAAAAATAAATGCACCAGCCCATTCTCCTCTTTCCTTCCTGTCTCTGCCAAGGCATCCTGTTGGCCAAAATCAGCCAGAAGCCAGAGTACAAAGAAGCCTATTGATAAATACTTAATAAGTTTGGCTTTATTGGAAAAAAAAAAGCAATTATCACAAAATGTTATCACTTTATCATTAGCATTTATCATAACTCTCAGAACACAACAAAAAAATAAAATTACAAATCAACAGTCCTTGTGAACGTGGATGCAAAATCCTTAAACTATTAGTAAATCAAACCTAGCACTTTATGAAAATAATAACACGTCATGGTAAGTAAGCTTTATCCTGAGAATGCAAGGTTGGTTCAACATTCATAAATCAATGTACTTCAACATGTTAACAGTGTAAAAAAGAAAAAAAAATGATCATCTCAATAGATGCAGAAAAAATATTTGACAAAATTTTAAATATATTAATGATAATAACACTTGGCAAATTAGGAATAAGAGACAACTTCTTCAACTCAATAAAGAGTATCTACAAAAAACTGTAGTTAACATCATACTTAATGGTGTGATGGATATCAACTATAGTCTCCATTATGTTGCTGGTTACATAATTCTGTGTTTGCCAAAATTAATAGAACTGCTCATCCAGAAAGGGTAAGTTTTACTGCATTAAATTATACCTCAATAAACCTCACAGTTAGAAAGATATTTTCAGTTGTCAATTCTCAATAATCATAATAAGGTTAGGATATATTATTCTTTATCCTCTTTTCTATTTTTTACATTTCTCAAAAATTCAGATTTTGTATCTCACTCCCAGAAATTCTGATTGAACGGCTCTCTGGTGAGGCCCAGAAATCTGTTTATTCAGCAAAATCTTCAGGTATTTCTGATGAAGGTGGGCCTAGGAACATGCTTCCTTTCTCTAGTCTTGTGTTTCTAAAAGATGGACAAGCCAACCTCATCCCTGACCCCTGCTGAGAAGCTCGTGATCTCACAGAAGCTTCCAGTCAGGGTGACTTTTCAACACAATTTACTTCACATCTCTGAACCTCAGTTTTCTCGAATTCATAATAAAAATAATAAAACCTAACTTAAAGAGTTTGGGAAGGAGTAGGTAGAAAGAATATATGAAAGTGCTTGGTATAGTGTCTGGCACACAACAGATGCTCAGAGAGTACTATTTCCAGTTCATCTTATTCCCTGATTGGCTAAGCACATCTTATGCCACACCTTATGATATTTTATCATTTTCTTTAATCCTTGTGTGACTATACTTTTAATCTACATGTTTATGATCTATGTCCCTGTGTTGTGAGTTGCTACTTCCTTGAACGCACAAATATGATTTGTATGTGTCCTCCATATGGTAGAATGTACATTGTGGTCACTTATCTTATTGATTAGAAAAATGCTAATGAAAACTGCCCATTTATCCATCTACCCCAGCAGCCTGCCTGTAATTCCTTCCTTACCAATTAGTTCCTCAAGTTAAGCCAGAGCTCAGTGCAAATGTGAAAATACTCATGGCGGCGGGGGACACACTGAGTTATTCTCAATCTTCCCCACCTAATGAAGGAGTTTTTGGTCCTCAATCACTTAGTTCTTCCTCACAACACTGGAGACGTAGATCATGGAAACTATGAGGAGGTGGGAGTGAGAGATGAGATAAACAGATTTAAGGGGAAGAACCCAAAACCTACACCCAATAAAAGGGAAAAGTAACTCGTAAAGAGAGAGTTGGGTACCTGAGAGCTAATTTGAGAGAGGAGTTTAATCCATTCCCCATAGTCAGCGCAGGACCACACAGACTCCTGAGCAGAGATGGCAGGGGGGGTAATGGGTGTAGTACAAAGGAGGGGAGAAGCTCTAGGAGCCTCCCCCATCCAAGGCAGAAAGGGCACCTGCAGGGAGATTTGGCAACATCCATCCCAGCACCACATGACAGGACCCATTTGTTGGAACATCTAGTTCCCTCCACGGCCAGGACTCATGGCAATATGAGCCTTTCTTCATGTTCTCTGAGTTCAGAAACCAGAACGTGGAAAAAACACACGGTGCTGTATTCTAGCTGAGGAAAACTGAACCCCTGTATTTTCCAGACAGCTCAGCTAGGGCTGTCAGGTCTGTCGGTGCCCGCTGAGTCTTATAAGAAGCCTTCACCTACCCCACAGGCTCGCCATAGCCTCCTCCTCCTCCTCACAACCTCCCTGAAGGATGGCCCTGAGCAGAAAGCTGAGCTCTTTGTCCAGGCTTCTGCAGGGGCCAGATTTCTGGGAAGAGGAAATGCACATCTTTCTGCATCGGAAAGTCATCTCTCAATGGGCTTCTCCCACTCAACAGCAGGCCCTGAATCCACAACTCCTTGGACCCCTGCCAGTGGCTGTAACTTGGTCCCCGTAGAGGCCGCAGGCCAGCATGGCTTCTCATCATAGAGGAAGGTCACGGGTGTTTCTCAGGAGGCTCCACTGCTCGTTGTACAGTGTGATCCAAATTCCTAGTGTGTATTATATTTACATGTATAAAATATGTCTGTTTCATATTAATACTCTGTGAAGGGCACCTGCTTATTGTTAGGGGATACAAAGCTGAATAAGCATAGTCCCTGCTCATATTTAAGGTAAGGAGAGTTTAGAGAAGTTAATAAATATAATTTATTGACCGTGTGCTAGATATCCTATTATGTCATGATTTTAAATTTTTCATATATATGTGTATTATATACATAAAACTTATGTTTGTGTTTTGGAAATGACAATGACTTTTTTTCTAATAATAAAAGTAATAGAGGAGTGGTTAAAAGCATAGGATTTAAAGTCAAACTGCATTTGACCTTGGGAAAATTATTTATTAAAAATTAAAAAGTCAAGCAATTCTCAAAAGGCACAGGGAAGGGAATGAGAGTGTCCTGTTAGCCCATCACTTAGAAGGAAAAGAGTTAATATTTGCTAAATACAATTCATGAGTGTTTTCTATGTTTTCACCTCCCTACATATACTCATATACTCTGCTTTTACAAAAATGACATCATATCCTACTTACTGTTCATATCCTATATTTCCCCCCAATATGGAGTAGACATCTTTATGAGTCAGTATATGGAGAACCTACTGTCCTTTAAATGGCTTCATAGTATTTCACACTCTGCAAATCATGATATTAACTCCTCTATTAATTTTATTTCTTTTTCTAATAGAATTGGCACGTCTGGAAAAAAACACTACCAGGTAATAGTTACGACAATGAACGTTGTTTCTGTGTTTCTGACTTCAATGGGAGTTTTACCACTGAGTATGAGGCTAGCCATGGATTATAAATACATGTTTAATACTATGAGCATATCTATTTATTGACATTTTATTGAGTGGTTTTGTGTCAGGCATGAATGTTAATTTTTATCAAATGCTTTTTAAGCATCTATCAAGATGATCAATTACACTGGGTTTTTTTCTTTGCTATTAACCAACTAAATTATACTGATTTCCTAATATTAAATAATGAATGCAGTCCTAAAATGAACCTTACCTTGTCATGGTGATTTTTCTCTTAATATACTGCTGGATTCTATTTGCTATGATGTTTACAGATGCCCAAATCAAATCCCAAGTAAAATATTATATCTTATATTAATAAAATATTAATATCTATACATATATAAAAAATCTTTTCATGTGCTCTTTGCAATTATATTAGTTATTATTTTTTCTTACAAAATAATTGGAAACATTTTATTCTATCTTTATGCTTAAAAGCCTAGGTAGATTTGTCCCCTGAAGGTTGAAAGTATTTGCAAGGAAATTAATTCTCAATTTCCAACTCTAGATGCTAAATACTATTACATCTATCTCTTCTAAGGTATTTTTTGTCCATTTATATCTTTGCCCATTTGGGGGTGAAATAATTACACCCGTTTGGTGGAGTCAGCACACTTTCCTCCACGTGGCCACCTTGGTCTAGTAGTGTTTTCTCATTCTCTATGAAGATGGCTTTTCCCACCTCTCCTACTATTAGCTGGAACCTCCAGGTTAAGGAATCATTCCCCCTCCAACAAGAGAGTAAAACCACATGGCTGTTGAGAAGCTGGATCAAAAACCAAAACAGAACAAAGTGAGTGGGGAGGTGTGACCTTGAGTTTGTCCTCCATCCCCAATGCTGCTGTTTTTATAGCAGAAAGAAGATTGGGCACTGCCTGCCTTCCCAGGCCTCTGGCCCTCCATCCTTTAACCCCAGAGATCTGTTTTATCTCACTGAATGACCACCCTTCAAGGACATACCTACGACCTCCATTTTTCAGGGGGAACGGAACATGGGAGACTTCTTAACCATGCTGAGCTCACACAGGTGGTGAGCAGTGCAGATGCTGGATTTGAACCCAAGGCTCTCTGCCTCCGAAGCCTGTGGTCCTTCCACTGTTCTCACCAGCACATTTTGGGTCTGAGTTCCAGTGGTCCTTGCAGCCCTATTGCACTCTGTGCCTCCCACAGAGTTGGGGGCATATGGTAGTAAGAAACAGAGTTAAGTTTCTGTCACTTGCGACCAAAAAGGACCCAACTAATACAGCTGCTAACGTGCATTCATCCAGCCCTACCTGATTGCAAATCGACTTAATGTTACACTGTGCTCCCTCCTTAGAGCCTGCCTAGCACAGGGACTCCATAAAAATGTGAAAAAGAAAATCAAGTTCCAAGTAAGTCTGTAATCATTAGATTGATTCTGCATTCTAACTATAAATCATAGGAAAGCTAATTTAAAATGTGCAACATAATTAAACATTAATAAATACGCTATGTAAATGGAGAAAAGTGAGAAGCTAGAGGGACTAAATCTTGGCATTGTATACAGATACAATTTGGTCAATCCTGGTTAAAATTTGGTTATCTTCTTTGGATTTTAATTTCCACAAGTGTAATATAAATCACTGAGCTTACGTGGTATGAAGTGTATGTGAATCTCTGAAGATGAAGAAGTGCTGGATGCAACCAAAAATGAAGAAAAGGAAACTTTTCTAGAGACAGACCCCAAATCTCAGATTTCCTTTAATGACAGCAAGAACGTGATAAGAAACCTATTATCACCATTCTCGGATGAGAAATCTAGCCTTCGGCAAGTTTCTTGGCCAAGTTAGTCTATCTGGAAGAGCACAAAATCATATCCTGAACAATCTGTGAGTCCCACGATGTAAAAGAACCTAAAGCCTCCAGAAAAGCCTCCCTTTCTCCTTTTTTTTAATTCACCTAGATCGGTCTAGATATCATCTTGTAAGGGTGAAACTGAAATTTTTCTAGGGTTTTCTCTTCGGTTGTGCAGGTATTTTCATGTTTCAAGTTCTCCATCTTCTCTCTTTATAAAGGAAAATTTGTCATCCAGAAGCATGCTGCATTTTTTTGCAGTTCTCATTTTGCTTACGTTGCTAAACACTGTCATTTCCTCTAATGATATCATTTGTAAGAACAGCAATTGCCTTTAAAAGGGCAAAATGCCCTATTTTCCCTGACACCATAACAGCAGCTCTAATGAAATGTGCCCACCCTTAAACAGTAGAAGGAGACCCTTCCCCACCTACCTGAGAGTCACTTGGAGGATATTCCATACCATGCGCTCACTGTTAACTAGAAATGTCCAAACAAATCATATACCAGTGCTGTTTATTAGTTTACTCATTAGAAACATATAAGATCCACTTTAAAATTGGACAGCTATTTCTACTTCTTATCTTCAGGTTTGAAAAAAAATTATTTCCTTGCAACTATAGCTGAGCTTCAGTCATCACCTGATGTGCTGGAACTTAATTATGCAGCATACATTTTTGCTGCATCAGGGCTTTCTACGATCCTAAGAAACAAATGTCTATAACTGTATAAAAGGAAAAGATTAAATGATGAGCTCAGCTTTATTTCACCAATATCTGCAATGGAAAGAAAAAAACAAAAGCACCTTTTCTTGTAAAACAGTTTTTCTCCAGAGGCTGATGCTGTTCTCTCTATGCCCAGAATAACAAAGGGAAATGTTGCTGGGGAAATCGTAAGGATGTCTTTGCCCTTTTCTGAAAAAAAAAAATGACCCTGACTGAACAGAGCTCCTAAGGGCCAAAAGAAGTTGAAAGGTGAGTCTAGCCAACTCATGGGAATTTCAAGGGAAACTACATTGTCCCCACATCCCTGCCGGTACTCCTGCCATGGCACAATCAGATGCCCTTCCCCCATCTCCTGAGTGATGGGAAATCCCATCCATCCTCTCACTATCTTTGGTCTTCCGCCCCCAGAAATAACCCAGTGATGGAGAGCCTTCCGTGGGCTAGGTGTCAGGTCCTTTGTCTGTGTGACATTTAATTCTCACAGCTCTAGTTTACAGACAATGAAAGTGAAGTCAACTGGCTCAGCCTCTTGCCGGAACTAATCACGTGTTGCAAAGGAAAAGGCAGCCCCTAACATCTGGCAACTCATAGCTGAGCCTTAATGATATTAGGAATGCTGATGCTTAGAGCGAAATCATGTTTTCCTCCTCCTGGCCACAGTCTCACAGAATATCCACTCAGATGTCACTACACAAGCAAAACATCAAACACCCCTCCTCCCCTTGGCTGAATGAGTGGCTGCTACTTTCCTACCAATTATAACTTTATCCTCTCTGGTCTGCCCTCCTTCTAGCTAAGATTTATTAATTGATTATAGAATTGCTCGATCAAGAGAGAATCCACTTCCTTAGTCACTTCCCGATTTTACCCATCTAAATCCCAAATCCAGCAATAGTTCTAACACCCCTTCTTGAGACACCCCACGGTTCCCCATGGTGTGTGTGCTCCCACCATTGCAATGAGTGATAGTAACTTTCTCAATTACGGGTGTGTTCCTGGGGGCTAAGCCTGTGGTTTCTAGTCACTCTACCACAGTCTCACTTGTTCCCTAAATTGATTTAAGCCTCTGTTTTTCTCATCTCTAAAATGGGAATAATCAAAATATCTAATTTCATCATCTAGTGAAATGATGTGCTTAATAAACACAAGTCCCTTTTATTGTCATTCCTACCATGATCATAGTTACTGCTATTTTTATTCCTATGACACCTTACTGCCTCACTGACACCTTTCTGAGCGCCCAGTTTCAAAGGAGTCTCTCCTTCTAAACTTCACACATGTATTAAGCTCCTGATGCATGAGAAACGCTTTTCTCTACCTCTCAGAATTCCTCTCAGCTGAAAACCTCCAAACTTTTCAACAAGTGCTAAGACTTCGCTATTAAAAATTCTTTACATGCTGCCTTGTATATTATTTCTACTTTTATGCTCTTTGTCTTCAACGAGATGGTTTCTACCTTTAAGAAGTGTATCGGGGCTTCCCTGGTGGCGCAGTGGTTGAGAATCTGCCTGCTAATGCAGGGGGGACAGGTTCGAGCCCTGGTCTGGGAAGATCCCACATGCCGCGGAGCAACTAGGTCCGTGAGCCACAACTACTGAGCCTGCGCGTCTGGAGCCTGTGCTCCGCAACGGGAGAGGCCGCGATAGTGAGAGGCCCGCGCACCGCGATGAAGAGTGGCCCCCGCTCGCCGCAACTAGAGAAAGCCCTCGCACAGAAACCAAGACCCAACGGAACCAAAAATAAATAAATTAATTAATTTAAAAAAAAAAAGTAACAAATGTTCAAGTACAATTGGTGTCTTTAAAAAAAAAAAAAAAAAGCTTATCGTAACTGGAAGTTGTAACCCCTTTAGCTCTTGGCACATAGGAAATGATCAATAAAACACGTGTTGATTGATTGGAACGAAAGGCCAGTGTGGACAGAGTGTACCACTGAAAGTATAAAGGAGCTGGCTTTTTAAAACTGCCGGTCTGAGGCCTGGGGACACGTAGGAAAGGCAGTTCAGGTGCCCTTTGGCTTAAGGCCCGCCTTGCTGACCTTCCCTCCTCTCAGGGCTCTTGGTTTCTGTGTCCTCCAGGTTAACAAGCTCACAATGCTTTAAGGGTTTGCCTCCTTCTAGTTAGGAAGGAGTCTTACACGAGTAAATCTCATAGCATTCCCTTTCAGAAATGGTTTTTTTACACTCCTTTTCTTTCCCACTCAATCACCAAACATTTTTTTCTTGGCTCCAGATAACATAAATTTGTATTAGTAATGAGGAGTTTCTTTCTGATCGCTAATTTTTAACACACAAACAACTTTCAGTTTTATTTAATGTTGGGGTTTTCTATAGAATAGGAATGTTTTTTAAAATTTGAAGTGTAGTTGATTTACAATGTTGTGTTAATTTCTGCTGTACAACAAAGTGATTCAGTTATACATATATATATATATATATATATATATACATTCTTTTTCATATTCTTTTCCATTATGGTTTATCATAGGATATTGAATATAGTTCCCTGTGCTATACAGTAGGACCTTGTTGTTTATCCAGCCTATATATAATAGTTTGCATCTGCTAACCCCAAACTCCCAACCCATCCATCCCCCACCTCCCCTCCCCCTTGGCAACCACAAGTCTGTTCTCTATGTCTGTTAGTCTGTTTCTGTTTCATAGATAAGTTCGTTTGTGTCATATTTTAGATTCTGCATATAAGTGATATCATCTGGTTATTGGTCTTTTCCATTCTGACTTACTTCACTCTGTATGATAATATCTAGGTCCATCCATGATGCTGCAAATGACATTATTTCATAGAATAGGAATGTTTAATCTGCTGTATGTAGCAAGCACTCCTCCGATGTCCTAAGATTGCTGTGATAGACTTTCAGTATTTCTTAGAAGGTGGTGTAGGGAAACTGCTTTTCCCAATAGTAAATATATCAATTTTCTTTGAAAATTCTTTGTCTTTTGTTACTAAGGAAATAATTATTTTCTTTAAAATGAATGAATGGTGCTCCCCACTCACACCCTGACTGTGAAACACCAGCACGATTGGAGAGTGCTGATGTGCATTGTAGCTGGGCAATGGCTGTGCCTCCATCCCGGCCCATGCCTGTGCTCCTTCCCCGCTCCCCACCATGCCCACTGCAAGGACAACTTCTCTCCTATTCCACGACTGTCTGCATTTCTTCCTCACTCAGTTCCAGGAATCAGAGCCTGGGAGACTGGCGTCCATGTCACAGCATGTCCTACAGCTATTTACATGAATGCATTCGCTCAATATCTGTGTATCTGAGATAGCCTCAATGTATTATTTTAAATGCGAGAAGCTAGATACAGTTATATATATATATAGTATGTTCCCACTTGTGTAACCTTTCACAACCAAAATTCCTACATGTGTCTAAATGTTTATGTGTTATTGTGAAAATAATGAATATATAATATAAATGAATATATAACAAATTGTATTGGTTACCTCCAGAGGCAGTGGATATGGGAGGAATGAGGGGAGGAGTGCAGAAATTATTATACTTTATTTACATATTTTTGGATTTTTTTCATTTATTCGAATAAAGCATATGATTTTTAAAATAAAGGATAAAAAGTATAAATGCACAAAGATCTTTAAGATCTTTCTGACTCTTGCAGCTGTACCTGCAGTGCTCAAAAACTCCTTTTCCTTTTGGCAAGAGTAAGAAATAGAAACCTCAGAAGACATCTGGGTCTTAAAGTAAGAACATCTGCGTATAAGGAAATTTAGAATAAACAGAATAGATTACTGGATGTCTCCAAAGGAAACTTATGCATTGTTTGGCTCATACCTCTCAGGATTATCTGGTTCTAGTCTTTCATTGCCTCTGAGCAATTTTACGACTCTGTAAGTTGTGCATAACATCAATCAATGCAAAAAATTTTTTTCTGTGGACATGTAATCAGAGGTTTTTCTGGTAGAGGGACAAGTCCCACTCCTCCCTACACCCACTTTCCTGATCTATCAATGTGTCTGTTCTTTGGATTTTTCTTTGAACCACTTACAACGTCTTTCCAGTTCCCTTATTAGTGATGAGTTAAATACGATCTTTAACACATGTTTATTGTATATCTGAATGAGAGTCATCATGATTTTACTTTTTTAAAATCAGCTTTTAACACTGGATTGGATCCCATGGTGGCCAGAATCAGAGCCAGCTGTGTCGCCTACAGCAAGTTCCTTTGCTCCTCTGTCCCCATCCATCCATCTCATTACCCTTCTTTCTGTAATATTCTGTCTCTCTCTCGCTCACATCCCTCTGCCCACACAGAATCAGGAGGCGACATCTGTAATGATACTCACTGATTATTTCTGGGTGGTGGTATTTGAGGAGTTTTGTAGCCTTTTTTCACTTGTCAGCATTGCTTGAATCTTTTATATAATGGACATTTGCCATTTTTATAAATCAATAAAGTATATGTGAGCAAGGTCTGACACCTGTCCAAATTTGTCAGGTGCTTCTTTCTCTCTTAATTTTTTATATCTTTGATCTTCAGAGAACCAGAGCAGTGAGAAATCTGAGATATTAGTAGAGGCCAGTTAGCTTTACCAAAGAAGAAATTAAAAGATGAGCAAAGTTTCTGAAAGACTGCCCTACATGCACGGATGCACAGATGTGGCCCCACCCCTGAGACACTCCTAGAGCCCGCCCAGCCCCCCTGCCCCTGAGCTCCTGCTGTACAGGCCTCCCCTGTGAGGCCTTTCCAGGTGGCCAGCAGTTCGCTGGGGCAGGTTTGACTCCCTAATTATTCCTAGCTGCACCGCGAAAACCGGCACATCCAATTTGTAACAGCATCCACCAAAGGCATTGGAGGGAACGCACCACTCTGACAGGTAAGTGCAGCACGCCCAGGTTTGTGAAGGCCATTGTAAGATGTTTAGCTGCATCCCTGCCTCTCCCTACTAGGTGCCAGTAGCACACTCCTCCTCCACTCCTCGGCTGTGACAACCAGAAATGTCTCCAGACTTTGCCAAAGTCCTCTGGGGAGCAGAATCATCCCTGATTGAGAATCACTGGTCTAGTGCATTGAGCTGCTAATCTAACCAAGCTTTGTGCTAAATTCTGGAATTAGAATGTTGTACATAACACAGTCACAGGGGCATTCACCTGGGGGTTATCCTCTCACAGATCCTGATCTTTTTAGCTGAAAAAAGTAGGTAGGACTTGTGTTCCACAGGACTCTCTTTGAAGAACACTGTTTTGATGTAGGTCCAAGTGGAGCTAGGTACTCTATGATGCTGTGTGGAGTACAATGCCAATGCCACAAAGAAAAAAATCCCTTATGACAACCCTGCAGATCTGCCCTTCAAGGCAGTGTTCACCTATCTTTCGGGGCCAGCTCAAAGGATTATTAGTTGCCAGAGTTCCCAAGGGGCAGATGCCAATGATACTGAAACTCTTCGTCTGATTGGGGCATCAGATTAGCCATTCCTCTGCAGCCCAGAAGGATGGCTTTAGTTGATGAGGAAGCTGGAGGAACTGAAACAACGCAGGAAGAATCCTTTCAGCACAGCTCATCCAGTGAGAGCTCCCAGTTCTCCTTCAACTCAGGTACCAGTGCCTGGGGCTGAAGTTAGATGAGGGCCACCAACCCTTCTTAAGACTGAAGCCTGAATTCACATGGATAATTGACAAAGGGCTACAAAAAAATGTCCTTTCAAAAATACCAATGCCTACTTTTTCTTTTTACCTGTCCTAGATAGCACATGTAAATGATTACTTTCTCATCTTATATACAGTCATGAAAAAATCATTTTTAAAAGTTTTTGCTTGGTTGCCTTTTTTTATTAGACATTTTTATTGGAATTTTTCTTCCTTTATTCTTACATCAAAAGCCACAAAGCCTTGGGCTTCCCTGGTGGCTCAGTGCTTAAGAATCCGCCTGCCAATGCAGGGCACATGGGTTTGAGCCCTGGTCTGGGAAGATCCCACATGCCACGGAGCAACTAAGCCCATGCGCCACAACTACTTAGCCCGTGCGCCTAGAACCCGTGGTCCACAACAAGAGAAGCCACCGCAGTGAGAAGCCTGTGCACCACAACGAAGAGTAGCCCCCACTCGCCACAACTAGAGAAAGCTGGTGCACAGCAACGAAGATCCAGTGCGACCAAAAAAATAAATAAATTAATTTTTTTAAAAAAAGTTTTCTGTAAAACTACTTTAAAAAAATAAAAAAGAGCCACAAAGCCTTGGAACGTGAAATGAAGCCTAGCACTGATCACTCACAGAATCGATCATCTAGATAAAATTTGTAACGTAGACAAATTCTGCATCCTTAGCTGTGCAGCCACCAACAGGGGCAACTGGGTCATGTCCACACTGCTGCTCTCCTTCAAAAGAGCAAATGTCTGGCTGATGCAACAATGCGGCTCATCTTGGCTAGGCTCTGATCACAGGACTAGCCAGCAGTTGGAGATTCCCAAGCTTGGCTGATCAACAGAACTATCTGGGCACTTTTCAAAACTCAGTTTCCAGGTTCCCTCTCAAATGTATTGAATAGAGTCTCTGATCATGGATATTTAACTGTTTACAAAGTTATGCAGGTGATTTTGATGATGAGCCAGATTTGAAATCACTGTATTAAGTTTTCAGATTCTGAGACTTGGTAATGTCTTGGTGATGTTATACTATCTTCAATAAGGAGGTTCTCTTGTAGTTGAATTAGCAGCTACCATGTCCCCTAACTTAGAGACCAAATATAGTAAAAAATGGAAAACTAAAGTATATCATCACTACAAAGTATTTTGTCCTGTGGCAAATACAGGTGAGGTATGTAGAAAGATGTTATGCCCTGATTTTTCTGGAATATTTCTGAGTTAAACTCTTGTGGTCCAGGAAACAATCAATAATTATAAGAAATTTCACTTGGTATATACTGATATATAAACCAAATATTGCAGACAGTTTCTCATATATAGCAGAAACACAAAATTCTCCCCAAACCCAACATCCCAAATTTTGACTCATTCACTCATTCAACAGAAATTATGGGCACTTTTACTTGTAGGAGTTGATCTCAACAATCAATTAGCTCTTGTTATATTTGTGGGAGCAAGTGCTCAAAACTACAGTGCAGAAGGTCATGCATAATTGATGCTGAATTATGGAATGTCCAATAATATCAGAGAATATTTGAGACTGATGAAGACTAAAGTAGTCAGGAGAGGCATCTCAGAAAATAGAGGTGGGTTCTGAAGGAGGGAGACGATTAGGAGAGAAACTAAAGAGGTGCTCCAACCAACTTGATACAAGTTTTCCCAAAGCCTGAGTCAGTAGCAGATAGCTAAAAACCACAATTGTCCATAAAAAGTTGATGCTTGGAAAATAGCAGTAGTAAGGCTATGTAACATCTACTGCAGAACCACCCGTTATAGCCAATAACCCCTTCACATTGATGAATACATCTATTTAACCCAATACCTGATCCCATCCACCCCACATCCACTCCAGTCAGCTCCAGCTTCACCACCCACATCAGGAAACAATCAGAAGAAACAAGCAAAACCATTCTTAAGTCAAGCTTTATAACTAGTCATCTATAGAAATAGAGCAATCGCCACACTGCTTAACTCATCCTAGCTCATTGCTGTCCAGTGGAATATACCAGGTCTTTGTGGGATGCTGAGTTTTCATAGACCAAAGATCACAGGAATTGTATGATTTAGGATCTTGGCCAATTTACTGGCAAAATGCCACATCTCAAATCACTGGAGTGTGGTGTATAATAAAAGCCATGGAGGGAATGCTGATGCACACAGAAAGTGATGGTCATTACAGACAAATTCAAATTTAATATGAAACATATCAGTAGGCTGACCTCTCTTTACATTATTAGAGAAAAAGAGAAGCTTTTTGGTGTACTACTGCCAAAAGTTTGTCTATTTCTCACATTTATTCATGGGCTTAGTATGAATTGGTGTTTGTGTCTAAAATTATTAGACAAGAGTATCCTCCCCTCTTCCTAAATTTTCCTTTTGAATTTGTTTTGATTTATTTGAGGATCAATACTGAAGTGATAATTTACACAAGAAGTTATTTTTGAAAATAAGATTTATAGGTATCTGGGAATCTGTGGGGCCAGACTTAGTGGGAAAGCATTCAGAGTAGCTTTATTAATAACAGAAAAGTAAACTTCACCAAAAAAAAATTACCAGAGATAAAGACCATTTCATAATGATAAAGAATTCAATTAATCAAGAAGCTGTAACAATTATAAAAGTGTATGTATCTAATAACAGAACTTTAAAATACAAGAAGCAAAACTTATATAATAAAAAGGATAAATATATAAATCCACAACTATTCTTAGAGACTTTAACACTCCTGTCTTAGGAACTGATAGGTCAAGAAAACAAAAAATCAGTAAGCACATAGAAAACTTGAACAAACACTACCAACCAGTTTGACCTAACTTATAATTATAGAATACTCCATCCAGCTGCAGCAGAATACACATTATTTTCAAGTGTTCAAGAAACATTCACCTAGGTAGATAATAATGTGGGCCATAAAAAAGCATACAAGGAAAACTGAATCATACAAAATGTTCTCTATGTTCACTAATCATTAAAAAATTAAACTAGAAATCAATAGCAAAAAGATACCTGGAAAACCCCTAAATCATTGACAATTAAACAATATGCTTCTTTTTAACTTATGGGTCAAAGAAGAAATCACAAGGAAAATTAGGAAATATTTTTAATTGAGTGAAAGTGAAAACATAATATATCAAAACTTACAGAATACAGCTCACGCAGTGCTTAAAGGGAAACAGAGCATTAATGCTTATGTTTAAAAGCGTTAAACATAGCATTTAACGCTTATGTTAAAAAGTCTCAAGTCAATAATGTAAGATTCCACCTTAGGAAACTAGAAAAAGAAGAACAAATTAAATTCTAATAAATTAGAAGAAGAAAAATAATAAAGACAAGGTTAGAGATTAAATAAAATTGAAAATAGAAGAACAATAGAGAAAATTAATGAAACCAAAAAATATCAGTAAAATTGATAAACGTCTGGCCAAATTTATCATGGGAAAAAAGAAGATAGAAACTAGAAAACTCACTCAAGAAGAAATGGAAGGCATAAATAGTCCCATATCTTTTAAAGAAATGGAATGTGTAGTTTAAACCTTTCTAACAAAGAAAACACCAGTCCCAGTTGACATTATGGAGGATTCTACCAAACATCTAAAGAAGAAATGAAATCAACTCAATAAGAATTCTTCCATAAAATAGGAGGGAATACTTGTACCTCATTTTATGAGGCCAGCATAACAATGACAGCAAACCAGATAAAGACATTATAAGAAAATAAAACTAGAGACTGATATCCCTCACAAACATAGATGCCAAAATCTTAAATGGAATTTTACCAATCTGAATATAGCAATATATTAATAGGATAATATATCATGACTAGGTGGGATTTATCTCATGAATGCAACATTGATTTAACATTCAAAAAGCAATTGATAGAATTCAACATGTTAACAGATCAAAAAAATAGATAATCTCAACCAATGAAGCAAAAGCACTTGACAAAATTCAATAGCCATTCCTGATAAAACTCTCAGTCAACTAAGAATTGAAAGGAATTTTCCAAATGAGTAATCAGCATCTACCAAAAACAAGAACAAAACAAGAGAAAGCAAACAAACAAAAACACTTGTAGTTAGTGTAAAAAGACTAAATTATTTTGTCTAAGATCAAGAAAATGGCAGGGTGTCTACTTCTTTCAACACTGGCATGGTTATCATAGCAAATATGAGGCCAGAAAAAGAGTTTAAAGGCATAGACTGAAAAGGAAGAAGTAAAATTTTCTTTATTTGCAGATTGCATGATTATATTTAGAAATTCTAAGGAATTTTCAAAAAAGTTACTAGGACAAATAAGTGACTTTAGCAAGATCAGTGTCATACAAAATATCTTTGTAATCTTTCTATATGTAGCAATGAATGATCATTAAGTGACATTAAGAAAAACTATTCCATAAACAATAGACATTCTAAAATACAAAATACATTTAACAAACATTGTACAAAACCCATACAATGAAAACTAAAAAAGAAAAAATTTGGAGAGAAATTAAAGATCTAAATAAATGGAGAGGTATAATATCATATTTATGAGTTGAATGACTCAATGCTATAAAGATGTCAAGTATTCTCAAATTGACCTATAAATTCAATACAATCCCAATCAATATTCTAACAGGTTTTCTTGTAGAAATTGGTAAGATGTTGTCCTAAAATAACCAAAGCAATTTTTTTAAAGAACAAAATTGGAGGTCTTTCACTACCTAATCTTAAGACTTTCTGTAACATTACGGTAATCAAGACAATGTGGTATTTGCAAAATTAAATATAAATGTGTGTATGTATACACAAACAGAACTCTAAAGAATCAAGAAATAGACGCATACATAATATGGTCAATTGATTTTCATCAAAGATACCAAGGAGATTCAATGGACAAAAGAAAAACCTTTTAACAAATGGTGCTGGAACAAGTAGATGTCTAAATGGGAAAAAAATGAATATTGTCCCTCACATGACATCATATATAGAAAAAGTAAATTATAAAATTCCTAGAAGAAGACAAAGGAGAAAATATTTGCAACCTTGGGGGACTGGAAAATATTTCTTAGCAAGACAGAAAAACCATGAACCTTAAAAAAACAAAATTGATAAATTGAACTTTATTAAAATTTGTAAAATTTTGCTATTTGAAAAAATAACATTAAGAAGGCAGAATGGCGACCCACAGAAAACACAACACATATATCTCTCAGAGGACTTATATCCAGAAATATATAAAGAACACTTACAACTGGATAAGAAAACAAACTATCCAATTAAAAAATGAGCAAAAGATTTGAACAGCTATTTCACCAAAGAAAATATACAGATAGAGAATAAGCATATGAAGAGATGCTTGACATCATTAATCATTAGGGAAATTAAAAATAAAGTCAAAAAGTGATACCGCTATATACCCACGAGAATGGCTAAAATTTAAAAGACTAGCTTTATTGGTTTTCTTTTGCTGTGTAACAAACACTACAATATTAGCAGTGAAAATTTTCTCTCACAATTTGGAGGATCATAGGTCCAGGTGGATTTGACTGGTTGTTTTTTCCAGGTCTCAAGACCAAAATCAAGGTATCAGCTATACTGGCCTCTTACCTACAGGTCATGCGTGTGTGTAGAGGGCAGGGAGGCAGGCAGGAGGAAGTATGTGCCTCCAAGTGCATTCAGGTTGCTGGAAGAATCCAGTTCTTTGTGGCTGTAGGAATGAGGTCCCCATTTTCTTTCTGGCTGTTAGGTAGGAACCACTCATGTCCTAAAGGGTGCCCTCATTTCTTCTCATATGGCCCCCTTACATCTTCAAAGCCAGCAAGAGCATCGAGTCCTCATGCTTTGAATCTTTCTGACTTCTCCTCTGCCTTCCTCTTCTACCACCAGCCAGAGAAACCTCTCTGTTTTTAAGGGATCCTGTGATTAAATTAGGCTCACCTGGATAATCTCCTTATTTTAAGGTAAATTATTCCATATAACATACACATTCCCAGGAGTGAGATCTCATCACACAGATCCTCAGGCAGGATGAAACTCCATAGTTCCACAACTTCATAGCTAAAGCTGTCATTCACAGGTAGAATTTCTTCTCTGGCTTCTACTCAGATGGCGGAGGAACAACGTTTTTAAGTGTCCTAGAAGTCTTCTGGTTTGATTTAGAAGATGTATAATCTCTTGCAAGGGTCTTTTGTGTAGCTGAATACTCTGATCTTTTGATCTTTCTGAGGTTTCAGCAAAAGTTTGAATAACTACATCCTCAGTCTTTTCTCTACGTCATGCTTGCAGCAGCCATTTTTACACTGTATCACATTTTGCCACCTGACAATTTCCCAATTATCAAGTCTTGTTCCTTTTTGTCAACAGTTCTTCACTCAATTTCTCTCTCTCTTCTCACATTTTTCGAGAAGCAGCAAGAAGAAATTAGGCTGTACCTTTAACATTTTGCTGGGAAACCTCAGCTAAATGTCTAAGTTCGTGATTTTAAGTTTTGCTTTCCACGTAACAGTGGGAGACAATTCTGCAAAGCTTTCTGCCACTATATAGCAGGATTTCCCTTCCTCTAGTTTCCAATAACATGTTTCATTCTCAATACCTGTTACTATGTAATATTTCTACTAGAAGCCTTCTCAAGGTAATCTAGGCTTTTTCTATTATGCTCCTTAAAATTCTTCCAACATCTGCCTGATTCCACATTTTAGGTATTTGTTATGGCAGCACCCACTTCCAGGTATCAAAATGTGTTTTCGTTTTTTACTGCTACCTACTAAGTTACCACAAACACAGCAGCTTAAAACAACACTCTTTTAGTATCTCACCATTGTTCTTTAGGTCAGAAGTCTAAGCAGGCTCAACTGGGTTCTCTGCTGAGGGTTTCATAAAGCCAAAATCAAGGCGGAGTTGGGCTTTTCTCTGGAAGTCCTGTGGAAGAATCTGCTTCCAAGCTTAGTCAGATTGTTGGAATGTTCTTGTGTTTGTAAGAATGAAGTCCCTGATTCCTTGCTGGCTGTTAGTCAGAGGTCACTCTAAGCTTTATAAAACTACCTTCTCATGTGGCTCCTCCATCTTTAAACTAGCAAAGGCAGGTCAAGTCCTTCTCATGCTTTAAATCTCTCTGCTTCTCCCAGACAGAGAAAATGCTCTGCTTTTTAAGTTAGGCCAAGTTGAATGGTCTCCCTTTTGCCATATAACATATATAGTCATGGGAATGACATCTCATAATATTCACAGGCTCCATCCACACTTAAAGGGGAGGGGATTTTTACTAGGATGAGCTCCACTGGAGATCATTCTTAGAATTTTGCCTACAAACAAATTTTTGGAGGTGATGGAAATGGTCATTTTTTTTTATCATAGAGGTGGTTTCACAATGGTTAAACCCATTGTATTGTGTACTTCAAATGGATGCAGTTTATTGTTTGTAAATTATCTCTCAAAGTTAAAATGTTTTACCTAATATCATATTTAAGGATGAAATATTTTTAAATTCCCCCTGATATCAGAAGCAAGATAAGGATATATGCTATCACCCTGTGTATTCAGGATTGTATTAGAAATTCTAGCTAGTGCAAGAAAGCAACAAAAAGACATTAGAAGTATAAAATTGGAAGGAAAGAAATATAAGTATCATTTTATGCCAATGATATAATTGGATATGTAAAAGTTCCCACAGAATCTACAAACACATCATTAGAATTTAAAAGAAAATTTAGCAATGTTGCATGAGTGAGGTCAATATACCAAAATCAATAGCTATACATTAACAAGAAAAATTTGGGAACTAAAATCTTAAAAATAAATACCATTTACAGTCGCATTTTAAAATACCAGATGTCTAAGAATAAAGAAGTGTGCATAATTCTCTACACTGAAAGCAGCAAAACATTGCCAAGAGAAATTAAAAACTTAAACAGAGAAAATATACCATTTTCATGAACTGTGAGAATCAGTATTTTTGAGATGTCAGTTCTTCCTAATACATCTACAGATTTAATTCCAATCAAAATCTCAAGTTTTTGTGGAAATTGACAAGCTTATTATAAAATTTATATTAAAATGCGTGAAGTCTAAAATAACCTAAATAGTTTTGAAGAAGAAGAAATTTGGAGGACTTACCCTACCTAATTGCAAGACTTCTTAAAAATGCCCTTATATTAACATGCTATTTCAGGGTTAGATAAATGGACCAATGGAATGAAATAGACAATCCAGAAACAGACCACATATAGTCACTTGATTTATAATAAAGACATAACTTCAATTTAATGGGGGAATGGTTGGGTTTTTTGGTAATGGATAGCACTTGAGCAATTAGATATTCAAATGGAAAAAACCACTTTAACCGTAATCCCTATTTATGTCATATATAAATATTAATTCAAGAATAGGCCTAAGTGGAAAAGCAAAATGCATAGAACTTCTAGAAAAGACACAGAAGAACTCCTTATCACCCTGGAATAGGCAAAGATTTCTTAAACACAACAAAATTGGACCTCAACAAACTAAGAACTTTTATTCATCAAGAGTAACCACCAGGAGAATTAAAAGCAAACCATAGCTTGGAAAAAGATAATTTCAATACATGTATCTGACAATCCAGTAAGAAAAAGGCAAGCAATCCAGATAAAACAGGCAGAAGTCATGAAAAAACAGTTCACAAAAGGGGATCTCCATACGGCCAAAAGACTTATGAAATGGTGTTCAACATCAAAGAAAGGCAAATTTAAAACACAATGGTATTGCCAATACTCGCCCTCCGGAATGATTCAAATTAAAAAGACTGAAAATACCAACGGTTAGGAGGATGTGGAACTGGAACTCTCTCATATACTGCTGCAGGACACTGGTACTACCACTTTGGAAAACTGGCACGATCTAGTAAAGTTTAACATATGCTTACTCTGTGATCCAGCACCGTCACTTCTAGGCATTTACCCAAGAGGAAAGAAAACATAGTGTTTATAGCAGCTGCATCCACAATAACCAAAAACTAGAAGCAACCCAAATATCTCTCAAGAGATGAACAGATCAACAAATTGTAGCATATGTGCAATAAAATAATTCAGCAGTAAACAAAAAGGAACAAACAACTGATACGTGCAACAACGCAGATGAAGCTCACAATAATATGCTGAACAAAAGAAGCCAGCCATCGATGGGTCCAAACTCCAGCCACATACAGTATGATTGCATTTTATGAAGTTCAAGCACAGGCAAAATAAATCAGCAGTTATAGAATCAGATTAGTGCAGTGTATCTTAGTCTTTTTATCCTTTATTGTCCCCCCAACCCCTGTGACAAGGAGCCTTTTTAGACATTTTCTCCCTAAAACACCTCCCTCATTAAATGTTAATATCACAGGTATATTGCATAGCTGTTTATATACTGTGGCCCTTTGGCAGGACACAAACCATTGTAATAGCTAAGGGTTTTTTGCCTCCCTCCCCCAAGAACCAGTTCTCATCCCCTTGGTTGGTATCACCCCATTGAGAATGTATGGACTCCTGGTCCTCTCTGGCAAGTTGTTATCTGGGAAGGGGCATGAGAGAACCAGGCCCTTGAAATAGTCTATGCTGTGATCTGGTGGTGGTAACACAAATGTATACATATTTCCAAATATGTCAAGATATATTGAGTTGGCCTCTTAAGATTAGTGCAGTCTGTTGTACTTATGTTATACTTCAGTAAAAAGTAAAATAATAATAATAGTAATGAGGAGAAGGAATCAGGATCTGGTTTCTTACCGTCTCTCAACTTTGTTTTTCTCTGCTCCATTATCAGACAGACTCTTCCATCGTGGTGGCAGGATGAAGTTGTGAGAATACAAATCTGGAAAATTCTGGCAGCCAACCCAACAGAAAATAGGAACCTCTATTTTTTCACAGTTAAAGCAAAAGTTCTACTCTGATTCTCATTGGTCCAAATTAGGTCATATGCCCATTTCCTAAACTTTGATCCAGGAGGGGAGTGAAAAGCTCTTATTGGCCCCACCTGAGTCTTAGGATCACTTAAGAGCAGGGAGCCTAATTAACAACATTCAGACCACATGGACCTAGACTCCAGGCAGAGTGTTCCCCAGAGGAAAACAAGCCTGCTGTTACCAGAAGGGTAATGGATGCCAGCCAAAAAAAGAACAAACAGGAAGATAAAAAACTTCAACTGCCCTCTCCTTGCAGTGTCAAAACTAACAGCAGGCTTTCTCAGGGGACTGCATGCAAATAGACCAATGTTATTTCTTCCCAGGATCCCAGGGCCAGGTGGGAAAGCTCTAGTAATAGACTGGAATTGATTCAAATGCTCTACTTGTCCAGCTCCCTGCCCCCTCGAACTCTTAGAAACAAAAATAAAAATTTCATTTGGGATAATGGATAAGCAGTCTTCAGAGAAGAGGAAAGAATGTTGAACCAAAGTGTTGGGTCACATGGATTTTGGTCACTTTCACATGACTAACCTTGTTGCGTCTTCTATAAAATCTGGAAAGTGATCTGTGTACTGTCTCACAGGAACATGCCGAGGTGGAACACAGTATAGTTAGAATGTCTTTAGTAGAATTAGGGGAAGATTCTGGGCTTCAAGATCACAGCTTCTCCAAGGTCATAAATTGTCCCTGCTCCCTGGCACTCTGGATTAAGCAATCCTATAATGCCCTAGCTTGCCTTTCCCTATTTCCCTATTCAGAACCACTGAATTAGTACTGCTATCTCCTCTTCTCCCCTATTCGATAGGCAGATGTTGGGTAACCTTGGATATTTGACTACTGAAATATTAGTTCTAGAAAAGGAGAAGTCCACAGCCAAGATGTCTGTTCTTTGGTGTTTATGCTCAGATACTGAGATGCCAGGAGTTCACAAGGAGAAGGTGGATGGGGAACTCCAAGGTCAAAAGGCCAAGGTCATTGCAGCAAGCACAAGAAACCATCTCTCCCAATAATTCTCTTTCTGATCTTCCCCTCTCATCCTGCATTATGGTGATATGTGGGGACAGGGTAGACATTTAGAAGGACAGTGGGAAAGTTTAGCTGAAAGAGTGACTCTCAGTGTTATACAATGAACCAGTTTGCCAGTTGCCTCTCAGTTAACACGAATATAATTTCTTAGATCATTTGCCAACTCTCCATTTTAAGTTATCCCAGAACCCAAAAAGGAACGCAATTACTTGAAAGATAGGTCATACATAGCAGATACCTCTGTAGTTCAAAACCAAAAGCTGCCAGACATAGGTGAGATTTTTACAATCATCTCTCCTTTACCTGTAAATACATTTTCACTAGTATAGGAAATCACCCTTAAATGCTGGAGCTTGCATTAAAATAAGATCAATGTCTGAAGGGCAACAGGTCAAAGAGAAGAAAGGACCAGTCCTGACCTTGCCTCTTGTTTCCCAGAGGTACAATTGTATTCCTGTAGGAGACACCCCTGCCCTTGCAGCCAGACAGAATTATGCTCTGGAAGCTTGAATCACTGTCTCACACACACTGAGAACCTGCTCCTAGTGGCCTCTAGGGCAGTAATCCACAGCCTTCTAGAGATGACTGTGGGACATTTTATGAAATGAATAAAATCTTATACCCAAGGATGGTTGTGGGGATGTGGGTTGGAGGATGGAGAGAAGACAATTTAACTGCAAAGCTTGAGTTTAATACAGCGATGAGTTTTCTCCTTGTACACTAATCTGCCTTTATTTCCAGCACAGTATCTGCTACAGACCTTTAAGTTGCCATTAGGGACAGGAACTAAAGTGGAACATGAATCAGAAACTAGAAATGAATGTACTCATTTGCTAAATCCCACAGCGAATCCAAATATTAACTTTCTAATTGAATTGAAAGTTTTTTTTAAACCAGTGAACCAGATCAAATTGGAACTGACCCTATATATTTTCAAAAACTACTAGATGTAAAAGAACTACTTAAAGGAAAAAAAAAAAAAAGAAATTTAAGAAGTCACAGAGGTTTTCTATCTACCCAAAAGAAATAAAAGCAACTATCCACACAAAGACTTTCAGGCAAATGTTCATAGCAGCATTATTTGGAATAGCAAAACCTGGAAACAACTCAAATGGCCATCAAATGATGGAACAAAATGTAGTATATCAATGCGATGGCATATTTTTTAGCAATAAAGAAAAACAGAACACTGACACATGCTATGACATGTATGAACCTCAGAAACATTATACTAAATGTGAGAAGCCAGATACAAAAGACCACATATTGCATGGTTCCACTTAATATGAATGTCCAAAAAAGGCAAATCCATACAGAGAAATCAGAATTGTGGTTGCCTAGAGCTGGAGATGGAAACAAATGGGTAAAGGGGATGTTTTGGGGTGATGGAAATGTTCTAGAATTGCATTGTGGTGGTGTTTGCATATCTCCGTAAATTTACTAAAAATCAACTAATTATTCCCTTTTAAAAAGTCTCAGAACCAATGGATAGTGTTTCAAATCGCTTATTCCTTCATTTGTTTGCAAACAATGTATATCTAGAAATGCCTTGATCCATTGGCCCCTGCCCGTCAATACCATGAATACCCAGCTGTAGAAAAGACATACTGGAGAAGCAATTTACAACAGTTTTCCCAATGGTCATGTCTTCTGGTAAAACGTCTGCTCCTCACATCACCAAAGTGGGCATACAAGCACTGCCAGGCCAAACACAGTATCTCTCAGGCTTGGCCTCAGTGACTGGTCCAAGAGGTGGGCATAAAATCCAAACCCACCAATTAGAGTCTTGCCCTATGATTTTTTTTTAACATCTTTATTGGAGTATAATTGCTTTACAATGGTGTGTTAGTTTCTGCTTTATAACAAAGTGAATCAGCTATACACATACATATATCCCCATATCTCCTCCCTCTTGCATCTCCCTCCCTGCCACGCTCCCTATCCCACCCCTCTAGGTGGTCACAAAGCACCCAGCTGATCTCCCTGTGCTATGCAGCTGCTTCCCACTAGCTATCTATTTTACATTTGGTAGTGTATATATGTCCATGCCACTCTCTCACTTCGTCCCAGCTTACCCTTCCCCCTCCCCGTGTCCTCATGTCCATTCTCTACATCTATGTCTTTATTCCTGTCCTACCTCTAGGTTCTTCAGAACCAATTTTTTTTTAGATTCCATATATATGTGTTAGCATACAGGTTTTGTTTTTCTCTTTCTGACTTACTTCACTCTGTATGACAGTCTCTAGGTCCCTCCACCTCACTACAAATAACTCAGTTTTGTTTCTTTTTATGGCTGAGTATTCCATTGTATATATGTGCCACATCTTCTTTATCCATTCATCTGTTGCTGGACACTTAGGTTGCTTCCATGTCCTTTGCCCTGTGATTTTTGTAATTGGAAGCTGGAAGCATTTTCCTCCAGCCCAAAATCTGAAGATGCAAGTTCAAAGCCCCCCAGTGGCATTTTCCCTGCCCCCTAGTCCATTTGCAACAGAAAATGAAACAATCCATAGAGAAACACAGACATGAAAACTAGTGAGCAAGAGACTAAGTGCCTCCAACTCCCAGAAGCAAACCAACCTTCAGGTCAGCTCCACCCCTGCCTTTTCTAAATTTTGGTTACATTTGCCAATTGCTCTGCCTCCACCCACCACCCCACTCCCCCATTTTTGCTTAAGTCAGTTTGATTTGGGATTCTGTTACTAGTAAATAAAATACCAGAGACAGAAACAGAACTCAAGGTGACCTCTCCTAGGGAAACTCTTGCGTAATCCCTTCTCACTAGAAATATCTCTTCAACCCCAATGCGCTCAGGTGACAACGTTTTCTTGTGCTGACCCCACGGCTAGGATCCAGTGCTCACCATACCGTACCAACAGCACAAGTCAGCAAACATTTTCTGCAGAAGTCCAAAAAGTAGATATTTTAGGCTGTATGGGCTATTGAGTCTCTATCACAGCTACTCAGCCCTGCCACTGCAGTGTGAAAACCCCATAAATGATACACAAATGAGTGTAGCTGTGTTCCAACAAAACTTTACTTGCAAAAAAGGTGACGGGTCAAATCTGACCCTCAGGCCATAGTTTGCCAACTCCTGCTCAATAGGATTTTATCTATTTATTTATTTGACCTCAGGTTCCCAGAATTGGATTAATCACAATCCTTAATTCATAACACACTCTCACCATTGGCTGATGATAGCCCTTTTCTACTGGAGTTATTGATTGATTTTAATAACACAATGAAGACAAGTGAACTCACTACCCACCCAAGATCTGGAACATTATTAACAAAACTGACCTCGGTCTGGTGATCAACCCAAGGGTTGGCTTTCTAGGCAGAGGGAGCAGCATGGGCAATAACGTGAAGACGTGTAACCACATTGTTCCTTTCAGAGCGTGGCTTGGCTGAAGTGTACAGTGAAGTATGGGAAGCAGTAGGAAATGAACCAGGACAGGAAGTCTAGTCCCAGGTAATAAAAGGTTGCCCAAACATTGCTTAATATGTGATTAACATACATAAAAATTTCTTTTTCAGACTATTTCTTGGAGAACTACTAAAAGGCCAGCCAAGCCAAAAAAATTCCTCCTACGGAGTCTAGAACTTGAGAACTTGAGTTGGGAGGCATCTTTAAGAAACCGGAAAGTGAAGATCTTCAACAGGCTAGTTCATTCAGCTAGAGTAACTCATCTTCCAATCCTAACAGGCTCTGGTAATCAGAAATACCAGATGAGCTTTGGCATGGATGAGATGTGAGTAGAGGAACCACCCTAAGTATCCAGTAGGCGGTGGGAATGGTATGGAAATGCTGACTCAGGCCAGGCCGTTGGGAGACGTGCTGACCTGAGGATGCTGAAGGAGGGGCAGGAAGCCACAGTTGCCCCTTCTGTTGGAGTGAGAAGAGAATAGAGGCATCCTTGTGAACTCTGATCTCCCCATGTGTGGTTCTCATTAGTGCAAATCACCCAGCCCAGAATTCCGGTTAGGGTTCCTCTGTGCCCTTAAGATTGCGCTTTCCTATCCCTTTAAAATTAGAGGTGACCATGTGACTTGCATTGCCCAATGAAAAGTGAATATAAGTGACACATGTCTCTTCGAAGCAACAACTTCAAGAGCCAGGGTGCAGCGCAACCATCTGTCTTCTCGTTGCCAAGGTGACTGTAGAAGCTGTTAAGATGGACACTTTGTCATTCTGAGTCCCTGAATGACCATGAGAGCACTCTTTTGACTTACACTAGACATTTAGTATAAGCCAGAAATAATCCTTTTATGTGTTAATCCATGAGCCAAAAGCTTTGCTTTTGTCTTTTCAATTAAGAATGACCTAGACGAGGGTCAACAAACCATGGCTGGCAGGACAAAATCAGCTCACAGAGCCTGTTTTTGTAAATAGTTCTACTGGAACACAGCTCCCCTTGTCCCCCTCACCACCCCCAACTTCATTTCTGTATTGCCTGTGGCTGCTTTCGCACACTAACGGCAGGGCTGAGTAGTTGTGACACATACGGAACGGTCCACACGGCCTAAAATACTCACTGTTCTGCCCTTTACAGAAAACATTCACTGACCCCTGACCTAAACAATCCTGACTGAAACACCATGTAAAGTGGAAAACCAGATACGATGATCAGCATTCCCCAACCTCCCCTTTCTCCCTTCCACTCTCCCCACCACCCCCCTGGACCCTCAATTCTCTCAAGAAAAGATTTGCCAACAGTCATTCGTACCTTGGTAGGAAACCCATTTGAGGCAGAGTGTGACCTCTTCCGGGAACATTGGGCTGTGGCTATAAAACTGTAGACCCCACTAAAGAAGGCCTCCATGAAAAGGGAGTGTACCAGGGGCAGGGCGGGCACCGTTTCTCTGTAGCACTTGGCCCTTATGGGTCCCGCTCAGCCAATGGTCAGCATCTCGCTTGTTCCCACGGCAGCAGTCACCCTAGGTCGCATGCAGTCCTCGAACCCAGCCCTCAGTTTGCGCAGCCTGAGGAGCCTGAGGGCCGGCTGGGACCTGGGCGCCTGGCTCTCTCAGTGATGACAGCTGGGCAGGGTCCGGGCAACTGGCCCTGAGGGCACCCCCAGCTGATATCTGCCTCTTCGGCTGGGCCTGGGCACTGGAGGGAGGGCACAGACTGGGTGCTGGACCAGCGCTCCCTGGCAGGGCAACCGGCCCACACAGGGATCCCCTCCTCTTAGCCAGCGTCTGGATCTCTGAGGGTGAAAGTCGAGACTTGGGACCTGGAACAAGTAAAATGACGAGTAATTTGTAAAATGTTAAAAGCAGCAAGGAGGCGTGGAGACAGAATTTAATGCCTCTCCTTCCCTTTCTTGTATAATTCTCAAGGCTATGACCTTTGAGAGTATTACACCTTTTAGATAAAATGTTGCAGAACAGAGAGTAACATTTGTTTTTATGGAGGTTTATAGGAACATGGTGACCTGACCTGCATGGACAACGGTGAGAGCAAAGGATCCAACACCAAGAAATATGCAACAAATAAGATCCAACACCAAGAAATATGCAACAACTAACCGTGCCTCTCCCTCACCTTTCCTGTAAAAGGGCTTTGCCAAAAGCCTTGGAGGAAGGAGTTCGGGGTTTCTAAGGCATAAGCCACCCGTCTCCTTGCAGGGTCCTGCAATAAACCTTCCTCTGCTCCAAACTCTGGCGTTTCCCTATTATTTGGCCTCACTGTGCGTCAGGCACACGGACTTGCGTTCGGTACCAGCAGAAGGATTATTTTGAGGAGAAAGTAGGAGTCCCTCCAGAGTTCCCTGAAGTGACATCATGCAGGTGACTGCTTTAACTCTGCAAGCAAGAGCAGTCCCAGGAGTAACCTGATAACAGGTGTCTTTCAAAATCTCCCTCCTCTATCTCCAAAATAGATGCATTCGGTTCTCTGACAGTTTCATCCACCAAGAGCATAGCTGAGAACCAGGAAGGAAACCAAAATGGCTTCAGGGCAAGCACAAAATGGAACTTCTGAATCCAATATACTAAAATACAAAGAATTCCCATCTAGGCAATTTAAGTTTACACACAATTCTAACTTGAGGGTCTGGCTTATAGGATCTTATCAAGAACCACCTCACAAAAATTCCCTAACTCCACCAATTCATTCACCACCCATCCATTCATTCATTTATTCAACAACAGATTTACCCATTGCCTCCTGTATTTTCAAATGCCACTTAACATTTATAGGACAATGTGTAATCTAACACACCCCCATGTTTGAGCTGGCTTCTACAGGAAACACAAAGACAAGTGAGACTGTGCCCAGCCCTCAAGGGAATGATAATCCACCGGGAATGCAGGATTGCTCAGACTCAAGGCAAGATGAGGGGAAGTGCTTAATAGGTAGAAGAGAGTTTCTATGGGAAAATAGAGGGGCAAGTCTGACTTAAGGATCTGAGCAGAACCCGGCAAGGCAGGACACAGGCAGCAGTTAGAAGGGAGAAAGCACGCAGAACAATCCTGAAAGGCAAGCAGGGCAGATGCAAGATCACAAGGGCGTTCGCACACCCCTGTCCCCCGCCTGGACCACTGTACTCACGCGCCTCCTCAGCACCCCTCCACTTCGTTCTCCACCTGCAGTCTGAGAGACCTTTGGAGATACAAATCTGATCACTCGTGCCCCTGCTTAAGACCTTTCAGTGATTTCCTGCCACTGTGAGGATTTTAGACCAGGCCAGGGAACCCGGGGATGCAGGCAGGACCCCCTGTTTGCCTGTGGCCCAGCTCATGTCAAGCACCCCTTTCCCTTTTACAGGAAAGGTGAGGGAGAGGCACGGTTATTTGTTGCATATTTCTTGGTGTTGGATCCTTTGCTCTCACTGCTGTCCATGCAGGTCAGGTCACCATGTTCCTATAAACCACCATAAAAACAAATGTTACTCTCTGTTCTGCAACTTTGTATCTAAAAGGTGTAATACTCTCAAAGGTCATAGCCTTGAGAATTATACAAGAAAGGGAAGGGGAGGCATTAAATTCTCACTAGACCAGCCACAGACCTCCTTTTTCAGCCACTCCTTCACATCCTCAGGCCTTAGGGCCATTTAGTACAAGAACAAAGCTCTTTGACCTTAATAAACCCAAAAAGCATCACAAACAGTATAATACAGTGCATGTGTTGACATTTAGGGATCAGACTCCATGTTTTCCACTTAGAGGACAAAAAACAAAGCCTAGCAGGCAATAAGAGCTCAATGAATTCCACATGCTCCAATTTGGGAGGTAAGGAGGAGCCCCACATTTGAGAAAGATTTCTAACCAAAACAGCAAAATCATTTTAAATCCTAATGTTTAAAAGAATACGGCCCATTTGAAAAATTGGGCTAAACAGCACTAGTTACCCAAGGCTTCCACACTCATCACATCTTCCTCTGAGGCTGGACGCTCCGGCAAACTTGTTTGTATTCGTAAACATCTCCACCAAGCCTCCCCTCCCCCTGCTGCCCGCATCCCAAATCTCGCTGAGCAGAGAAGCTCTTCCAGCCCAGGCGGAACACTGTAGATTCAGGTGGGAAACGAATTGTAAAAACAGATGTTCTTGAAATCAAATATCTGGTTTCATGCAAATATTGTCAGAAATAGACAATAAGAGAACCACAGAGGAAGTGCAATTGACACATAAACCTTGTTTCTAAAACAAATTTCTAAGCCACCCACAGGCCTGAAGTGAGCCTTCAGGAGTGGGAATCAGAGGCAGCCTGAGATGTAAGCAAAATACTCAACTGCCTAAATTACACTTGTTTTAGGGATACCAGGAAGTTCTCCCTACTCTCAAATAGCAAGACTATCCTAGGGCCACAGTACTAGAAATTTTACAATTAGAAATTCACTCCTTTGGATTTATTATCTCTAGTCCACTTTTAAAAGATGGGGGAGGGAGCTGTCATTCTTGAGCAAGATAAAACACTAAATTGAAATCATACAACGTGTTAGATAATGGTAATAATAATGTTTTATGTTGATACAGCATGCTACAGCTTCCAAATTCCCTGGCAAGTAGGTAGAATAAGCACTCTTTAACCAAAATTTTACAGATAAGGAAACTGAAGTTCAAAGAGGCTATACGCTGCTCTCTTCGGCAGCACATATACTAAAATTGGAATGATACAGAGAAGATTAGCATGGCCCCTGCGCAAGGATGACACGCAAATTTGTGAAGCGTTCCATATTGGTTTTTTTTTTCAAATTTGACAACACTACCAGCTCCACTTTAGAAATTTCCAGTAATCAGGTAAGGAATAAAAAAATGGATAAACAAAGAAGCAATATGACTTGCTCAAAGACATGAAACAAGAATTGCAGAGAGAGAGAGAGCTGAAGCAGGTCACCTGACTCCTAGCCCAGTGCTTTGCAGAGGTGGCAGCAATAGCAGAGTCAAAGGGGGCGTGCGGGTAGGGAGTGGGTCTTCAAACCACCAAATAATTTCCATCAACACTTCTTTGATCTACATAAAGGTTTTCCTAATTGTTGATGAAGTTCATTGCACGCTGCCACATCAAGACACACACACACCCACCTCCAGCCCTACCGAGCAGATTACATCTGCAAAGTCCCTTCTCTGTAGAGGCCGGGGCAACTGAGGGGCCAGGTCTGCAGGGCACAGTGGGGAGAAGGGCCCAGCAAGGGAAAGGAGAAGGAGCAGATGCAAGGCGTGCACCATGCAGATGTCTGTCCCCAGGATTTGAACAGTTATTGTGCCAAGTTTATTTCCCTTGTGCCAAGTTTATTTCCCTTGTGTGAATGCTCACGAATGCCCTATACATAAAAATTGTTTAATTCCCATATTAAAAGGAAGAAGTGAGACTCAGAATTGACTTGCCCAAGACTGCATAATGTGTGAGCAATATTTGAACCCAAGCCTTGGGCTTTCCATACCAGGCCTCAGAGAAATCTTTTTTGTCCCAAGAAACCAGGAGGATGCTCTATCCCACATTCTCAGCACAAATCAAGTCTATAATAAACATTGTAAAAGAAAGATGGAAGAAAAAAGATTGGATGCACAGGTTAAACGTGGATCCACACTTGATTCATTTCTTCAAAGACACAACAGCCACTGAAACCCCTTGGTCACATCTCAGCATCCCCGATCTCTGTAGTTGGAAATATGGAGTTTCCTCCATCCACTGGGACCATGGAGCATGTGAATGAATCAAGAAGATACACGCAGAATGCATGCCCACCCTTTCTTGCGATTTGCATATAGTATCTCAGTGCCCCACGAGCACAAAAATCCAGTGGACCCAAGATGCTTGGGAGTTTAGCAAGACTCAAAGTGAATACAAGGTAAACACATTATACCTAAGATAGAGTAAGCAAGAGCACTGACAGCCCTGAGAGGTCACACTTTCCATTTGAAACAGGACTTACTTTGAACAAAGAAAAAGGGTAACGGTGTTCCAAGAAACACTAACAACCAAGGGACCTTATCACAGCCTTTCTCACTCATGTATCAGCCAGTCACTCACACCAAACACCAGTCAATTTTATCCCCCTAACTGCACATACAAATATCAAGCTCTCCAAGTGGTCCTGCTGAATCCTCACTCTTTGACTTCAGTTAATGGGAGAAGCACTCAACACAGAACTCTCCAAAGAACTCATCCTCAGAAATGCTTCTCAAGAATCCCACTCTCAAAGGAAAATGAAGTTTACACACAAATCTTTATGGCAAATACTTAACAACAAAATCTGGAAACAATCCGAACATCTTCAGTGAGTAAATGGAAAAGCAAACTATATTACTTCCTTTCCATGGAATACTACTCAGCAGTGAAAAGGAATGAACTGCTGATACAGATCACACAGATGATCTCAGATGTATTATGCCAAGTGAAAGAAGCCACACTCAAAAAAAAAAAAAAGTATGGAAATCTTCTAAGATGGGCTCCATCTGCAAAAACAGAGGTTCAGAGAGACTAAACACTCTTTAAAAAGAGGTCAGGGCTCAGCCTTCAAGGGGCCCAGTTGCATAGCTAACAGCTGGCAAGAAAAGACAATATGCAAAAATCAGGGGAAGATTCAGGTAAACCAATGCTTTACCTCTTCCACCCTGAGCAATCCCAGAGCAGAATCAGGTGAGTAAATCAGGCAGCAGTTCACAACAGCTCTGCAAGACAGTTCTCTGCAACTGTTAACTCAACTATATTGATCCAGCTGACAAGCCCAGAACTAGAATTATACCTTGACCATAAACTGTAACTTATCACGGTCAGTAACTAACACCAAGAAGATCTGCTGAGCTAATAGATTTCATTTTCCATCTCAGGGTGACTGTAGCTATTTTTATTCGGGGTAATTTGAATTCAAAGGCAGCCACAGAAAACAATGGAAGAAAAAGAGACCCTAATTACAATTCATTTTCTAAAATGTATCAGAAATTATGAGAATTCAACCATTTTGGCTAAAGTAAGGCTAAGCCAGACCTTGGATGCAGCCCCAGGTCCAATATACCTGCAGTCCTTAATCTGTTTTATAAAAATCTCCTTTAAGGGCTTCCCTGGTGGTGCAGTGGTTAAGAATCCACCTGCCAGTGCAGGGGACACGGGTTCGAACCCTGGTCCAGGAAGATCCCACGAGCAACTAAGCCCATGCGCCACAACTACTGAGCCCACGCTCTAGAACCCACGAGCAACAACTACTGAAACCCTCACGCCTAGAGCCCGTGCTCTGCAACAAGAGAAGCCACCGCAATGAGAAGCCCGCGCACCTCAACGAAGAGTAGCCCCCGCTCGCCACAGCTAGAGAAAGCCCACGTGCAGCAGCAAAAGACACAACTCAGCCAAAAAAAAAAAAAATTTCCTTTAAGAAGGAAACTTTGTTCTTGGCATCATTAGAGGGTGCTAGTCCCTTGACCTGCCCTCAGCCCAGCACTTTCCAAGCACTGGGCCATCAAACGGAAATTGGCACTAATCATGTTCTTTTTTTGAGCTGCAACTATAGTCGATCCAGGATAGTTTATACCAAGCATCTTTTGTGGGTTGGTGCTGAGCTGGATGCAATTGGGGATGCAAGCCCTCAGGAACCTTATATATTTATTGCCTCATGCATGGAACACCTTTCTTCAAAGAGAAAATGAAGAAAGATAATATAAACCCAAGTGCTAAAATTTCGCACAAAATTAAGAATATTGAGTTTAAAACCAATGATTCTCAAGCTTTATTGCACCTCAGAATCACATAGGGTGCTGGTTAAAATTTCAACCTCTTGAGCCCCACTTATAGAAGTTCTGTATCTGTTAAGTCTGGAGTGGACCTCAAGAATCTGCTGCTTTTTTTTAAAGATTTTTTTTTTTTGATGTGGACCATTTCTAAAGTCTTTATTGAATATTGCTTCTGTTTTATGTTTTGGGTTTTTGGCCACGAGGCGTGTGGGATCTCAGCTCCCCGACCAGGGATCGAACCCATACCCCCTGCACTGGAAGGTGAAGTCTTAACCACTGGACCACCAGGGAAGTCCCAAGAATCTGTATTTTTAACAAGCCTCCCATAGCTCCAGTAATTCTGATGCTAATGGTCCCAGACCACACGTTGCGGCCCTACGCTAACTAGTGCTTCTACAAGTGAGAGGACCGCTGCCAAGAATGACCAGGAAATGTCATGCAAAGAGGCCAAGCATCATTAGGGCAAGTTAGAAGTGTTTCTCTTATGAAACCAAATAAAGCAAAACAGAGGGCCTGACAAAGGAAACAAGCAAACACCCCCTCCTTTCTCATTTCCACCAGTTTCAAACGTTCGAATCTCTGGTCTCATCGCTTTGATGAAGATGTCCTGTGATACGGGAAAGGTCAGTCTCTGGGCCTGCAGCTAAGGAAATATTTGCATGAGGAACATAATGGCCAAGAGAGAGGCCAAGTAGGAGCCCCAAAGGGCAGGTCTGTGGTTAGCAGATGCCACTGTTGGTTTGCTGCTGAGTGGAGCTTCCCTTGGGTTTTGGCTTTGAATGAGGGAAGTCCCCAGGAGGCCCGTGTAATTGTGGGAACCGCTGTGGAAGTTCTCCACAGGCTCTGGGAGAGGCAAAGAAGGTTAGACGGTTGCCGAAATGGCTCCCAAGGATGCCAGCAGCCGTCTTCTAAACCTTGAGGAACTCAGTGGGTCTCACCGTGCCCTCTCTCTTGCCTTGAGGTTTCCCTGGCAACTCACCCATGAGTATTGGCAGGAAAATGGTTACCCTATAGAAGTTGCCTAGCAGATCTCCACACAAAGGGAAGAAAGGAGGAATCAAGGCAAAAATTCAGGTGATAGTTGAAACTAAAAGAAGAGGGGGCAACCTGATAGTTCTGTCCAGGCAAAGAAAATTTGAGCACGTGTGGTTTCACTTATGAATATTCTCTGGCATTTTGGTTTCAGGTTATGTGAATTGCCAGTCAAAATGAGTAACAGTGATAGGAATAAAATGCTTAAAACAATGTCTGTCATGAGGTGAACCCCCATGAATCAGTGGGTCTCAACCTTGGCTGCACATGGGAATTCTCTGGGAGCTTTAAAAGCACTGATGCCTGGATCCCACCTTGAGAGTATGATTTAATCACCCTGGGGTGTAGCTGGGTATCACGAAAAATGTTACTATCTCATTCAGCTCATACAACCCTGCAAGTTAAGTATCCTAAGCTCCGTTTACAGGGAAGATACTAATATCTTAGGTTAAGAGATTCATCCAAAATTATTCATTTACCACGTGAGTAACTTATTATAAAGATGACTCAGACCTGAGTTTGTTCTCTGTATCTATGACTCTGTTTCTGTTTTGTTATGTTTGTTGATTTATTTTGTTTTTTAGATTCCACATATAAGTAAAATCATAAGGTATTTGTCTTCCTCTGACTTCTTTCACTTAGGTCTCTTAAACTGTCCTTATTTTTTAAAATTCTTCTTTTTCCTTTTTTTCTGTTCAGCTAAGTAATTTCCACTAATAGTCTTCCAGTTTGCTGACCCATTCTTCTGTATCATCTACTCTACTCTTGCTTCCTTCTGGTGTATTTTTTATTTCAGTTATTATATTATTCGGCTCTGTTTTGTTTCTCTTTATGTTTTCTAACTTTTTGTTAAACTTCTGTTGATCTGTTCTTCTCCTGTGTTCATTGAGCATCTTTATGATGATTACCTTGAACTCTCCATCATGTATATTGCTTACCTCCTTTTCATTTAATTCTTTTTCTGAGATTTTGTCTTGTTTCTTTGTTTGGAACATATTCTTCTGTCACCTCATTTTGCCTAATTCTCTATGTTTATGTCTATAATTAGGGAGGTCAGTTACATTTCCCGATCTTGGAGAAGTGGCCTTATGTAGGATACATCTTATTAGGGCCCAGCAGCACACTCCCCTCTGGTCACCAGAGCTATATGATCTCGGGGTGCCCCCTATGTGGGCTGAATGTGCCCTTCTGTTGTGGCATGGCCAACTACTGTAGGTATGCTGGTAAGCCTCATGTGGAGGCTGCAGGCCCCTGGTAGGTGGGGTCAGGCCCTGGCATGGCTGGCTGCCCGGCCCGGAGGGGTCTTGGGACTATCCAGCTGGTGGGCAGGTAAGCCTCAGCACTAACAGGCTAGAGAGAGGACTCCAGTGCAGTTTCCAGCACCAGTGCCCTCATGGTAGAATGAGCTCCCCAAATGGCTGCAGCCAGCATCTATGTCCCAGGGAGAGTCCCAGTTTCCTTCTGCCTCTCTAGGAGGCTCTCCAAGATCAGCAACTGTGTCTGACCCAGGCTCCTTCTGAATTAGTGCCTCTTCACTGTGTCTCAGAGCATGTGTGATTTTGCATGCACCCTCTAAAAGTGGATCTCTGTTTCCTGCAGCCCTCTGGCTTTCCCATGCACAAGCCCCACTGGCCTTCAAAGCCAGACTTGGGAGGCTCATCTTCCCAGTGCAGGACCCCAGGTGAGGAGCCCAGTGTGGGACTGAGACCCCTCATTCCTTGGAGAGAATATCTGCAACTGTGATTATCCTCCAGCGTGTGGATTGCCTAGTTAGTTGCCCTGTAAACAGTTGTAATTTTGATGTGCAGGTGGGAGGAGGTGAGCTCAGGGTCCTCCTACTCTGCCATCTTGGCCACTCCCCCTGGATTCTTATACATCCCCAGGGAGCATCAGAAACTGAAATAATTAATAAGTGTCAACTCTGCCAGCTCGGATGAAGAGCAGATTTCAGTGGAAGAGTTGCTTTAGAGAAAAAAGTCTTAAATGCCACAGTTTTCAGACATCTCACTTCACAGCCTGTGATATGTACTGGCTATGTAGGTATTGGAGACCTAGAGGTGAGCATGCTGGGCTTAAAATCAATTTTCACATTGTACAGAGATAGGTTGTAGCAATTTTTTTTCTCAAATATTTACTAGCCTTGTTCATGGACAATATTCTGGTATGAATGTGTACTTACGTGATTAACCTAATGTAGACACCCAGGGAGTGATAGCAAATGATGTGTGATCCATCCAGTATGGACAACTCCCCTGAATAATACCCAAAGGGTTTCCTTTGGAGCTTTATAAGAAGAAATAAGGTTTTGCTGTAAATAACTGTGCCCACACAGCCAGAGGCACCATATGCCTCTGGTGATGCCTTCGAAAGTCCTCTGTTCTATACTAGTGTGTCTATCAATCACCCTCCTCCTTGGGCAAGCATTAAGGCATCTTCTGTGCTCAGCTGTCTGAATGCCTCTTCCACATTATTCCAATGTCATTCCCTCTGGAAGTTTTTTCCTGTCTTCTCAATCCTTCTACTCCAGCCTCTGGCCTAGATGGAGCCCTTTGGATGAAAAGACACTTCCTGCTTTCCTAGGTATATTAGGATTCTTCTGGCCACAAGTAACATGAATTTAATTTGATTAAGCAAAAAAGGGGTTTGGGGGCTTCAAGGAATCCAATGAGAGAGTAAACTAGAAGAAGGAAGGACAGAGATACCATCTAAAGGATGTCTAAAGACTCAGACATCCTCGTGACATCTCTCCATTCTGCTTCTCTCTGTATGTGTCAACCTTTGCTCTTTCCCTCCAACCAGTTTTCTGCATGTGATGCAATTTATGGCAGCCAACAGCACCCAGACTTTTCACCATGTAGTTTCACCTACCAGAGATGCAGTTTTATTAATTTTCTGGCCTTAACACGAAAGAACTTGCTGGCCCAACTTGGGTCATGTGTCTGCCACTGGTTCAATAAACTGTGCACAAAAGGATCCAGCCAGCTAATAAGATGACTCCTCCTGTGGGGGGCTGGGGGCTGAGAGGAGCAGTAATCAGAAGAAGTAGGTGCCAGGAGTACTGGGCACATAAAACAATAATTGTCCCCTACATAAGGGCTATGTAATAACAACATTTTGGATACATGTTAAGTAAATAGTAATTCATGCAGTACCCACAGCTGAAATACCCACAAACACACACAGAAAAATGAAGGCAGCAAATTTCATCAAGTAACTAAGTCTTTTGGTCACTTCCTTAAGACACCAACATCACTCAGGAATCTTCTCAGAAGACACAGGCCTCAGTGTCCATTTCTGCCGTGTTAAGGAAGCTGTAACTGTTACAGCAGGCAGGTAGCTAGATATGAGCAAAGAAAGGGGGGCACAGGCCAGGGGGCAGGAAATCATGCATCTTGTAAACAGCGGAGGTCCACGGTCAGACAAAGAAAAGTAGGAACCTCCAGACTGACAGGAAACCTCACATTTTGGGTGATGTGTGTCCTGTAGGCACACAAAGAAATGTGGGGAAAGGTGGGAATTACAATGAAATTAGCCTGGCAGATAGGAAGTATCTATCGTGCACCAATGCCATGACGCTTCCAATAATAGCTAAATAAGGACAAAAATCCCTTCTCCCCTTGGGAAGGTAGAGCTGGGGTGAACATCAGGGAATACAACCCCCAAAACCCTCCTCCCCAATGAATATTCTGCCCCTTCATTTGTATGCCCCTCATAACCAGCTTGCCAAAGAAACCCAAGCAGCTACTCACCTGTCTGCCCGCTCTCCCTCTGAGAGTGTATTCTTGCTTAAATACATCCTCACTTTACTCTCTTGACCTCCTTGTCTCGTCTCTGAATTCTTTCTGCAATGAGGCAAGAACCTCCAATTCACTGGGAGCATAACGGCTAACGCCAGGGGTCCCTTCAGCTCTAGTCTTCTATGTCCTTCAGGAAGTCTCCCCTGTGGAGAATTAGGCCAGACCCAGGTTACAATTTTAATTCCAAAATGGACACCCTCCTGCATCCTGCATGTGGGAACTTTAATAGAGGTGTGGGGCATTTCCAAGGTCTTCCTCCATCAGGGATTCACCTAACGGGGGGAACAAACCTCTTCTAATTAAATGTCTCTTCAGGAAATTCATTTACATATGATCTGACTTTGTTAATAAAAACAGATTAAATTCTGTCTCTTCTGGGGCTGCAGTGCTTCACTGCGATCAGAGCACCAGAGGAAGCGAAAGGAAATGAAATGTGATTCCAGCTCTCTACTGATGTGATGTCAATTCCAAGAACAGAGAAGGGAGGGCTCTCAAGACAAAGAGGGCAAAGGGGGTGGGCAGAAGTTCAAAGGTCGGGGATGGCACGTTCAAGTCCAGCTTTCTCAATGTCACAAAGTGGACAGCAGCTGACCATCACTCACCAGCTAATTCCTTGGTAATCATCCTATTCTCATTTATACCAGTTTCCTTGATGTGGGGATTACAGTAGGTAACTCTGGTTTTGTTCCAGAATTTCCTTTTCAAAATGATTTAAAAAATCACCAGAATAACCAGAGCCATTTGAGCTGAACCCCAAATTCAAAAGTTCAAGTTCAAATTTGGGCAGTGGGTGGTCCTATAGGGGTTTGAATGGTCTAGCCTTCACAACACCAAAGAACATTTGGCCAGATCCAGTGTGGTGTGTGCTCTATAGACACAAGTCTCCTTTTCTCCTCTCAACAACCCAAGGTGTTAACAAGGTACGTTATTATTACAATGATCATCAGAGCAGTACATTGCCCCCAGAGTCAGACCTCCTGGTTTCACATCCTAGCTCCCCTGCTTTCCAGCTCTGTGACATTAGGCAAGTTAATGAGCATCTTTGTGCTTTGGTTTTCCCATTGATAAAATGAGGATGGACAGAACAGCACTTACCTCAAGTGTTGTTGGGAGAATTATTAAGTGAATAAATGTAAAGAGCTTGTAGCATGGTCTGACACTCAGTAAAGTGCCCCATAAATGTGAACCATTGTTAGTAGCTCCACATTATATATCAGGCACAAGAAAGGCTAAGAAATTTGCCCAAGGTCACTCAGTTAGTAGATAGCCAACGAGATTCAAATTAACCCACATCACACAGCCCCTGTGTACACTTGCCGCCTTTAACAAAAACTGACACTGCACAAAAGCTACATTTGTTGTTACTGTTGCTGTCGATCATTAAGTACAAACTTAGAAATGGATTTGGTTTCACGGGTGTTCCAATATTTTATTTGCATGCCAATTTTTTTGTTCATTAATGATTATCATGGCTGGAGATGTTTTCCAAGTGACCTGGGACTGATGTTCAAGTCTGAACTACGGAGAAATGTTTCTGTAGGAAAGTAGATATTGGGCACAGATATCTGCTATCTTTATAGATTACTAAAGAGCAACTTTTCCAATGTTCAGTTTATGTATGAGAGGATAAATTCAGAAGGGCTTTGAGAATCCATTAAAAGGAAAAAACAAAAACAAAACAGATGCTCAACTCAGAGATAAACAGGTAAAATAAATGTTCTGTCGAGCAAGTGATTGATGTCAGCACAAAGTGTGAGGCAGCAAAACAAAGCGAGGTTACTGCTTCCTCCAGCTCAGCTCCAAAGGAAAATAAAGGGAAATTGATACAGCCAAAGGAGGAAAGCTGTAAGACAGGGTAGAGCTGGGTCAGTCCTGGTTTTGCTGAATCTTAAATGAAGCAAATAAACAACTATCACCAAATTATATTTCCCTCCCAGGGAATTTTTCCCTTATGTCTCTATTTCCTGGGAAGTAAAACAAGAAATAAGAATCTGAAATGCCCTCTAGGGGATATCTCTGTTTCATTTAAAAAAAAAAATCCACAGAAGGCATCTGCTTAAAATTGCTCTAACACAATACTTCTGGACTAAAATCTGGGTTGCAAGTTTGTATGGCTTTAGCTCACCTTCCAAAGCTGTCTGCATCTATGTGACTAACTGGTCATTGATCTCTCCTTTGCATCACACTTGTCTCATGTCTCATTAAGCAGCTCCTGCCACCGCGACTCAGAGTGCAAATCAGCACAGCAGGGCAGGGCTCCATGATAAATGCCACCCGCGTCTAGATTACACTTTTTCTGAACTTAGTGGGCCTTAAATCAGAATTCAGGGCTCACCTTTCCCCAAAAGCATTTCCTTATTAGCCCCATCTCATCCCCAATCCATATCATACATTAAGATGCGTACTTTCTTCCTCATCCTTCCATCCCATACACATCGAGGCTGACAGTAAAACTGGGGTGAACTGTTCCACAAGCGGGCAGATATGGTCACGTCTCTTGTTTTTACAATTAATAATTTAATCCTTCACCTGTATTATTAGTAGGAAATGTGGTGTGTGCGTCTTCCTCCTTTAAGATGTTCTCCCTTGGAATTTACATAGTCCAAAAGTGATCTTTCCAGTCTGTATCTAAAGGGAGATAGTTGGACCTGAGTCACCACTGGTATAGCTTCTTCTTGCCACAGGGTGTCACTGTTGGAAACCAGACCCATGCAGTGCCGTGCTTGCCCATTGGTGCTAAGATTCCTTGCTGTGGTAGACGTTCCCTCACAGGCTGCTATGGTTCTTTGAGGGAAGAGAAATCCCTCCTTCGCTGCTAAACCTGCTCAAGGTTCCCATGCTTCGACTCCAAGGGTGCAGCTCTTACTGTTCAGTTCTGTCAATACCCACACAGAGAATCAACCAGCCCAAAGTGAGGTCAGGATTACCTTACCTGGGGAAAGTCATGAATACGGGAGGGATAAAGCATTAGGGTCAAATGATACAGTCTACCACAGCATGAGAAAAAACTATCACACTTTGTCATGTGTGACCATGTAGAAAAGGGAGCTCTAGATAGCCACATGGGAATCCTTGTGTTTAATCAATCCAGCCCTGTGTATTAATATGAATTTGCATGAGACTTTAAATATTACAAATAAAACATTCGTAACATTTTCCATTTTTCAATTTTTATATTCTACTTATTTCTAAAAATGATTTGAAACCATCCACGGGGGGCGAGGGGAATCCCAAACACAATAAAAATTAAAACAAGAACCAAGTAACAGTGCCAAGTAAGGGAATAATTGCTTGAAAAATCCTAGGCTAAGGAAGGTCCTACAACTGAGCTCCCAATTAGCTTCGAGCTGCCTGGCAGCCAAGGCAAAGAGAGAAATCCAATGGCTTATGTATTTACCATTGTCTCATAAAAGGACAAATGCCATTTCATCATGATAGACAAATATCTTCCTACCTCTAAGAGTTGAGAATATGAATGTGGTAATGATAATTTGGTCCATAAAAATAAAAAACTGAAACATTTTAAAGGTAGATAGACCATGAGGATTTAGACAGTGTGACCATATAATTTGTTACCTAAATCAGCACACTTTTAAAAATGAAATGAGTGCTATTAATAATGTTGTTGGGGCAATTATGTTCATTAGGTCTGTTCTATGCAAACTGGGATATATGTTTTTCTTAGCTCTAGGACTTGCGATAGTGCATTAATTTGGAGTTAATGCAGTTGGGTTCAGCACAATATGCTATGTCTTTAAAGAGACATTCTCAAAAATTAGGCCTAAACCCCAAAGCATATTCTATACTCCCCATAAAAATCTGCTAGGCAGTTAACTCAGAAGATAGGGAAGTTTTATTTGCTCTTAAATATTCATCTTAAGAATATGGATAACACAACATTGTAAATCAACTATACTCTAATGAAAATTAATTTTTAAAAAAGAATATGGACATTTATCCAACACCATGACTAATTCAGATGACTTTGATAATTATCCAAAACCCTATAAATATCCCTCTCTATTTTGATTTAAAGTAGAAAATGACCAGGCCTTCTCAATGGCCATTTCTTCTTAACAAAATGTGGACGAACTTTTCAAAGCCCAACATTAGGACAATTGTCTTCAGTTTCTCAATATAAATGACCTGCTAATAAAAACATTTCTGAAAGTTACATTACTGCTCACTCTGGAAAAGTAGAGACTGCCTTAAGATTTAAGAATTACATTAAACATCCAGGCTGATTCTTCTGCCCCATGACAGCATACAAACCTCCTTAGATAAATTAAATTGTATCTAATTACATTATATAAATTAAATACTGCAATAATAATGGATAACATTTATTGGGCACTTAGTATGTTCCAGGCACAGTGCCAAATACTTTACTTACATTTTCTCATTTAATTTCACTACAATCCTAGGAGGTATTATTATCTCCATTTTACAGATGAGGACACTGGGGATCAAAGAAGTTAAGTGAGTTGCCTACTGTTATGTGGATGATAAATGGCAAGGTTAGCAGTCAAACTCAAGTCTGTCTGCATCCAGAGCTTAAACCCTGCAACACAACATTAGTTCCCAATCATCTTTCATCCCTTCTAATCCAGTGGGAAGTGGCTTAGGAAACGTGTTTAAGGACAAAGGCTCATAAAGGGAGAAATAAAACATCCCACTAGACCATTTTCCTCTGTCTTCCACAGAAAAAGTCTTCCAAAGGCCAACCCAAGAGGAGATCCCAGTATCACCTCCACTACACGGGAGCTCTTGGTGACCCTGTTCCAAGAAACAGGGACACTTTCCAAGGTCAAGCCGAAGACATTGTGCTTAGAAATATTTACTGTTTATGAGTTGGACCAAAGAAACACTTTGAAAAGGTAATGTGGTTAGAGAATTAAATTATAGAATACTGAAAAGGTCAAATTCTTGGGGAGAGGTTTGCTAAGATAATTGGATAATGACATTTTACCTAAAACAAAAGAAGTCTGAAGATGAAAAGGTATATGTGGTAAGTTGAATGGCTAACTGCCGAAAATGATCATCCTCTCCTCTGTTGGTTATTAAAGATTACAGTTTGCTTTTCATTTCTGGAGCACAGGATTTCAAGGTTTTAAAATCTACAGTCTCAAAAGACAACCAACCCATGTATCCTGAAAAGATGACCCCAGAGGAGGGAGGGGCTGGAATTGATTTGTTGAGAGCTCTTTGAGATCAAGTCTGGCTTGTTCATTGCTATAAGTAGTTAATCCAAACTGGCAACAAGGTTATAGATTCTGTCATACTGTTGACACAGATGCTACCAGAGCTTCTCCAGGTCCAAACTTTAAGATCGTTGTTGAGAAGAGATGAAGGAACCTGCGTGTGTATGCTCTCTCGTTCTTCGGATGGTGCCATTCAAAAGCTTATCTCTCACCAGAATGCTGCTTGCTGGGAGCTCACGGTCACTTTAATCCTCAGAATAAGAGTGAATATTACTCTTATCCAATTTAAAGGGTTCATAATATATAGGTAGGAGGAAAATGGAATCCCCAAGACACTAAGACACATGATGTTATTTTCCCATTTGAAAAACAATGTTGATTCATTGTTGATTGTTGTTCCATAATAAGCAGACCAGTTACGTGCTTAAAAAAAAAAAAAAACAGTGAATAATGGTGGCAAGGAAGTTGCCAGCCTATTCAGTTTTGATCTGGTGGAGGATGGAGTGTGCAAAGGGAGGGCTGCTGTGCCCATGTACATAATTAATTTAAAACTCATAGATCTCTACTCTCCATCTTTTCATCCTTTCTCCAGGGGAAGCAAGCAAAGGGAAAGGAATAAGTATTATTTAGCTGGTCTTCCGGAGAACACATGACAAAAACCCAACTTAAACTAGATTAGGAGAGAGGGGAAGAGGATTAATTTGCTCATGTGATCCAAACGGCAAGAACAGGCATAAAGCAGTCTTAAAGGCTCTGATCCTTTCAGAGCCCTTCAGCTCTTGTTTCTGCTTCTCTCCAGAAGTCAGTTTCATTCTCAACCACTTCACGCTAATTCCTTCCCAAGGCTGGAACAATGGCTGACAGTGAGTCTTGGCCCCAAGTTTTTCCAGCTTTAATAATGTGGTAGATGATTTACAAATATTACTGCAGTGATTCCTTCCATTCCTATACACAAAACCCCTTGCAATATGATTTTGTCGTTCCCTCCATTAAGAGGTGAAGTATATTTCCTTTTGTCTTAAATCTAAGCTAGCCCTGTGATTTACTCTGTCCAAAATACAGTAGAAGTAATGTTGTTTTATGTCCAACTTTTGGCATCAAGAGACCATGAGCTTCCATTTTTGTCCTTATAGAGTGCTCCCACTGCCATGAAAGGAAACCCAGGATTGGCCCAGAAACTGGCCAACACCAAGCCCTTAAATATATGGTGAAGACATCATGGAGCCTTTAGCCCCACTCAAGCCATCAGCTGACTTTAGCAACATGACAGAATGTATTTGAGACCAGCACAAGAACCACCCGGGTAACCCACTGAATCGTGAAAATAATGCCATTGTTATATCAAATCACTAAGTTTGGGGGTGGTTTGCTATGCAGCCATAGGTAATTGATAGAGGAGAAATGCCTATCTTTAGACCAATCCCTGTGCCCAGAGAAAAGGATTTATCTTCCAAGATGGCAGGTCCTTTTGGACCACATGTCAGAGTGAGAGATAAGGAAAAGCAATTCCCCCAAAAGAAGGATGATGCTTTTCCCAAGGCAGAGAGGTTGGTCTGGGAAGACAGATAAATGCCTACTACCATGCTATAGCACTTTACAGTTAGTAAATATTTTGGTTGAATTTTACAATTATCCAATGATGTGACAAGATCAAGTATTCTAACTTTACTAATGAGGAAACCAAGGCTCAGAGAGGTTCCAAGTCTTTCTCAAGGTCAGAGAGCTGTTATATAGCAAAGCCAGAACTCAAATCTAACACTTCTGATCTATGTCTAGTACTCTTCCCTTAAAAGCAGTCCTGGGATAAGGAGGCAGTTATCCAGTCCAATAACAGCTATTCTATCCAAAGTGGAAGACAGGTGGCCAGTCGAGCCTCTTAGCCAATGTCCAAGGCACATGACCAGCATCACACTCTCCTCCATCCCAGGGCCTCCATGTTAATGCATGGAATCCATTGGCCCAATGAATTAATAGATCCATCTCCAGTGGCCAACCTGAGGAATAAGCAAACAGGAGGAAGGCAGAATAATAAATCACAGAAATAGGGAGCCCCATTAGATTAAGGTACAAGACTGCTGCTGCATTTCAAAGGAAAATTATTTCAATTCAGACTGAAAATGGAAGCCCCTTCAGTGGGAGCCGCAGAGGAAGAATCCATTCCGTGGTATCACCTAGTGCTGCGCCCGCCCTCCAAGATGACCAGAAGCAGAGCGAACATCCACATGTCCAACATCTTCACTGCAACAAGCCCCTTCTATTTTTTTTCTCCATGAACACTAGGCTTTGAGGGTTTAGACTTCCAAATATACTATTATTAATTAACAATTTATTTCCTGGGCTTTTCTACATCAAAGACATGTCTGACTGCAAATTAAACAACCTAATCAGCATGAGCTGTTACCACACTGAGCTGCTGTAATTTCAGCCAAAAGCAAAGAAAAATTTTAGTTTGCATACTTATCCACAGTTAGATTTCATGGGCTATTTCAGTTAAACTTCTTTTAAATATTGAGGAGAGTTGAAGAACTCTCATCAATACCTTCTGTGATTTATGAGGGTCCATGCTACTAAAAAGAAATAAGAAAAAGAAAAGCATAGCAAAAAGAAAAATAGTCAACACTTTTTGATTGTCAATGAGTCATAAGTATTCAAAGAACTATATACATACATATATATGTCTATGTGTAGAGAGATTGAAAGTTTTACTTAACATTTCCCTCACTGCTCCAAAACTGTGGAAGAGAAGATTGTAGACTTATTCTTTATTAAAATGGCCACTCTGCCCACTTCTCAAGAGAATTTGAGATAGTTTTAAATAAAATAGTTCTATATAATAAATGGAAAACTAAAATTAAGATCATTAAATATATATTTTAAAACTGGAAGAGAGGAGGGGAGAAAAAAATTAATCAAAAACCATGGCTAATTTAATTACATTGATCAAACAATAAATTAATCTCTGAGCTTCTTTGCAGCCAAGGCAAAAGTTAAGAATAGGAAGTATATTTCTAGGGAACAGAACATATCACCATATTAGGGAAAAAAAACTATCAAAAAGAGAGCCTTTGGGGGAATCCTCCTACACTGTTGGTGGGAACGTAAATTGGTGTAGCCACTATGGAAAACAATATGGAGGTTCCTTAAAAAACTAAAAATAGAGTTACCATATGATCCAGCAATTCCCACTCCTGGGCATATATCCAGAGAAAACTCTAATTCAAAAAGATACATGAACCCCAGTATTCATAGCAGCACTATTTAAAGTAGCCAAGACGTGGAAGCAATCTAAATGTCCATCAACAGATAACATGGACAAAGATGTGGTACATATATACAGTGGAATATCACTCAGTCATAAAAAAAGAATGAAATAATGTCATTTGCAGCAACATGGATGGACCTAGAGATTATCATACTAAGTGAAGTAAATCAGATAGAGAAAGACAAATATCATATGATATCACTTATATGTGGAATCTAAAAAAAAATACAATACAAATGAACCCATCTACAAAACAGAAACAAACTCACAGAATAGAAAACAAACCTATGGTTACCAAAGGGGAAAAGGGTTGGGGGAGAGGGATAAATTAGGAGCTTGAGATTAACAGATACATACCACTTTATATAAAATAGATAAACAACAAGGTCCTACTGCATAGCACAGGGAACTAACCGCAGTCATTTTCCACAGACCCAGAGGTCAGCACAGAGACCTTCGCTCTAGACGCCTGTAAGGGAGGAACAGAGACTGGAGAGCTGAGAGCTGCTCTCACATTTCTCTCAGATCACCCAGAACATTACAAACGGAGTGAAAATAACTGAACAATATGGAGTCCATTTTCCTTAGCATCTCTATGTGAAACTGACTTTCGACAAACTACCAAAATCTGAGATCTAGTTTCTCAGTGCACCATTGGATATGGAAGCTTCAAAACATCAACAAAAGCATGCCACATGATATCCAAGAATTGAGGAAAGATAGCATTAATTTTTTTAGAAGAAAACAAAACTTATTTTACTTCAGTGTTTCCAAAATCAGATGCACCCTTTTTATTGCATTTAACTTGATGGTATGCTTTGTAACTGAGAGCACCTTGGAAGTGAAAAAAGACTGGATATCATTTCTCTTTAAATGCCAACATGAAGTCACCAAGTCTCTTTTCTTAAGAGAAAATATCCTTTGTTCTGAATCTTTCATCTTTCTAAACTTTTTGAAATTAAAGTGCCCTTCATTTTAAGAAATGCTAGTGATGGTACACAGTTGCTTTGTAGAAATATGTATATGTGTATATATTCTTTCTAACAAAATTTAAACTTGTCAACTCAATCAGCCCCAAACATTCTTTTGACTGGCCTGTGAAATCAAAACATCTGGGAACCACTGAACTAGATGATCTCCCCTATCTATTCCAGACCTACTAGTATATTACATTCTTTCTGTGATCAGATGATTTATTTGATGTGTCCTCTCAATTTTTCACTTCATCTGCTTCACTAAAGCATTTCCCTTTTTTAACCAAAGTGGTTAATCTCAGAGGGTTCACCGTGATTTATAGTCTACTTACTAGATACAGTGACTCAATAAAGCTTCTCCAGAACCTCAGCACCCCCAGGACCACAGACGGTGTGACACGCCTCTTTCTGTTCCACTCACTCCCCATCTTGGCTACGTGGGAACATCCTAAGAGTCTTCACAACTTAATATCTCTTTCCAGCTCAGCCTGAGGCTTTGAGACGCCATAAATATATTGGTTCCAGTCTCAGTGAAGCTATTTACAAAACCTGTCATCTAAGACAAAGCTCTCAGCCTTTGCCTCTCTGTAGAACTGAGAGTAACATTAGACTCTACCTCATAAGAAAAGAAGAAGGATTAACTAAGCAATTGTGACCGAAATGCTTAGAAGAGTGCTTGGCACATAGTAAATTCTCAAATGTTCTACAGAAACTTCTGAGACTATTCCTGGTAAACTTCAAATGCTCATGACTAATGAAGCCATTGACTATGTACTTCAAAGGAACCATAAATGCTCGTCGTTTGCCATTATCTCCTAGGAAGGCTGACTGACACCATTGGTCACAGCTCTGCATCTGCTCAACAAGCACAAAAACTTGATCTGGTGGCATCTGGTGAATGTTCAACTTAAATGACCCCTTTGGAGGAAGGAGGAGAGAGATGATAGTTCTTAGCAGCCCATTCTTTCTTCAGCCCTAAATGGCATGCATTCATTTCTTCTTCCCATTCTATCACTCAATCAATCCACAAACAGGGAGTGAGTGCTTACCAAGCTCCAGGCACTGTACTAGATCTTGCGGACATAAAGAATTAGACACAGCCACTATTCTAAAGAAAGAAGCATCGTCAAAGCCAACTCCTGTGAGAGGACTTGGATGCCAGAGGTTCATTCAAGTCCTGGTGGACAGATACCCAGAAGGAAAGGAAAATTTCAGTAGAAACTTTCACAGTCTCTCCTTTAAGGAAACATGGACATGGTGTCCTTTGCCAATTTTCCCTCCGTGCATCTCAGAAAGTGATACACTGCTGGAAGGAAGCCCTTCTCTCCTGGGGGAGCATTAATAACAGGGTAGCACAGGACTGCCTCTTCTTGACAGTATCCATTACAGCTACGACTCTGTCAATGTGCAAACTTTTAAAGTTTTATTTATTCTTCTTCCAGTCACATTGAGCGGACCAGATCACTTGCTATCCTGCTTCTTCCATCAGGCTCTTGTTTTTTTGCAGATACAAGGCAAAGTGTATAAATCGTTATGTAATGGCAGGTTCGTGCAGCTTGCAAAACTTGCAGAGGGAACAAAGGAACAAGGCTGCAGAGTGGCCATTTAAAGCAGAAATTATGGCAACAAGGGAACCATTGACTAAGACAGCAAGAACACAGCAGCCTGGTGGAATGGCCATGAAAGGATAATCGTTTCTCAGTTCTCAAGCCAGATCTGGGCAACACGAGCTGATCCCTTCTCTGCCGACTCTCCCAGCGCAGCATGTATTTCCAGCAGCCTCTAACGGAACTGCCATGGTTGATAGCCAAAAATAATATGGGAGCACCCACTAGCCTGCCATTTCAGCTTTGTGACAGCTCTGTGATCCTTACAAACCTCATTTTGGAGTTACGAGGTTTGCCTTTGCTGTTTCTTCCGCTATATACACAACCAGTGAGCAGAACATAAAGCGGATACCAGCCCCACGGACTTCTCAGACTCCTTCTAAGTTTCTGAACACATAGAAATTGCCACTTGTCGTGGTCTTTCAGAGGAAAGAGAAGGCTAAGCCATATGTATTTGGTTTTTGGTTTGCAGCTCTCGGAGTGCTGAAAATGAAGAAATATTGTACCATAGTTACAAAATTGTAACATATTTTAAATGCTTATGTTTCACAAGTTGTCAACAGATCAAGGGATGTAATTTTAATATTATGTGATGAATGTTTTCTTATAGTCTTACCAGAGTAGCTCAAGGATTACGTGTAGAAACATGTGGCAATGACATCAGAGTCTAACCCTGAGGCCCTGGATGAATGTAAGACCCTCCTGGCTTCCTCTGCAGAGCTGTTAGCCGTGACTGGAAGGTGCCCTCCAGAGTCTGCGCTATTAACTCACTTGAGACGTGTGTCTACCTCCTCACTCAGACGTCTTCACTTCTTTTTGTGCCTGGAGCCGAGCCCAGAGGAGGTACTCAATGAGACCATGGGGTGGGTGTCTCCGTGTCTTTGGAGGCAAACCACACTCCCGGGCTAACGGGGAAAGACAGGAATGGTTGTTACAGCTGCACTCAAATGACACCAAATCTCTCTTGATTGGACTCATTGTTCCTCACAGTTTTATTTCTCAGATTTCCAAGAGGAGCCAGAGGAAGGCAGACTGCAGAGCTGTTTTCTACAAGAAATCCATTTAGATTGGGGCCTGACTCCCCCATGCAGAAGGTGGTGGGCAGAGAGAGGTTATGGGGCCAGAGTGAGAAGGAAGGAGCTGCAGCCAAGAGTTCGCAGGCGTGGGTACCCAGCACCGTGTGCTGCTCCTCAGAGCAACTGAGCCTGTGAAGCCGACACCTTCACTGGAGAGGTGTAATTTGTTTGTGGCTGAATTTTTTATTGGCAACAGTGCACCAGGTGGAGTCTGCGTCCTGGGGCACAGACACTCCACAGCAGAGAGAAGCCTGCACAAGCAGGGTGTGGGGCTCTCCAATATCCAGGGGTAAGTTTTCAGCCACCTTGGGATTCAAAGAAAGTTTATCCAGATCTCTGAGAGGCAGAAGGCAGTAGCCAACATCTAGATTACCTGAATCGCACATTTCCTGGAGAAAACCTTCCTCTTTCCCTTTTCTTTTTCCAACATTTGTTCCCTTTCTTTTCATCTCCTCCACTTTCTCTCCTTGGCTCCCTCCCCCTACCAACTACCCTCCAATCCAGTGAATCTGGGACTGGCAAGGAGTGAGTGGGTTGGTCATCTCAGTAAGGGAAACCTGACAATCTCCATTTTCCTGGAGGTTGGCACAGTCTTGACTCAGCGGTGTGACAACCAAAGAACCAACAAGGCCAGCATAGCAGGGAGGGAAGGTGGAAGAACCATGGGCTATCATCACCCCTAGGGGCCCTTTCCTATGTCTACCCACTGGCTTAAGGAAGCAGAATCTCCCAAAATGAATATCCCAACCCCACACCTCTACTCACCTTGCCTTGCTATGGGGGTCATCTCATCCCACAGAGACAACCATGGTCCCCAGGCATCCCACTTGCCTCAGCTCTGCAACAGCAGCAAGGGAATCTCACACCAGCCTCTGCTCTAGCTGGACTGAAGGCTATGCAGCCAAATCTTACAGGTAAATACTAACAGCTATTACTCTTGCATATATTCATCCATTTAGCAAAGGTAGATTGAGCTTCTGCTCTATGCTAAGTACTAGGAGGGCATGCAGTAAAAGTTTGTTGAATTAATAAACGACTGAATAAGATACCATCCTCTCCTGATGAGTTAAGGAATGTACAAGTGTTTTATAAATCTTATTCCATTTATTCTTCTTTGATTTCAATTGATCTTTACAAGAAACTTGTAAAAGGGGTATTATTACAAGCAAGAGAGCAAACCAAGCTTAGAGGACTTAAATTTTTTCATCATGCAACTAACAGTTTAACCAGGGTTCAGACCACTTCTTTTTTTCTTAAGGCGGAGCCTGGAGCAATGCTTGGCACAGAATAAAATCTTCTCAGTTAATATCGACCAAGTCATTTAAGTAGAACCAACGTCACCACGTGCCTTTGTCAAATCAAGTGTCTGCTCAAAGACAAACTATCTCATCAGATAAGTCAAGGACCAACCCCTGCTCTGAAAACCAGAAAGAGTGTATTTTTTTCCACAGGATTTCTAGACCTTACAGCAATAGGAAAAAGCCCAGCCTACCCAGATCTCCTGCAGGGATGACTGCTTGTTATCAAGCCTAATATGCTGAGATGCTCCCATTTCATGTACCAAAGAATTCAAAAGAGGACAGTTTTATATCTGAGAACCTTAGACTTTCAACGGTGGTACTAAAAGTCATTACTCTTAAGAAAGATATTGAAGTCAAAGTAAAAAATAAAATAAAATAAAAATTAAAGATATACAACACGAAGGGTCATAAGAGCAAATGTCCCAGATTCCTGATAAGGAAGGTCTTGGGTTACTGCCCCCATGAACTTCCTTTCTGTTAAGGATCAAAGCTTTTTTCTGCACCGCTTAACGTCCCAGCAAAATCTTAACGCCATGCTTCCTACCGTAAGCTACCTTTTTCACCCTTGCAGCGAGGGATTTTCTTCTAAGGCCACCATTCACCCAAAGACACATACTCCCCCCCAGCACCTCACTGAATCTGGAGTGGAAGGCAGCCTTGGGCATTTCCTTGTCTTTGCCCATAATTGGGAGACTCTATTCTCCTTTGATACTTGGCAAGTCCCTCTAGATGCCCAAGTCTCTTCATCCATCCATGAGCCAAGCAAAAGGCTCGCCCTAGTTTCCTCCAAGGAATCCCTTTGGTCCAGACCTCTTCTCTCCAAGTACAACCCTTAGGCTCTTATACCACCTGACATGTTTGGAAATTAAGAGCAAGAAATTAAATGATACAGCATTGTGCCAGTTATCTGCTGCTGCATAGTAAACGGCATCAAAGTTTAATGACATACAATAATAATCGTATGATGCTCACAGATTCTATGAGTCAGGAATTTGAAAAGAGCACAGAAGGAAAAGTTATTTTCGCTCCATGGTGTTTGAGCCTTCAGCTTTGCTGGCTCCAATGGCCAGAGGAGTCTAGAACAGCTGGGGCTAGAACAGTTGAGACAGAAATCCTCCTCTATGATTGCTTTTTCATTCACATGTCTGTAACCTGAGTTGAGATGGTGAAAGGACCAGATAAGCTGGAACTGTTGACCAGAGTGCCTATATGTGGCCTTGCCAGCCTACATGTGGCCTTGCCAGATATCTCAGGGTAGTTGGAAGTTTTACATGGAAGCTGAGGGTTCCAAGAGCAAATGTTCCCAGCAGTACAAGGAGGAAACTGCATGGATGATTATGACCTGGACTCAGAAGCTATCTCTTCTGCTGTATTCTATTTGTCAAAGCTGTCATAAGCCTACTCAGATTCAGAGACATAGACATAGACACTACCTCTCAATGAGAGGAGTGAGAAAGAATTTTCAGCCGTGTTTTCAAATCACTGCAGTTCTAGCTCTAACCACAAATTATTTACATTCTTCCCGCATGCAAAATACACTCAGCCCCCTCGTAAGACCTCCTCAGAGTTTCATCCCATTATTGCATCATGCTCAAGCTCAAGGTACTGAATATTATCTTCTAAATCAGGGTCACATGCAAATGAGGCTCTTCAAGTTCAGTGCCTTGGCTATAGCGTCTCTTGACCTGAAAACCTGTTAACAAAAGAGACTAGTTATATGCTCCACGCTCCCCCACCAACACACACGTAATGGTGAAACAGGCATGAGGTAATGAATATAGACACTCTTGTTCAAATAGGGGGAAAACTAGAGACACACAGCCATCACTGATCAGTCCATGGCAATTCTGCAATCCAGCCAGGCACACGTCGCCAGTTCCTTTTCCAGGGCTCAGTCCTGCTCTTTGGGAGAGCTTTCCCTGAGCTTTTGACTCTGTCTTCTGAGTCATCCGTCTTGTCCATCAAAGCTGCCTTTGTCTATAGCTGAGTAGTTTCTCCATCTGCCCCCTGCCTATAGTGTTGCGGAGGGAAGGGGCAAAGGTCTCTTTTCATCTTGTACTTTTTCATTCCCTTTCAATCCAATCTGGTATGATTCTGTTAAAAACTTTATGGGTCTCCTATGATCAATTTAAAATCTACTCCATTAAACAGAAGATACATCCACACGTATCTTCAAGATAAACATTTCTCTTTCCTGGGCTCCCTATAAGGTCACTGTGGGACAAAGCCATTAATATTCTTAGGGTCTGCGAGACACATCCTTAAAGTCCTTAGCAGATTTTTGTCTATTTGAAAGTGTCTATGAGGCATCATGTTAAACCATTCTGAAGTCTTACCCAAAAAGGGAGGGTTTTACAGTCACATTCTTGACTTCATCTTTACCCTGAGACCACATTTTCCTGACAGTGGCCTGGATTTAAATTTTCCCCTGGGGGGTCTTTGTTTGAGAACATTTCTCTGGGTGGAAAAACTGTCCAGAGTCTTATATGTTTGCTACAAATTCCATTCAAAAACTGAACAGTTTATTCTTTAAGTCATCTTTCTCCACCCACATTTGATTTGATTAGAAGCATAACAAAGAAGCCAAGTGGCCCTTCCAACATTCTGCCTAGAATTCTCCTTAGTCATATCGAGTCCATTAAGTACATTATCGATTCCCGCATTATCACAGGTCACAGTGTTGACCAACTTTCTGCCACTACAAAGCAAGGCCCCTTTGTGCTTCAGATTTCAGTAACATTGTGCATATTTTCCTTCCAGTCCTCACATCAGCCTTCACAAGTCTGTCAGGCTTCTGCTAACAAGTTCCTCAAGGCCCTTCCAGGGTCCACCCACTCTGGACTGGTCATCCAGTACCAATGCTCCTCTTTTAGGTTTTGTTTTAGGTTTTGGTTACAGTGGCACCCCACTTCTAGGTACCACAGTATGTTCTAACTATCTATTGTCATATAACAAACCACCCAAAACTTAGTGCTATAAAACAACCCTGATCTTTTATGTTCAGGGATGCTATGGGTCAGGAATTAGGAAATGGCACAGCAGTGTTGGCCCTTCTCTGGTCCCCAGTGTCTGAGTCCTTAGCTGAGATGATTCATAGGACTATGGGGGCCTCAACAGCTGGAGGTTAGGAGGATTCAATTCCAAGAGAGCTTCTTCACTCTGATGACTGGAGCTTGGGCTCTAATGGTGGAAGGCAGGTTTGGCTGAGACTGACTATGAGAAAAGCTATTTCTAGCCTCTCTAGCATGACAGTCTGAGGGTTGGATTTTTTCCAGGGCAGCCCAGGACTCCAGGAACAAGCATTCCCAGAAGCCTAAAGCCTTTCATGACCTGTCTGGGAAGTCACATAGCTGTACTTACAGTGGACTGAATTGTCAAAGCAGGTGCAGGAGTGCCCAGATTTAAGAATAAGGGACACAGATCCCATCTCTCAATGAGAGAAGTTCTAAGAATTTGCGACCATGTTTTGAAAATTCCAACAGCATTTATTGCCAAATATGTAGTCAGCAATAAAAATGAAGAAGTTGGAATGAAGAGGCTAGTTGACTAGTTTATGATAATTGAAAGGTCCATCATCATCCATCTGAAGAGATATGGGACCAAATCCAAGGAATCTGAAGGGCTGAAATAAATCTTCATCCCACAGAGGCAGAAATCAAATAGAACCCTTAAGAGGAAAAAGAATCATAAAGGGAAGATGGATTTTCAAAAAAAAATCAAGACTACCTCTTGCCAAAAGATGTGTAAAAGAGAGAGGGCAGGGAGGGTTATGGAGAAATGTAGGGCAGGAGGGAGGAAAGTCATGCGAGTATTCATATGCCATGAGTCTTCATCTTTAAAGAGAAAAAAATCACACAAAAATCTGTTCGGTTTTTTTTGTTTTGTGTTTTATTTTGTTTCTGTATGCTTTTTGTTTTGTTTTGTGATTCTGTGTAAGGAAGATGTCCTCCTATAATACCAGAAGAACGAGTAAAAAAATATTTGTTAAGATTTAAGTGATTAATTGAGACCTTGGAAGAACCTTCTTATCAGGAAGGGTGATGGAGAGCAGTTGGGTCAGGCAGTGTGGTGCTGTACTAAAGGTAGTGCGCTGGGAGTTGGGGAACCTGGGTCCTAATAGGGGCTGCATCCTGATGTAGATGAAAACAACAGATGTGATTAGCCTAAGGTGATCCCAGGAATCAGAGTTTCTCAGTCTAAGGGCCCATGTAACACCAATATTCCATGAGTATATAGAGATAGTCCACTACTAAAATCAGGCAATCTTCCAGGTCACATATGATTAAGTTAAAGTATGATATTTTCTCAATTTAAAAGCTTTATCCCATCATTTTTTTAAGACATGGGTATATTTTTTACTACTTTTTTTTACTCAAAGATATCTGATTTATTAAACTCAATATATCACAAAGTAGTATATTTCATGATGTTCTAAAATGTACCATGAATTTCAGATACTTCACTGCTGAATCAAGCTTAAGAATGATCTTAGCACTGATATGGTATATTTGAAAGTAAGATGTATTCTCATTCTTTTATTATTCCAGAACTGTGACCTGGCACAAACTGGTACTAGCAAGAGAATAGATGGAAATAATAGATGGAAACGATATTCTTGGTGAAGGCAGAAGACTGGCTTGACCTCTCAGGGAGAATTTTAGATATCTGTTTTGGATAAAGTTATCTATTTAGTACTTCTGTCAGCCTCCATCATCCCATATCTCATAATGAAGATAGATAGATAGATAGATAGATAGATAGATAGATAGATAGATAGATAGATAGACAGATAGATATAGATATAAATATCTCCATTTGGACGACTGTAATAAATATACCATAGACAACATTTGCAAACATTTGTCTCTCACAGTTCTGGAGACTGAGAAGTCTAAAACAGCAGTCCCCAACCTTTTTGGCACCAGGGACCAGTTTCCTGGAAGACACTTTTTCCATGGATGCGGGTTGGCGGGGGATGGTTCAGGCGGTAACGCGAGCGATGGGGAGCGATGGGGAGCGGCAGATGCAGTCTCGCTCGCCCGCCCGCCACTCACCTCCTGCTGTGCAGCCCGGTTCCTAACAGGCAACAGACAGGTACCAGCCCACGGCCCGGGGGTTGGGGACCCCTGGTCTAAAATAAAAGCTCTGGCAGATTAGATCTGATGAGGGCCCTCTTCCTGGTTCATAAATGGCTGTGTTCTTGCTATGTCCTTATATGGCAGAAGGGGGCAAGAAAGCTTTCTGGAGTCTCTATCATAAGGACACTAATCCCATTCATGAGGGCTTAACTCTCATGACCTAATCACCTCCTAAAGACCCCCATCTCCTAATACCGTCTCCTAATATCATCGCATTAGAAGTTAGGATTTCAACATATGAATTTTGGGGGGACACAAACTTTCAGTCCAAAACATATGTGTAATTGCTAATATTACACTTTGTACCAAAAATCCTTGTAAGTTTCCTACCTGCAGATAGACAGAATATTGGGAAACAATTCTCCATGAGTCTGTGGGTTTATCACATTTCTGAACGTCTTGGGAAGACAGGCATTGACTACCCTTGTCCTAGACTATCTTTTCAATGATATTTGTATAGTGAACAGCCTTGGAAAATAGAGATAGTTTCTGTCCCTCCATAGCAGAGGGTAGGTTTGCTTACTGTCCAGAATAATAAACATTCGGGTTGCCTAACTTTGGGGTTCTGTTGCTATAACACGCTCCACTGTGTGTGCAGCTGTCATCAGGCTCCCTTCATGTGACACTGTGGGAATCGGGGCTCAGGAAACTGGTGAAAACGCTGATATTTGGGTTACTGTTATTACTATGAGTAATAAACCATCCTTTGTTTCTGACCCAGGAGTCTCATCTCTTCAGCCAGCCTCCATGAATCTATGGCAGGCTAACTTCTTATCTTGCCAATAGAGTGAAATTTCAGACCTTTCACATTTCTTGACACAGACTGCCAACCTATCAGAGTTTTCTGCCGAGGAAAAGTGCTTTGCTGAACATTTCAGAGCTAAAATGCCCACTTTCTTTTAGTTCTCTCTGTTTCTCTATAGGGCCTTAACTATGCAAACGTACTGAGCAATTATTCCTCCTTAAGAACAATAAGAGGTGTATGCAAAATGATGTTCACTGCAGCATTGTTTATCACTGTAAAAATTTAGAAACAGCTGAACTCCCTAATAATAGGATATTGATAAATTTGTGGTACAGCCCTATAATAAAGGTTGTGAATCATACAAGAACTGTATCCACAGATGTGTGTCTGTTCATATGGTACAACATTCACAACGTGTCATGTGGAGGAAAAGCATTATGAAATAGAAGTGCTCCCATTGTAGTACCAAGAGACATGTCTTTACACAGAAAAAAACTCCAGAATGATATACACTAAGATATTAATGGCAGATATGCTAGACGGGGAAATTTCAGAGATTTTATCCTCCCTTTGGCTTACCCATGCTTTGTCATTTTTCTGCAATGAACATGTATTTCTCATTGCTCACAGATGGAGAAAAATAACATGATCAATACCTCTCTTCCTTCAAGCCCTTTTTAAAAAGTTTTTCAAGCTCCAGAGAAAATGGTAGTACGACAAACATGAGCAGTGGTAGTAGGGAGACCACCGTGGGTGAATGTTAAGAGCCCAGACTCTCTGCTGAAGTTTTGGGGGAGAGTGATATCTGCAGTCTGGTCAGAAGCACAGACTCCACAGTCAGCTGGTTCTTTTCTATTTTGACTGCTTATCCTCTAAGCAACCCTGCTGCTTTTGTGATAAGACCCATGTTCTATCTTGCCCTGGCTTTATTGGAATAACCCTTCAAGATTGCCAGAATTTTAATGTGCTCAAAAAGCAGATCCAGAGATATACCAAGAAATAGCCCTGCTCCCCACCCTCCTTATCTTCAGCAGAAATAGCTGTACTATCATGACTCCAAAGCCAGCTCTCTGCCCGCTGGCTTCATTTACACATAAAGATTATTGTCAATATGTTTCTTTCTGACCCAAAATATGAAATTCAATTCTACTCTGGTCAAGAGTCTCCAAATTGCCTTGTACTGTTAAGATTAGTTCCCCATGGATGCAAAGATCTAGCCCTCCCAGGACAGCAGTATGTAGGGTGTTTGGAGGTATGGTTCCTGACACTGAAGTATAAGATACACTAAATTTTTAGTACTAATACTTAGGTTTGAATTCTGTTATTTACTGCCTCTTTGTCCTTGGGTAAATCAGTAAACCACTTGACTTCCTCCTCTGTAAAATGGGCATTACAGCTCTGTCTACTTCACAAGTAAATGGGTTACTATAAACTCAGTGACCCAAAGACCAGAAAAATCCTAAATGTATCCTTAAGGACATTGCAGACCTTTTATTATACGACCTAAGTATCTTCACTTCTGAAGGACCCATCCCGGCTTCACATCAAATCTATTAATTAAATCATAGCAACTTCCTGTAATAAACATAAGTATACACATGACTATAAATAAGTACTTGCCACAAAAATATCTTGAAGGTGATTTTTACAATTTTGCCTTTGACATTTGGTTACAAGTCATTTACCATTGACTAAGGCGGCTTAATGATTATCATGCCTATTCAGGAATTCTTGTGAAGTGAAAAAAAAAAATCTCGCCTACAAATTGTTCTCAAATGTCATGAAATTTTTATGAATACTAAATTTAATAATGAATAGAGTTGGCATGTTATATTTGGTAAACAATTTTGATTTTGTAGTCGTCTCTTCCTATTTTGGAGCCAACACTGTTTTGGCTCCAAACTATGGTTTCAAACATTTCTGTCAGGTACAGAAATGCTTTTAGGCCCCAGACAGTGTGTCTAGAATGCCCAATTGATAAACAACTAGGTGCCCCAAGGATGCCCCCCTCCCAGAGTTATGGCAGAGTAATGTTCCATCAGGGATGCTGGTTAAAATGTAGATTCTTTGGATGGACCTAGAGATTATCATACTAAGCGAAGTAAGTCAGAGAGAGAAAGACAAATACCATAAGATATCACTTATATGTGGAATCTAAAATATGACACAAATGAACATATCTACAAAACAGAAATAGGCTCACAGACATAGAGAACAGACTTGTGGTTGCCAAGGGGAGGAGGGGGTGGGGAAGGGAAGGATTGGGAAGTTGGGATCAGCACATGCAAACTATTATATACAGGATGGATAAACAACAAGATCCTACTGTATAGCACAGGGAACTATATTCAATATCCTATGATAAACCATAATGGAAAAAAATATAAAAAAGCATATATATATGTAAAACTGAGTCACTTCGCTGTACAGCAGAAATTGACACAACATTGTGAATCAACAATTCTTCAATAAATTCTTTTTTAAAAATGTGGATTCTTGGGCCTCACTTGACTCTAGTGAACTAGAACTTTTGGACCATACATTTTTAATAATCTCTTCAGGGGATCATTTGCATACCAACATTTGGGAACCAATGACCTGGGCCCATGTACAGGGAAGGCAAGAATGGCCAACTTTGCCCCACAGCGACCTCTCTGCAGGTACTCAGCCAGCAGCGCAGAGCGACCTGCAAGTTAAGGGAAAACAGGCAGCAGCATACGTGCCTCGATGGAAACTGAATTCCATTTTTATAGAACTAGCATAAGCGCTCTGTATGCGGCATTCAGCCCCCAAATGTTGAGTCAAGTTCCTTTTTTCAACTGGGAATGAATAATTTATAATCCCATTGTGTTAAATCCAAAATAATAAGCCTGTCTCTTGAAGCAGTGCCGAAGTCCACGCTTTGAGGACATACTCATAAATCCTTAAGCACTTCCCTAACGACTAGTTGAAAAAAAAATTATGAAATGGCTTTTGAGAAACACTGAGCTGGGGTTCTGCAAAAGTGTGATCTGGCGTGCACCTGCAACAGAATTGCCCAGTACTTGTTAAAATACAGATTCCAGGGTCCCACTTAGGACTTTTCAAATCAAAATGTTAGCAACTGGGGCCCAGAAACCTGCATGTTTAAGAAGGGCCGCGGGTGACTCTTCTGCTTCCAGATTGACTGACAGCTTCGCCTTTGGGGCCCAGCTTTGTGCGGAACCCCAGGGACTGATTTCTACCCTGAGTTAGCTCTGTCCTTTGGGTGGAGCTGTGGCCTCTGCCAAGAGGTCAAGCCTATTCCCAGGGTCACAAGCATAACTCCTCCCTTCCCAGAAAATTCTAAAGGTGTAAAAACTGTCTACTGATCTCCCAGATACCAGAAAAATGCCCAAGTATCCTCTAGAGAATCCTCCCCTGATCCCAGGAGCCACTTCCCTGGTGTTTCCAAAGACAGAGGCCACCTCATGGACTGCCTGCTGCCTGGAAGAGGGGAGGCCCAGAACGGGCGAGGGGAAGCACTATGTCTCAGCTCTCTCACTTCTGACCCATTCGCTTCAATTGGACAGCCTAGATTTTGGTCTCCAATTGAGTCAACTTCACCTCATTTGTCTGGGCGACCTCACAACAAGTGAAGCAATTTTTACCTCCATCAGTCAAGACAGTGACTCCTGAGGTGTGACTGGCCACAAAAACCACCCCGAGGACTTATGCCCTCTCAGGAGGGAGCTTAATGGACCCAGAGAAGTGATTTAGTTTTAAAGAGTAGTTGCCACACTTACAGGTCTGGCACCATGGGAGCAAAAAGCAATTGGTTCTTGCAGGAAGAGTGTTTTTACCACACGTTCTAGAAGACACTCCTTGGACCACTTAGAATTACCTTCACTCTTAAGGGAAACACCATTTGGCACAGAGATGTAGGTGGGGATAGACAAGGTCTAGAGGGAGGAGATAGAAAAGCCAGCCTGACACACTGTGTTATCAGCAACGAGAATGAAGTCTCTTCTGTGAGACTGGGGCTGAGTCCTGATTCAAAGAGAGAGAAGGCAATTCTTTTAAAAAGTTCCTCCTAAAGAGGAAAGAAATCAAAGGGCTCTTTAAAATGGAGCTGCTTCTCCACAGCCCATTTGCAAATACAGAAAACTGACCACTCCACCCTGAGATGAGGAAAGCGACCAGTGGGACTGGGCCAAGCAGTTTTTTGCTAGAGACATGGATACAGAGGAATATTCCTCTATTATCAAAAAAAAAGTGCCAGCACAGTGGTAAAGAGCAAGGAGCCCCTGGCTCAGCGTTGAGGAGGGATGGGGGCCTGGCGCAAGCAGGAGAGCTCAGGTCCTGCCTGACAAGGGGGACGGCTCCTCCAGGGTGCTGGTGGCCCACTGGCATATGGGAACGTGGACCGGGCTTTGCCAGATCTTCCATTCTCAGATGATGCTGTAAATAAAATATTGGGTTGGCCAATACGTTCATTTGGGTTTTTCCGCAACATCTTATGAATAATTCTGAACGAACTTATTGGCCAACCCTCTAAATGTAGAGGCTGCAACTTCTGCCCTAAAGACTAGGGTGAAATAGGAGACTCCAAGTTCTCTGCAGACCTCAGGGACTGAAGGAACAAAAGAGCTGACACCACTGGACTGAGGACTGACCCGTCTGAGGTACCAAGGCCAGTGTTGTGTTTGAACCACCTGATGACATGGAGGATTAGTGCTCAAGCAATTAATATAAGCAAAGTGCCCAGCCTCCTGCAGTGAATGCCCTAAGCAGAACTTCCTGAGCCCTTTCACCTCCATCCAGGTGAGCTGGAATTACCCAGAAAAATGCCCAAAGTGTCTGTCTTCCCTTTTCCTTGTCTTAGTGAAATCTTAATCACCCAAAGACCCAGCTCAAATGTCACCTCCCCTGGGACGCCCTGCCTGACGCTTTCAGTGGAATCTAATCCCTTCTACCCTCACTCCTCTGTGTCCCACAACAGTCCAGATAGATTCAGCAGCTACAGAGCAAGGTGACACATGCTACAACATATTGGGAACCCCATGAGGGCTGGGGTCAGAGGTCTGATGGAGATCGCCATCATGCAGCAATTATCATGGGCCTGGTATTTCACAGCCATCGCCTTATTTTTTATCTCATGTGCTCTGAGGTAGGTAGGCATTACTCTCTACATTTTACAGAGAAGAAAGTGAGGCTCAGGGAGCTTAGGTAACCTGTCCAAGGTCATGTAGCTGGAATGGGAGAGCTGAACTTGACGCCAGTCCTGCATCACCCAGAGTCTGTGTTTTTCACACCCCAGGGCCCAACCTAGCACATAAGCATTTGTAATTCAAGAAACAACAACAAAAAGAGTCTGTAAGATTCTTTAAGAGTCTAAAAAAGTAGAATTGTCTAGAAAATGAAATGTGAAGTTCTGTAGAGGCTGGAGTATGTATATGTGCCCTATGATGGAACCCTAAATAAACAAACATACTGGCATGATGCAAGTACCATGATATTTTGTTAATGAGCAAAAGGAAAGTACAGAACAGTGGGTACAGAGTGCTACCTTTTGTGTAAGAATCTGTAGGTTTAAGCTCAGGTTCCCCCAAAAGCAGACCCCAAGACAAGAATTTGGAAGCCAGCAGTTTATCGGAAGGAAATTCCAGGAAGTCCCATACAAGGAGTGGGGAAGTGAGTCAGGGAAGGGGATAAAACTAATAAAGGGTATTATTTATGAACAGGTTTCCACTGGGCAACTGAGGCAGGATCCCTCTAGGGACCTCTGGGAGGCTGTGTGAACATGTGGCAGAGCCCAGGAGAAAGCTTTGAGCTTCTTTTCAAAGAGTGGGAAAGGGGAAGGAAGAGAAGGGGAAAGGAGAAGGCAAGAAGGAGGAAAAGGAGGCAAAGCAGGAAAAGGGAGGTGATGGCCAGAGGAGGAGGAGGAAGTAGGGACCATCCTGGTTACCTAGCCACACAGTGCCTAGTAACCATTCCAAATCAAAAGCTAATTTTAGAAAATCCATGACTTGGACTGGCTGAGGCTATACTTACTTCTGAAGGAGAAGCTCCCTGCAGCTGACACAAATGCTTGTCTATCTCATTGAAGGAAAGTTCGTGTCTGTTTTTAATGCATGGTAGCTGCTCTGTCTTTCTTCCCATTGTCAGCTCTGAAATTTCTGACCCTGAGACTCCAGCGGCCATCATGGAGGAAGGTTCAAGTTCCCACAGCCAGTGAGTGCCAAAATCAAGGTCAAAAGGCACAAGACACCACTGACAGCAGCTAAGCTTCATCCTAGCAGCTTACATACTAATATCCTTCCGGGCCTCTTTTCTTAGCTATTCAGAAGAGCCCGCTTAAAAAGCAACACCACCAAGTCAGGATAATGCCAAAGATAACTTTGCCTAAATGGTGCTTGTGCTTGTTTATTTCAGGGTCTGTACCAGTGCAGTATCATAAGCCATTGCTCATCTTTCCCTCTGCTTGGGCTTATCCTTTCTCTCTTACGTGGCCAGATAGTCAAACAAACTGGTTATTTCCTTCCTTCTTTTGCAACCTCTCAGTTCATGAAAATGTGAACTCCCCATGTCTGCTTGGTTACTTTGCTCCATCCTCTGGGGGATCCCAGGCAATACGGTTATGATGTCACGAGCAAGAATAATACTAGGGAGTAAAAACTAGCTCGAGGCTAAAGGGATGGTGGGGGGGCTTTAGCACTCCCATAGAATGTCTCCATGAGGATGCACTCAGCATCCTTCCTGCTTTCAACCAGCCTGCTCCCTCTCCTACTGAATCTCGCACACCTACCCCAGGCACCATCCTGTCTCCATTCACATACTGAACAAATGGAGATTTTTGAAATGTGTGGACTGCTGGATTCCTAGAGCTAGAAGTTCCCTCCTGGGCCTGTCCATCATCTCTTCCATCTTACAGATCAAAAGATGCACACTCAGGGGGCTACCCAACCTGGCATGGATATAACCCAGAGCCTGATACACAGCATTAGGCGAGATAAGGTATGATGCCAAGAGAGTGTGCCACCTCTGGAAATTCACAGAATTCCCAAACCTCAACCTTTAGGAAAAATTCTAGACCTAAAACTCTTTTCCAAAAAAATCCATTTAGATTAAAAATTAACTATTTTGGACGACTGTAGTTGTAATCGTTTGTCTTTCATGCCTTGCAAAGCTCTGAGACTTCTACCCCCAAGACTCTAGAGGCTGGATACGAGGAAGGGATTATTCTAGCTCCCACAGCAAGATGGGGACAAAATCAAGACCAAAAGGCGCCTGGGTAAAGAAGACGCTAAATTGGCTTTTAAGCTTTACCTTGCTTCCCCAGCAATCCGGCTCCCTACAGGGCCAGCCTGGTCAGGAGAGGGAGAAGTTTCATGACAGTTTTACTATTTTATTTTATTTTATTTTAGGCCGCACTATGCGGTTTTCGGGATCTTAGTTCCCTGACCAGGGATTGAACCCGTGCCCCCTGCAGTGGAAGTGCGGAGTCCTCATCACTGGACCACCAGGGAATTCCCATGACAGTTTTACTTTAAACAGTTAACTGCATACACTACTGTGTTCCATCAGTGATGCAAGACTCCAGAGAGTGGAGCTACATCTTATTTGTCGCTGTGTCCCCAGGGCCCCACTCTGTGTCTGGCGTACAGTAGACGCTCAGTAAGTAGGGTGGATTGAGTGGAATCCACCTGAATCAAGGAGGGAAACTAGTTGAGGTCCTGCTAGGTACCAGATACCAAGCAATGTGATTTATGAGTTATTTCATCCAGCCCTTGTATCACCTCTAAGATAAGCATCCTTCCCCTTTTGCAGATGAGAAAACAGACATTCAATAGAATTGATAAGTGGCAGAGGCAAGACTCAAACCCAGATCTGAGTGACAGCAAAGAGAATTCTTCTTCCAAATATTCACTGCCATTTTAAAACGTTCTGGTAATTTGGAGCATTACATCCTACGAGGTGCTCTGAGTTGCAGCAGCATTCGGGGCACTATGTAATTTGGAATATTGAATAATTAGAAGTTGTGGTGGTTCATCAAAATGTGAGGGTATGTGGACCACAGAAATGATGGTGAGAGTGTGTTGCTGGCTCTCGTTTAGGTGATGGATAGGCAGTTCGTGCAGGACCCAGAATGGGAGAGAGCCTGCATGTACACTTACACTTTGAATAAGGGTCCAAGCACTATGCCCCTCCACATGAATGATGGCTCAGGAGAGAAACACAACAACGCAATTTGCCTCTGTAACTAATTCCTCTTGTCTGTAGCACTGAAGGAGCAATACTTTAGCAGCCAGTGAGTTGGATAATTGGAAATAAGGGCAACTCTCTGAGCAGGCTAAGGAAGGCTGGTTTTTAACAACCTTAGTGCTATTTTTTATAATCAGTGTCTATGTGCAAAGAATAAAATAAATAAATACAGAAAGGGAAATAAGCAAGACTTCTTCAGCCACCAACACAGGCAAATCTTTCTTTTTAATGCTATCTTGAAACTCTATTAAATAATAGTGAAACTCAAATTCTTGGCTTTGCCAGGAATCTTGGAGGTAGGTTATTGAACTAACACTTCTGCAGACTGAGCAAAATTTTGCCAGAATCAATATTCTTTCCAATATAGACAGAGAGGCGACCAGGCCAGGACTGTTCTGTAAGGATTTTTGTCTTCTGCTAAGCAAGATCCAAGCTCCTCTTTGTTTTTGTAGTCACTTGCTGACTGGAAATGCTGGCAGACCTGTGAGCCCAGAGACCCAAAAGACTATGTATAAACACACACACACACACACACACACACACACACACACACACACAACCCTGCCAGACTCAGCCCCCTTCTCCACGTTATCCCATACTTTTGCAATATCAACCAGCTCACACCCCAAATCAAGCCGACATCCAACCCACAGTTTAGAAAGCATATCCCCAAGCCCCACAATAAGCATCTGCATTTATACCCAAGGCAATCTCTCATTCTTTGTCTCATCAACTCATTTCTGATTTCTGTGGCCACAGATTTTAAGTGAAAGAGCTATGGGACAAATTACAGACTGGAGTCCTTGATGAAGGAAAACCAGTCCTGGGGCAGGGGTCTTTTACCCATCAGAGATTTTACCAATAATACAACAATTCAGGCATAAAATTTGGTACTGCATATAATATAGAGAGACAGATGGAGAATATTCTATTCACCAAAATCTTTCAGGGGCAAACACTGCATTTATGCTGAAGAAACACCTTGTGAACCTGCTTGAGGGTCAAGGGTAAGGCTCCCAGAGCAAGTTCAAGACACAAAGGTGACCAAGAAATTACTCTGCATAAAAAAAGCAAGAAACCTGAACTTCCTGAGGAGGAAATCCTGAAGAGGGAGAGAGGAGGAGAGAAGTTGATGCACCTTGACACAAAAGAAGGAGGGAAAAAAGGAAAACCCCCAGGTGACAGGGTGACCATAGAGTGGCTTTGAGGCAGAAAATGTCTAATGGGGAATTTTCAACACTGACTTGCCAATTATTCTTAATGAAACATCAGTATTATAACATAGCTTCCTGCTCAGAGACTTTCAGTGGCTTCCTATTGCATCCAGGATACAAGTCAAAGCCTCATCCTGCTATCCAAGGCTCTCCCCCTCCAGGCTGGCTCCAACTGTACCCCAGCTCCCGAGGCAGTACCCATCCATGAGGACACTATGGGCTGATGGATCAAGACACAGGGATGCAGACCTGGTCCAGATGCCCCTACCTGGAGCAACCACTGGATATCTTATTCTGCTCCAGGGTCAAGTGCAAGGGTCATGGCAACTGACCTTGGAAGGCCCTTTCTTCTCCACACTACAGGAGGGTACCCAACTCTCCCAGACCCTCCACTCCCACCAGCCTCTACTCTTCTCTCTCTCCTACCTTATCACTAAATCACACTATTGCTCACTCAGATGACCTTTTCCTGCTTGCCCTGCCCCTCTTTGAGAGCTACCCATCCTTCGCGTCCCACCAGGAGTCGCACCAACTCAAAAACCCCCAAATGCCACAGCACACAGGCATCACGCCTTTCTGAGAGCTGCTGTGGCCGCCACCACCTGGAATGTTGTTTTTTGTTCTGCCACTGCTTTGCGTCATCACTCAACCCTTCCCCGTGGCAATGTCCTGCTCATCTGGATCCTAAACTCTCTGGAGGCAAAAACAATTTAATTTTATTGTTACCAACAAACGTCAGTATCACCAACAAACTTTTGTACAGTTCTAAGTGCCAGATAAGTAGTATGTAAACCAATGAACATTTGTTCATTGAATGATGTCAGTTAACTGGCCTCTCTCTGCCAGGCTCAGGGTTTTTGGCTGAGATCCAAGGTCTCCCTTTAACTTAGAACTTTCCCTTTAACCTAAACTCTGTTGCTTTTTCACGGAGCCTGTTGATCCCAGATCTGGGACAGTGAGGGAACCTGTATCAGCCCCAGGCAGGTATTCATATGTGTGCAAGCAAAGCAAAGGAGTGGATGTTCATTTGCAAACTACTGAATAAATAGCTCATTAAGGGTAAATGGATTCCTACAATAGCTAGCATCTGATGCCTCACCTACATTGAGGGTCAGAAGAAACAGTGAGAGGGTGTCTTCCTCCCCCCTCTTCATTTGGGGAAGCCATGTTCTGCCCCTAGAATGTGAGCTCTTTGGGAACAGAACCCCAGTCGGTCTGCCTCATTCACCACCGTGTCCCCCCAGCACAGATTAGCCCTTGATGTGTGGGGGGAAGGCCTGAAATAATGAACAAATACGAGCACATTGAGAACCCTGGAGTATGTCCACAGCCTTCTTGCTGACAGCTGCTGCCGCATGGTAGCTCTCACGGGGCTTCTCCTGAGTAGTAGTTGGGGGACGGGAGACGGGCTGCTCTTAGGCAGAGCCACACCACACTGTTCTTATCTCTTTAGATCAGGAGCTCCTTGAGGGCTGGGACTGCTTCTTCCTCATCGTTGAGACCTCAGTGTCAGCACTGGCCCAGAGAAGGTGTCCAGTGGAAGATGTTAATTGGATGAATGAGGGCTCTAGGACCTGACACACGGGGCCATTCTTTCAATGGTGTTAAACCATGTGGGAAAACATCCCATCCATCTGTCAGGTCTCACTGCTCTGGTGGAGGAGGCATTCTATAACCAGGCCCAGGGACATAATTATCTTTGTCTCTAGAAGATATTCAGTTCATCACTCTTGGCCATCACAGGAACTGGACTGAGTTGGGCTGAGATGCAACAAGACAGATTAAATTCCACAAAGCTGCCTTATTTTTTTAAGGTTCTCCCTTGCTCTTTCTCTCTCTCCCCCCTCTGTGTCATAGTACTATAATACTTAAGCTCGCCACATTGGGGTAAACAGTGACTGCTTTCATGTATACCTCTTTGGCATTTCTGCTGGGAAGCACTCTCAAAAGAGATGTCTCTCCCTCCTCTTCTTCCTTAATCCACTACCTGTTGGCGTGCAAAACCTAAACAAGCCTGCTTTATTTATTCATTTACTTATTCACTTACTATTTAGGATTGGAGGCTCAGATATCATTAATAAACAGAAACGGCAAGTTTGATTTGTATGTCTGTCTGTCCTAAGAGTAGCAACAAGTGTTTGCAAAAAGGCCAATGCTTTGTTCAGTACAGATGTGGATTTGTCCCTATTGTATGCTTTTACAGAATAAGTGGAGAGTTTTAAAGTCAAAAGAAAAAGTTCATTGGGTTACCTCCTCAATGAATCTCAGCCACCCAGGATGGGAGCAGTGTGCGGATGGATTCCATAGGACATAGTCCAGATGGTTCCTGAACTCCTAGAACATGTCAGGTGAGCCCCTCGATGTACTAGGTGGTGTGTTGGAACACATGCGCACACACACACACACACACATGCACGCACACTATTTCATTTCAGCCCACAACAGATCAGGGTGTGATCTGTAACTCCTTGTGTACAGGTGTGAAAGCTGAGGCCAGGGGCTCACAAATCCTAAGAGGCTAATATTTAAACGCTAATGAACTGGCTCACATCCCAGTCTCTTTCCTCCTCACCTTGGAGACGTGAGACGAAGAGGAGGTCATTTCTGAGTATGTGGAAGCCAAGACAGGACAAGGCCAAAGTAAAGAACACAACAAGTCCATCACTTTAGGAAATGTCATTTCTGGTACAGCTAGTTCACATGGCGGAAGATGGAATTTTTTCAACGTGAGAAATCTTTAGGAACACTCGGACTGTGACCTGTGAACCACTTGGGGAGCTAGTTAAAATGACATTGAGAATCTGCCTGCCAACGCAGGGGACACGGGTTCGAGCCCTGGTCTGGGAAGATCCCACATGCCGCGGAGCAACTAGGCCCGTGAGCCACAACTACTGAGCCTGCGCGTCTGGAGCCTGTGTTCCGCCACAAGAGAGGCCGCGATAGTGAGAGGCCCGCGCACCGCGATGAAGAGTGGCCTCCGCTTGCCGCAACTAGAGAAAGCCCTCGCACAGAAACGAAGACCCAACACAGCCATAAATAAATAAATAAATAAATAATTTTTAAAAATAAGTAAATAAAATAAAATGACATTTAACCAGCTGTAATCTGATTCCCCTCTGCCATGGAGCCTGATGGAGTCACAGGTTCCGGGGATTTGGACAACTTTGGGCCGTGATCTGCCCTGGCGGCAGGAGGGTGAAGGGCAGGAGGAGACCACACCTGGGGGAGGTGAGTGAAGGCTGGCTGTCAGGAAGCCCTGCCCAGACGGGAAGGAGGCAGTGTGGAGGTGGCCCAGGCCCCATTTAACAAGCTCTACCTGGGGCTCTGGGCTGTGGAGGAGGGCAGGGAGGAGCACATGGGGCCAGGGAGGGGCTGTAGGCAGGGAGGAGGGAGGGAGACCAGAGGGAGGAGGGGGCAGGAAATGCGAGGGGTGGGAGGTGGAGGGAAGGAGGGAGGGAGCCGATGGGGCCTGAGTTTGGATGGAGGGAGGGAAAGAGGAGCCAGCTGGATGCTGTTTGGAGGCTGAGTGGACGTCCCCATAACAGAACAGCTGGCCCCAAGTCCACCTGCAGCCATAGGCCCCGTGGTCACATTTAGGATGTCCTTATGTCCCCGTCCCCGAGTTCCCCAACCCCCAGGGACGAGGGTTCCGAACGGAGGGGGAGAGAGGCCACCTGGAGAATTCACCCCAATCAGCCCTCTGAACCACCCTGCTCTGCTCTGTTGACCTCCAGCCGGTATGGGGGGACGTGGGTGGACATGGCACTTCACTGAGGGGACCTCTGACCAAGAGGAGCAGATAGGGATGGGGGAGGGTAAGGGACTGACCCTCCTGGGCTGTAGTCACCTCAGGGCCAGCGTCGGGGTAGGTGGGTCTGCAGGTGTGGACGTACCTTGGGGATCCACTTCCACCCACTGAGGCCACACACGCTGGCTGAGGCTGGGACCAGGCCATTCAGGGTGGGAGGGCCGGACACTTCAGTGGGGGACTTGATCGTCTGCTGACCAACGTGCCCAGAGATCACAGGCGTGGGCGCTGCGGGCACGATGCAATGGAGCCCGGGGGTGAGAGTCTTGCCTGCTCCAGCCCTGGGGTCCAGTGGCTCCGATGAGGGACAGCGGCCAGAGCCCAGCCAGGCAGTCAGGTCATCCTCACATCCAGTCCTCTGACCACGGGGCTCCATGGTCACATTCAGGATGTCCTCATGCCTCCGTCCCCTGACCACTGGACCCTGGGGTCACACCCAGGATGTCCTCACATCCCCATCCTCTGACCACTGGCCCCCGAGGTCACACTCAGGACATCCTCACATCCAGTCCACTGACTACTGGACCCCAAGGTCACACTCAGAATGTCTTCATATCCCATCATCTGACCACTGGAGGCCATGGTCACAGTCGAGATGACCTCACATCCCCTGTAAGGGTCTGGTCCCCGCAGGCTATGGACCCCCAGTCCGGCAGTGCTGTCCCCACAGAGAGGCTCCCTCTGGAGCTCGGGGCTTGCTGCCCTGCTGGGGTTTGGGCCGGGCAGCTCCGGGAGGTGGCTCCTCCCACACCCTCACAGGAGTGGGTGTTTCACGTCCAATCAGGGCTCAGAGTGTTTGAGGGTGAGCCCGAGGCTCCCGCGGGAAGAGACGCGAGAGGAGCTCGGAGCTGACGCCGGAAACTGCTGGACTCAGAGGTCGCGGTGAGGACCCCCTGCCTGTCTGAATTCAGAGTTTCCGGGTGGGGCGGGGGTCGAGGGTTGTTCACGCTCCCCCAGGCACCAGCTCCTCCTTCCTCGCCAGGCCCCAGCGGCTGGAGGGGCAGCAGGAGGGGCTGGAGGGCCGGGGCCGCTGGGGAAGCGTCCACTCGCAGACTCCTGTGTCCGCCCCACAGAGGGTGGGAGCCCCGCTGGGTCGGAGCCCTGAGCCCGCAGGAGCCCCTGGACTGCAGCTTCCGGAGCTGTAACAAGCCCGCCGTCTCCCGTGCCGCTGGCCGAGTAGGCAGCTCAGGTTGGGGTTGGGGAAGAACTTGTTGACTGAGGTCTCCTGTCCTGTCCTTATGCTGTGGCGACAGAGCCATCAGGGCGAGTCGGTATGCGTGAGCGTTTGGGGGGCCCAGTGAGCATTTGGGGGGGCGGTGAGAATTCAGGAGACCCAGTGAGCATTCGGGGAGACTGTTGAGCATTTGGGAGCCTGCAGAGCACTTGGGGGGCATGGAGAATGTTTGGGGAGCCCGCTGAGTGTATGAGGAGCCCACCAAGCATTTGGGGAGCTCAGCTAGCATTTGGGGGGCCTGGAGAGTGTTTGGGGAGCCCAGCGAGCCCTCGGGGGGGCCTAGTGAGTGTTCAGGGGCCTGGTGAGCATTTAGAGAGCCCAGCAAGCATTTGGAGAGCCCTCTGAGCGTTCAGGGCCGGGGAAGGAGGAGAACAGGAATGTCAGGGGGGTTTGCCGGCTGTGTGCACGTCCATCCGTTCATTCACCTGAGAACTGTTTCCTGAGTGTCTACTGTGTGTGTCGCCACCTGCAGTTGTGCATGGGGACGGAAGAAGCCTGCCTGCGTAGTCACAGGTAGGTGGCTCAGGGGTCTCACCTGGCCAGGGTGGGTCAGTGGGACTGGAGCCTTAACTCATCCTAAACTTGTGTGTTTTGTGAAAGTCTCTCCTAGTGCTCACCTGAGCCCCATGTTGGCTGAGAAGGCAAAGGGTGGAGTGGATCCAGCTGAGGAAGTGCTCAGTGGGGAAGGCTTCAGGGTGCGCAGGTGCACGCGGCTTACTCCCAAGGGTGCTGTCCCAGGGCTCGAGGTTGGAGCTGCACCTGGGGAGTGGGGATCGCCCTGGGCGGTTCTGGGTTTGCCCTAGTGCTGAGCACACCTGAATCTGGACTTGGAAACCAGAGAGCGGGGTCTGCTGTCAAGGGAGAGGACGAGTGACCCACACCTGTGCACCTGGGAGGAGGCGAGTGCCTGGCAAGTACAGGATTGGTGTCCACGGTGGTGGGACGATTTTCCTCTCACCATGGATGAACCCACCACCATCTCAGATGAGGGCAAATGGGAGGATGAGGGACTTGTTACAAAGTGATCCAGATTCTGATGAAACAGAGGCCTGGGGACATGGGGACAGGAGTGGACAGGACACTCTTAGCATCATGTGACTTGTGTTTGGGGCACAGGTCTCCTCTGTGATGGGGATGCAGACGCACACCCACAGGTGTCCCCACAGTGATGTCACAGACACACCAACAGGTGCCCTGCGTGATGGGGGACACACATCCACAGGTGCCTCTATACCACTCACACCTGGGCCCTGCAAGAAGTGTTTTGCTCTGTGTCACCTTTGCAGTGACTTTTATTTCAAAAGAATTATTGCAAGGAGGAAGGGGGACTGTTACAAGGGGATGAGAGTATACTACTAGGGGGAGTGACTGCTACAATGGGGGTGACTAAGACAGGAGAGGAAGACTTACTCTAGAGGGTGGACTGTTTCTATAGAGAGGGGACTATGGCAACAGAGGAGTATTATTACTCTGTGGGGGCTGTTACTGTAGCGGTGAGATATAACAATTGAGGAGGACTATTACTATAAAGGGGGTACTGTTACTTTGGAGGGAGGGTATAAAAACAGAGGAGGACTTTTGCTATAGAGGGGGGACTATGGCAATAGGAGTAACTCCTGACAAAGTCTGCAAGCATCTGGAGAGTTGGGGCAAAGGAGGTTTCTCCATGGAGACAAGTAAACACAAGTATAAAGAGGCTCAGGCATGGGGTTGGCGTGAAAGGTGGCCCGATGGCACATGGATCAGAGGCCCCGACTCAGGAGGTGCCCTGAGCGGGGCTTCCACCCAGGGGGTGGGCAGTGGCCACGGTTCGGGCTGGGGAGGAGGGGAACGCGTGGGTAACCAGCCCTTCTTCTGACTGATCCCCGGGAAGGAGCAGGTCAGCTCCTGGCTGATAAGCCCAGGGAGGGAGTGGGTCTCTGTGGCCTGGTCAGGAAACAGGGGCTCCTGAGTCTCAGCTGAGTCTTTGTGGGGAAGGGTCTTCGCAGGAAGTCGTTGCCCAGACACAGAGGGTGAGGGGGTTTGGACCCTCAGTCACCTTTAACATTGTCGAGAGGGCCTTTGTCCCTCTCACCGGTGGGGAAGCCAAGGCACAGAGGCTCAAGAGCAAGTTCAGGGTCCAGGCAGGGAGACAGGTGAAGACCCGGGCTCTGCAGCGGAGGGAGGCTTCCGAACCACCAAGGCCTCAGCATGTTTGGGAGACACAGCTCTGCTCACCAATCACAGTTTCTGTCTCCTTGGAAATGGGTGATTGTGGTTAAAGCAGGGCTCCCTTCAGTGTTGGGGTAAGGGGTGCTCAGTACCCAGTAAGCAAGGTTCCAGTGCCTTAACCCCATCCCACCCCCAAGGACCCTCGGCCTGTGAGGAGAAGGAGGGAACACCCAGACCCTGGGCTGTGAGAGGAGGGAGGGGCACTCGGACCCTGAGCTGTGACGGGAGGGAGGGGACACTCCACAAACACAGGAGAGAAAACACCATTTACTCTGGAACCAGCGTGAAAACACAGTGGGGCGCGCATCACAGGCGGCATTACGGGTGGCCCACTGAGAGGCTACAGCGATGGAAGAGTCTCACCCTTTGTGGGCTGAGCGGAGACCACCCACTCCGCCCATGTTCCTGGATAAAAAATCACTGATTTTTTTCATGAAGGAGATGGTTCCGTGCTTGGAGCCAGGCCTCTACCCCCAGGAGCCAGGAGATGGGCATCTCCTTCTCCATCACATTTCAGAGATATGCCCAGACCTGCAGGAAACATTCTGAGCTGTGATAGTGTCAGAGGCGTGTTCAGCCTTTAAGAGATGTTCATACACTTCAAAGAGACAGAGAAGGGACCCCCACATTTTCTAAAGCAAATGTCTTAAGAAAGGGGAAGGGGAGGAGTCTTCCCTTATTCTCAAGGGGGAATTAAGACACGAGGTTTGAATTTAGATTTGCTCTTACACTGCCCAGTGTTGAGTCCCAGGTGGGCTGTGTAGGAACCAAGTTCCCCAGCCTGGTTTGTGAATTTGTCTGCACTGTGGATGGGTGTTTTCTGTTCTGTCTCAATGTAGATGAGGCCCCAGGAATTATTTTACTTTGTCGAGGATTAAAATTGCAAAGCAATAGGCTAGTAATGGAGCAATGACCACCACCACTCCCACTTCTGGAACAGCTACGGCTGATATTAGTCACAGGCAGATTGACTAGGTGTGCGCCCCTGAGGATTCCGAACAGATCGGTGGGCCTAGGGGAGGTACGAGGTAGGTACAGGGAAGGGGGATCTCTCCATTTTCAGGTTCATGTTTTAGCTCCGTTTTCTTGGAGGAATGCTGAATCTTGTAGGTAGAAGTGTCTGTGTGCCTATAAGGTACGGGGGTGACCTTAAAGGTAGGGGCTCCTGTGACTGTATCTGGGGGTGACATTTGTTCATTCACTCAACAAACTCGTGGTTGGGGTCAAGGAGTATGTGTCAAGGGCCTGCAATGCAAGTGTCAAGCGAGCTCCCTATTGGGAGTGACTCTGGAATTTCTCTGGCAAAGGGGCTGGGGTCCCTGTGGACCCCCTGCTGGGTCACTACCCTTTCCTTCCTTCATTTGTTCATTCCTTCATTCACTCAGGCCTGAGAGAGGCTGAGGTCTCTTAAGGTGATCCTCCCTCCCGCAGTGATGGTGCCCAGATGCAGACGTGCTAGAGCACAGCATCCTTGTCTGGTTCTCTTGTGAGAACCACGCCTGGCTTCACCACAGCCGTAACTGTGGACCTGCCGGTTGGACACGCCGTGTTCCTCCTCCTCCGTCTCGTAGGAGCTCTGCCCACTGCCCTCAGTGACATCCGAGTGTGCAAAATGGCTGTTTATCCAATTCGGCAAGTCGTGGAATTGAGGTGAAAGTCTAGAATATCCATACCCCTGGACACTTATGTCTTGGGTGCAAGTCCAGCTGATGTTTCAGGGTCCACGTTCCATCAGGGGTGGTGACAGGGTCAAGGGCAGGGGCATGCTGGCCAATGGTCAGGACCTGGCTCTCCAGGGAAAAGAACCAGCATGTGTGCACAGTTTAAAAGCTGATGTGAAGGACAGTGGTACACAGATAATAATATGCTGATATCATGTAATAACAGCACACAATCCTCTATTGTCAGCAGGCTCCCCCAAAAGGTGCATATATGGGCATATATGTTTATTAGCTAAACTGATATACAGGCTGTGTAGTACACAATTCACAAAATATACTAGTAGACAGGACTCTGGTGTAGATTCCAGAGAACCTGGGGCCTCACGGATGCTTTTGTGGATGTTTGCTCAGCTCCCGTTTCCCAGCCACGCGTGGTGAGAGAATTGAGGACTTAAATACCATCTTGGACTGGACAAAGGAAAGGGGTTTGGGGATAATAAGTTATGGAAAGGCAGCCAGGAAGCCCGGTGAACAAGGGTGTTTAGTGGCGTTTGTGATGCAGATTCAAGTCGGTGCTATGTCCATTGATGAGAATTGTTAAGATGCCTCCTCTTCCAGCTATGGGAGAAGGAGAGGTCCCTACAAGTGGGCATTTCCTTTATGAAGGTGAATTTCCTCTACAGAGAAAAGCTTGTGCCCTGTTCTTTTATTTTTTTTTTTTTTAAACATCTTTATTGGATGTACCCTGTTAAAGTTTTTCCTGCATCTGCTGGTTTTCAGTGGCCTTCCGCTCAGAATAATCCTTATGCCAAATGGGCACATTTTGGGTTGATGAGTTCTGGTTTCCTTCATTTGAAACTCACTGGTTTTCCCTTAAAAAGCAAAATGGGAATCCCTGTGAGATCCCAGGAGTCACCTGAGCCCCTCGGTTTGGAATCGTTGAGACCTGGCCCAACTGGAATAGGATCTAGGAGGGTCAGTACTCCATTTGTCTGCGAAGGGGGTGTGACAGGGTGGGTGGTTGGGAGGGGTGCAGACCCACCCCTGTTCTCCTAATAAGGACAGCAGAGGTGTGTGTCCCTATGTCAGAGCTGACCACACTCCCACCTGGGGGCCCTGTGGTGCAGTCGTCCCACACTGCAGAGTCCTGAGGGTGGGGTTTGGGGGTCTGAGCCCTGGCCTGAGACCTGTGTGGGGGAATGTGTGGGCCATCGTAGCTGGATGGCACCAGGATGCAATCACTCCCATGTGTGCTGCGTGGCGGAGTCTAGCTCCAGCCACCTGGACACCTGCTGTCTGAGTGTCACATGCCCCCAGTGGTCTGTGGTTCCATGCTCACTCCTAGGGGGTGGGCATTTATGAGACAGGGCGTGAGCTGAGAGAGCCACAGGACAGGCTGTGAGGGAAGATGGAGGCGGGGTGCTAGTTGAATATCTCTCATAGATGGGGAGAGGTATGGTCTCTGCTGCTGCTGAGGCAGAGCAAGAACCAAGGAGGGTTGGCTGTTGGTGTGCTCAATGCCGTGTAGGGGTGGAAAAACTTTTCCTCTACCCGCTTATGTTCTGTACCAGGGATCAGCAAATTAAACTGACAAACGACAGATTAACAGGAACAAAAGGTTTATTATGTCTGTGTACAGAGCCCTTCACAAAAAAGAAGTGGAGACCCAAAGAGACAGACTTAAAGACTTATGTGCCATTTTGACCAAGTGTGATAAGTTAGTAGAGAAGTGACAAGACAAAGGAAAACAGGTTTCAGCTTCTGATGGCAGTAAGTTGTGGGACGGTAAAGAAATGGGAAATAATGGAAGACAAAGATGATTTAGTGAGGTTTGTTCCGCAGACTGAAGTCGGAACCTTCTCAGATGATAAGACTTCTTCTCCCCTTCCTGGTACAGGAGAGGGAGGGGGACATCCTCACAAAGCGATAAGGCAGATGGGGAAGGGCAGAGTTTTTCTTTTCGCTGCTTCTCAATTGCCTTTGACTCAAAATGACCCTTATGCCAAAGTGGTACGTTTGGGGTGGCAAATTCTGATCCTCTTCAGCTATATACAGAGAGTTTCTAACAGCTGGAGATGGTCCTGGTGCATGGGCCTCCTCCAGACTAGAGGGAACTCTTCCCCCTCGGAGGAGAGGGTCCAAAATGTCGGGGTGATGACCAACACACTGCATGGTTATCGTGAACCTGAGTTCTGAGCTCCTCACATGCTTTAGCTCACGGAATCCACCCTACCGCCCTGTGAGATGGGCACTATTACCAATCCCATTTTACAGGTGAGAAATCGAGGCATGGATGCTGGGGTGACTGGTGGAGCTCAGCTGCAAACCCAGCTCTTCACCACTTCTCCATAGAGAATGGTGTCTGAGTTTCCTGGGGCTGCCGTAACAAACACCACAGACCAGGTGGTTAAACAACGGACATTTATTATCTCACGGGTTCTGGAGGCTAGAGCTCTGAGTTCAAGGTGCGGGCAGAGTTGTTTCTCCTGAGGTCTCCCTCCTTGACGTGTAGACAGACATCTTCTCTTCCTGCTGTGTCCTCTTTCCATTAGAACCTGAGCCAGACGGTGATGAAAGCAGCAAAAACAGATTTTATTCAGGAGCTATTGCAATGGGGGAAAAGAAGCCCCTGTATAGAACCAGACTCCATCCTGAATTCCCCGAGGGCAGGGGGTTTACAATTGATGAGCAGAATGAGGGGGTCACGACGGACACTTGCTAAGAGTAGACATCAGGGGTCAGCGGGGGTTCTTACCAAACTGACCTACCGGAATCCTTGCGACCAGGCATTACCTAGGGGAGGTGGGGGATGAGGAGCCGATCAGATATCTGGGGTGACCTGGTATCTGGGGTGACCAGATATCGAGGGAGGGTCCTCTGCAGAGGAGGAAAGAACATCTTCTCCTCTGCCCCTTCTCCGGCTGGGGCCCCATGCACAAGACTGGCCAAGGACAGATCAACAAGAGAAGGGCACACACGAGTTCATTAGGATGATGTTGGTTCACAGAAGCATTCATGGTGTCACACATACGCACGGGGGCAACCGGTGATGATCACCCCAAGGGTGAATAGAACTTGGGCTGGTCACCCATCTTGGACTGTTCAAAGAAAGAGGCTTGGGCTTCTTTTCAGGGGAGTAAGTTACAGAAAGGCAGCCAGGAAACCATGGTGGACAAGGGTGTTTAGTGAGGTTTGTTCAATGGGCATCTCCTCTGTAAATGTGAATTTTCTTTGCAGGAGGAAAGCTTGTGCCCTGATCTAGAGCTTTTCTTACATCTGCTGGTTCTCAGTAGCCTTTAGATCAAAGTTACCCACATGCCAAAGAAGCACATTCTGGGGTGGTGTGTTCTGGTGCCATCATTTCTCCATGGACTCAGCAGGATTCTTGCTGAGACTGAGCTGTGCAGGCCCAGCAAGGATGGGGCCAAGGTTGAAGCCAGGGATGGGACCTGGGTGAGATATGCTTGAGGAGAGGCTTGGTCACCTCGTGTGGTCCTGGGTGTGCACCTTGTGTCTCTGTGTCCTGATATCGTCTTCTGATAAGGACACCAGTCCTATGGGATCTGTTATTTCAGAGTGAAGGGGGATTGTGTACCCCCCAGGGAAAGAGACATCCACAGCTTGACCCCAGGGCCTCAGGACGTGTCCTCATTTGGAAGTAGGACCTGGTTTTGTAAGTAGGTAATACAAGGGCATTAGGGTGGCCCTAATCCTGTGTGACTGTGTCTTTATAAGATGAGGGGAGACACACAGAGGAGAAGCCACATGAAGACAGAGACAGAGGTGGGAGGGATGCAACCACAAGTCCAGGGACTCTTGGAGCCCCCAGAAGCTGGAAGAGGCAGGAAGGACCCTCCCCTGGAGCCTCAGTCCTTCCCAAGTAGACAGTTTCCATGAGTGGGCCTGAAATAAAGGTGGTGCCATGACCCCTGACCCTTCTGTGTTCCCCGCATGGTGCCCTGGGGACAGCTCTCACAGGATGCTGACCAGCGAGGTATTTTCACATGAGACCGTAGGGCGCTGGCCCCCTAAACATGCAGGCCCATCTTGCCCTTCCTCCTAGGATCTGGTCACATGGAGTGTCTGTGCACCAGGTAGGGCTGGGCTTTCGGCCTCTGCACAGGACCTCTGGGTGTTGGTTAAAAGTGCAGGTTATGCCCCAAGAATAATGGAAGGTAAACTTCTCATCGGCCCTATGCAGTGTGGGCAGGGAGTCATAATTATAGAGTTAAAAGCAGAGGGAGTGAATATTACTCAGCCATGAAAAGGAGTGAAGCACTGACATAGGCTATAACATGGATGAACCTCAAAAACATGATGCTCAGCGAGAGAAGCCGGACACAGAAGGACAATTCGTGTGTTGCTCCATTTATACGAGACATCCAGAACAGGCAAATCCATAGGGACAGAAAGTGGATTAGTTATGTCGGGGCTGTGGGAGATGAGGGGTGACCTCTAAGGGGTGGGCGTTTGGAGGAGAGAGTGGAAATGTTCTAAAATGGATTGTGTCGATGGTTGCACAACCCTGTGAATATATAAAACACCGCTGAGCTTTAAACTTAAAATGGATGAATTGCGTGGTATGGGAATTAAATCTCAACGAAGTTATCAAAGGTGAAAACCTGGAGGCCTCCAGTTTTGTGGCGTCAGACAGAACCTGCATGTCTGAAAGCCCCATTACGTCCAACCAGGCAGTCTGGGGGCACCTCATGAAATTCTCCCCATGGTATCAGACACGTGGGCCCTAGCATGGTTAGACCTCAGCCAGTGAGGCTGGATTTTGTGGCCCCGCCATCCTCTCTTAGAAACGGTGGCGTCATCTCCGTAGCAGGAGGTGGGTCAGCTTGAACCCCGCTTCTTTCATCTGCACATTTCTTCTTTCTCTCCCAGCAATGGTGACAGCCGAACTGTGCCAGAGCAACCAAAGCAAGGGCGTCATGCACAGGATGACCGAGAGGTTTGACCAGGAGGGGTGGGCTCCTCAGAGGCAGTGACCCAGGACTGAGGTCCCAGAGCCTCCTTCTGAGTGTCATGGCCCCAATGCCCCATTCACGGGAGTTGCCATCTGGCTTGATGGTTGAAGAAGCCACAGCATCGAGATTTCACTGGTAGAAACCATCCTCCTTTGCTTCCCTGGGAGAAGCAGGCCTCCTTCTACTTTGTTGGGGAGGCCCCCGTTCTTTTTTTTTTTTTTTTTTTTTCCTTTTTAAAAATTAACTTCATTGAGGGATAATTTATTTAAAGTAAAATTCACCAAATTTAAGGATGCACATTAATTTTTCACAATGTATACAGTCATGTAATCAACACCACAATCATGATAAAGAATCTTCAGAAAGTTGAGATGTTCCTTTTTAATTGGATCCAGGTAGAGTACAGTGTTAAAATCTTTCTGTCCATGATGATATTTTCATAGTCCTGGTAATCAGATCTTTTTTTTTCCTTTTAAAGAAAGTTCCAAGGGTTTTACTGGCTATTGGAATTTTTTATTGGTATTTCTTTAATTGATTATCTTTTTATTTTTTATTTTATTTATTTATTTTTTTAACATCTTTATTGAAGTATAATTGCTTCACAATGGTGTGTTAGTTTCTGCCTTATAACAAAGTGAATCAGCTACACATATACACACGTTCCCAAATCTCCACCCTCCCGCATCTCCCTCCCTCCCACCCTCCCCATCCCACCCCCCCAGGTGGTCACAAAGCACCGAGCTGATCTCCCTGTGCTATGCGGCTGCTTCCCACTAGCTAGCTATTTTACATTTGGTAGTGTATATATGTCCATGACACTCTCTCACCCTGTCACATCTCACCCCTCCCCCTCCCCATATCCTCAAGTCCATTTTTTAGTAGGTCTGTGTCTTTATTCCCATCTTACCACTAGGTTCTACATGACTTTTTTTTTTTTCCTTAGATTCCATATATATGTGTTAGCATACTGTATTTGTTTTTCTCTTTCTGACTTACTTCACTCTGTATGACAGACTCTAACTCCATCCACCTCATTACAAGTACCTCCATTTCATTTCTTTTTATGTCTGAGTAATATTCCATTGTATATATGTGCCACATCTTCTTTATCCATTCATCTGATGATGGACACTTAGGTTGCTTCCATGTCCTGGCTATTGTAAATAGAGCTGCAATGAACATTTTGGTACATGACTCTTTTTGAATTATGGTTTTCTCAGGGTATATGCCCAGTAGTGGGATTGCTGGGTCGTATGGTAGTTCTATTTTTAGTTTTTTAAGGAACCTCCATACTGTTCTCCATAGTGGCTGTATCAATTTACATTCCCACCAACAGTGCAAGAGTGTTCCCTTTTCTCCACACTCTCTCCAGCATTTATTGTTTGTAGATTTTTTGATGATGGCCATTCTGACTGGTGTGAGATGATACCTCATTGTAGTTTTGATTTGCATTTCTCTAATGATTAATGATGTTGAGCATTCTTTCATGTGTCTGTTGGCCATCTGTATGTCTTCTTTGGAGAAATGTCTATTTAGGTCTTCTGCCCATTTTTGGATTGGGTTGTTTGTTTTTTTGTTATTGAGCTGCATGAGCTGCTTGTAAATCTTGGAGATTAATCCTTTGTCAGTTGCTTCGTTTGCAAATATTTTCTCCCATTCTGAGGGTTGTCTTTTCATCTTGTTTATGGTTTCCTTTGCTGTGCAAAAGCTTTTAAGTTTCATTAGGTCCCATTTGTTTATTTGTGTTTTTATTTCCATTTCTCTAGGAGTTGGGTCAAAAAGGATCTTGCTGTGATGTATGTCATAGAGTGTTCTGCCTACGTTTTCTTCTAAGAGTTTGATAGTGTCTGGCTTTACACTTAGGTCCTTAATCCATTTTGAGTTTATTTTTGTGTATGGTGTCAGGGAGCGTTCTAATTTCATACTTTTACATGTACCTGTCCAATTTTCCCAGCACCACTTATTGAAGAGGCTGTCTTTTCTCCACTGTATATGCTTGCCTCCTTTATCAAAGATAAGGTGACCATATGTGCGTGGGTTTATCTCTGGGCTTTCTATCCTGTTCCATTGATCTATATTTCTGTTTTTGTGCCAGTACCAAACTGTCTTGATTACTGTAGCTTTGTAATATAGTCTGAAGTCAGGGAGCCTGATTCCCCCAGCTCCATTTTTCGTTCTCAAGATTGTTTTGGCTATTCGGGGTCTTTTGTGTCTCCATACAAATTGTGAAATTTTTTGTTCTAGTTCTGTGAAAAATGCCAGTGGTAGTTTGATAGGGATTGCATTGAATCTGTAGATTGCTTTGGGTAGTAGAGTCATTTTCACAATGTTGATTCTTCCAATCCAGGAACATGGTATATCTCTCCATCTATTTGTATCATCTTTAATTTCTTTCATCAGTGTCTTATAATTTTCTGCATACAGGTCTTTTGTCTCCTTAGGTAGGTTTATTCCTAGATATTTTATTCTTTTTGTTGCAGTGGTAAATGGGAGTGTTTTCTTAATTTCACTTTCAGATTTTTCGTCATTAGTGTATAGAAATGCAAGAGATTTCTGTGCATTAATTTTGTATCCTGCTACTTTACCAAATTCATTGATTAGCTCTAGGAGTTTTCTGGTAGCATCTTTAGGATTCTCTATGTATAGTATCATGTCATCTGCAAACAGTGACAGCTTTACTTCTTCTTTTCCGATTTGGATTCCTTTTATTTCTTTGTCTTCTCTGATTGCTGTGGCTAACACTTCCAAAACTATGTTGAATAATAGTGGTGAGAGTGGGCAACCTTGTCTTGTTCCTGATCTTAGTGGAAATGGTTTCAGTTTTTCACCATTGAGGTCAATGTTGGCTGTGGGTTTGTCATATATGGCCTTTATTATGTTGAGGAAAGTTCCCTCTATGCCTACTTTCTGCAGGACTTTTATCATAAATGGGTGTTGAATTTTGTTGAAAGCTTTCTCTGCATCTATTGAGATGATCATATGGTTTTTCTCCTTCAATTTGTTAATATGGTGTATCACGTTGATTGATTTGCGTATATTGAAGAATCCTTGCATTCCTGGGATAAACCCCCCTTGATCATGGTGTATGATCCTTTTAATGTGCTGTTGGATTCTGTTTGCTAGTATTTTGTTGAGGATTTTTTCATCATTGTTCATCAGTGATATTGGCCTGTAGTTTTCTTTCTTTGTGACATCTTTGTCTGGTTTTGGTATCAGGGTGATGGTGGCCTCGTAGAATGAGTTGGGGAGTGTTCCTCCCTCTGCAATATTTTGGAAGAGTTTGAGAAGGATAGGTGTTAGCTCTTCTCTAAATGTTTGATAGAATTCGCCTGTGAAGCCATCTGGTCCTGGGCTTTTGTTTGTTGGAAGATTTTTAATCACTGTTTCCATTTCAGTGCTTGTGATTGGTCTGTTCATATTTTCTATTTCTTCTTGGTTCAGTCTCGGCAGTTTGTGCATTTCTAAGAATCTGTGCGTTTCTTCCAGGTTGTCCATTTTATTGGCATAGAGTTGCTTGTACTAATCTCTCATGATCGTTTGTATTTCTGCAGTGTCAGTGGTTACTTCTCCTTTTTCATTTCTAATTCTATTGATTTGAGTCTTCTCCCTTTTTCTCTTGATGAGTCTGGCTAATGGTTTATCAATTTTGTTTATCTTCTCGAAGAACCAGCTTTTAGTTTCATTGATTTTTGCTATTGTTTCCTTCATTTCTTTTTTATTTATTTCTGATCTGATCTTTATGATTTCTTTCCTTCTGCTAGCTTTGGGGTTTTTTTGCTCTTCTTTCTCTAATTGCTTTAGGTGCAAGGTTAGGTTGTTTATTCGAGATGTTTCCTATTTCTTGATGTAGGCTTGTATTGCTATAAACTTCCCTCTTAGAACTGCTTTTGCTGCATCCCATAGGTTTTGGGTCGTCGTGTCTCCATTGTCATTTGTTTCTAGGTATTTTTTGATTTCCCCTTTGATTTCTTCAGTGATCACTTCGTTATTAAGTAGTGTATTGTGTAGCCTCCATGTGTTTGTATTTTTTACAGATCTTTTCCGGTAATTGATATCTAGTCTCATAGAGTTGTGGTCGGAAAAGATACTTGATACAATTTCAATTTTCTTAAATTTACCAAGGCTTAATTTGTGACCCAAGATATGATCTATCCTGGAGAATGTTCCATGAGCACTTGAGAAGAATGTGTATTCTGTTGTTTTGGGGTGGAATGTCCTATAAATATCAATTAAGTCCATCTTGTTTAATGTATCATTTAAAGCTTGTGTTTCCTTATTTATTTTCATTTTGGATGATCTGTCCATTGGTGAAAGTGGGGTGTTAAAGTCCCCTACTATGATTGTGTTACTGTCGATTTCCCCTTTTATGGCTGTTAGTAGTTGCCTTATGTATTGAGGTGCTCCTATGTTGGGTGCATAAATATTTACAATTGTTATATCTTCTTCTTGGATCGATCCCTGAATCATTATATAGTGTCCTTCTTTGTCTCTCGTAATAGTCTTTATTTTAAAGTCTATTTTGTCTGATATGAGAATTGCTACTCCAGCTTTCTTTTGATTTCCATTTGCATGGAATATCTTTTTCCATCCCCTCACTTTCAGTCTATGTGTCTCTAGGTCTGAAGTGGGTCTCTTGTAGACAGCATATATATGGGTCTTGCTTTTGTATCCATTCAGCCAGTCTGTGTCTTTTGGTGGGAGCATTTAATCCATTTACATTTAAGGTAATTATCGATATGTATGTTCCTATGCCCATTTTCTTAAATATTTTGTGTTTGTTATTGTAGGTGTTTTCCTTCTCTTGTGTTTCTTGCCTAGAGAAGTTCCTTTAGCATTTGTTGTAAAGCTGGTTTGGTGGTGCTGAACTCTCTCAGCTTTTGCTTGTCTGTAAAGGTTTTAATTTCTCCATCAAATATGAATGAGATCCTTGCTGGGTAGAGTAACCTTGGTTGTAGGTTTTTCTCCTTCATGACTTTAACTATATCCTGCCACTCCCTTCTGGCTTGCAGAGTTTCTGCTGAAAGATCAGCTGTTAACCTTATGGGGATTCCCTTGTGTGTTATTTGTTGTTTTTCCCTTGCTGCTTTTAATATGTTTTCTTTATATTTAATTTTTGATAGTTTGATTAATATGTGTCTTGGGTTTATCCTGTATGGGACCCTCTGTGCTTCCAGGACTTGATTAACTATTCCCTTTCCCATATTAGGGAAGTTTTCAACTATAATCTCTTCAAATATTTTCTCAGTCCCTTTCTTTTTCTCTTCTTCTTCTGGGACCCCTATAATTCGAATGTTGGTGCGTTTAATGTTGTCCCAGAGGTCTCTGAGACTGTCCTCAGTTCTTTTCATTCTTTTTTCTTTATTCTGCTCTGCAGTAGTTATTTCCACTATTTTATCTTCCAGGTCACTTATCTGTTCTTCTGCCTCAGTTATTCTGCTATTGATCCCGTCTAGAGTATTTTTTATTTCATTTATTGTGTTTTTCATCGTTGCTTGGTTCCTCTTTAGTTCTTCTACATCCTTGTTAAATGTTTCTTGAATTTTGTCTATTCTATTTCCAAGATTTTGGATCATCTTTACTATCATTATTCTGAATTCTTTTTCAGGTAGACTGCCTATTTCCTCTTCATTTGTTAGGTCTGGTGGGTTTTGACCCTGCTCCTTCACCTGCTGTGTGGTTTTTTGTCTTCTCATTTTGCTTATCTTACTGTGTTTGGGGTCTCCTTTTCACAGGCTGCAGGTTCGTAGTTCCCGTTGTTTTTGGTATCTGTCCCCAGTGGCTAAGGTTGGTTCAGTGGGTTGTGTAGGCTTCCTGGTGGAGGGGACTAGTGCCTGTGTTCTGGTGGATGAGGTTGGATCTTGTCTTTCTGGTGGGCACGTCCACGTCTGGTGGTGTGTTTTGGGGTGTCTCTGGCCTTATTATGATTTTAGGCAGTCTCTCTGCTAATGGATGGGGTTGTGTTCCTGTCTTGCTAGTTGTTTGGCATAGGGTGTCCAGCACTGTAGCTTGCTGGTCGTTGAGTGAAGCTGGGTCTTGATGTTGAGATGGAGATCTCTGAAAGATTTTCGCCATTTGGTATTATGTGGAGCTGGCAGGTCTCTTGTGGACCAGTGTCCTGAAGTTGGCTCTTCCACCTCAGAGGCACAGCCCTGATGCCTGGCTGGAGCACCAAGAGCCTTTCATCCACACGGCTCAGAATAAAAGGGAGAAAAAAATAGAAAGAAAGAAAGAAAGAAAGAGGATAAAATAAAATAAAGCTATTATAATAAAAAATAGAAAAAAATTATTAAGAATAAATGTATTCAGAAAAAAAACTTTTTAATTTTTAAAAATAGATTTATTAATTTTTTATAGTAAAAATAAGAAAAAAATTAAGAAAAAATTTATTAAGAAAAAGATTTTTTTTAAGTAAAAAATAAGAAAAAACTTATTAAAATTTTTTTTAATTTCTAAAAATAGAAAATAAGGAAAAAATTATTAAGAAAACATTTATTAGGAAAAAAAAATTTTTAAGTTAAAAAAAAAAACAAAACGGACGGACCTAACCCTAGGACTAATGGTGAAAGCAAAGCTATACAGACAAAATCTCACCCAGTAGCATACACATATACACTCACAAAAAAAGGAAAAGGGGAAAAATTAATATATCCTGCTCCCAAAGTCCACCTCTTGAATTTGGGATGATTCGTTGTCTATTCAGGTATTCAACAGATGCAGGCACATCAAGTTGTTTGTGGAGCTTTAATCCGCTGCTTCTGAGGCTGCTGGGAGAGATTTCCCTTTCTCTTCTTTGTTCTTACAGCTCCCGGGGTTCAGCTTTGGATTTGGACCCGCCTCTGCATGTAGGTCGCCTGAGGGCGTCTGTTCCCCGCCCAGACAGGACGGGGTTAAAGGAGCAGCTGATTCGGGGGCTCTGGCTCACTCAGGCTGGGGGGAGGGAGGGGTACGGATGTGGGGAGAGCCTGTGGCGGCAGAGGCTGGCGCGACATTGTAGCAGCCTGAGGGGCGCCCTGCGTTCTCCCGGAGAAGTTGTCCCTGGATCACAGGACCCTGGCAGTGGCGAGCTGCACCGGCTCCCGGGAGGGGCGGTGTGGAGAGTGACCTGTGCTCGCACACAGGCTTCTTGGTGGCGGCAGCAGCAGCCTTAGCGTCTCCTGCCCGCCTCTGGGGTCCGTGCTGATAACCGCGGCTCGCGCCCGTCTCTGGGGTCCGCGCTGTTAGCCGCGTCTCATGCCCGCCTCTGGAGTTTGTTTAGGCGGCGCTCTGAATCCCCTCTCCTTGCGCGCCGCGAAACAAAGAGGCAAAAAAATGTCTCTTGCTTCTTCGGCAGCTGCAGACTTTTTCCCGGACTCCCTCCCGGCTAGCTGTGGCGCACTAGCCCCTTCAGGCTGTGTGCACGCCGCCAACCCCAGTCCTCTCCCTGGGATCTGACCGAAGCCCAAGCCTCAGCTCCCAGCCCCGCCCGCCCCGGCGGGGGAGCAGACAAGCCTCTTGGGCTGGTGAGCGCTGCTCGGCACCGAGCCTCTGTGCAGGAGTCTCTCCGCTTTTCCCTCTGCGCCCCTGTTGCTGTGGGATCCGCGCTGATAGCCGCGGCTCACGCCCGCCTCTGGGGTCCGCACTGATAGCCGCGGCTCGCGCCCGTCTCTGGAGTTCGTTAAGGCGGCGCTCTGAATCCCCTCTTCTTGCGCGCCGCGAAACAAAGAGGCAAGAAAAAGTCTCTTGCCTCTTCGGCAGCTGCAGACTTTTTCCCTGGACTCCCTCCCGGCTAGCACCGAAGCCCGAGCCTCAGCTCCCAGCCCCCGCCCGCCCCGGCGGCTGAGCAGACAAGCCTCTCCAGCTGGTGAGTGCTACTCAGCACTGATCCTCTTTGCGGGAATCTCTCCGCTTTGCCTTCCGCACCCCTGTGGCTGCGCTCTCCTCCGTGGCTCCGAAGCTTCCCCCCTCCGCCACCCGCAGTCTCCGCCCGCGAAGGGGCTTCCTAGTGTGTGGAAACCTTTCCTCCTTCACAGCTCCCTCCCACTGGTGCAGGTCCCGTCCCTATTCTTTTGTCTCTGTTATTTCTTTTTTCTTTTGCCCTACCCAAGTACGTGGGGATTTTCTTGCCTTTTGGGAGGTCTGACGTCTTCTGCCAGCGTTCAGTGGGTGTTCTGTAGGAGCAGTTCCACGTGTAGATGTATTTCTACTGTATCTGTGGGAAGGAAGGTGATCTCCGCGTCTTACTCTTCCGCCATCTTGCCCCTCTCACTGCCCCTGTTCTTTATAAACAAAAATGATAAACTTTAATATTAAGAATTATGTTACATACATGTAAGGAATTCCTTGGTGGCCCAGTGGTTAGGACTCGCGCTTTCACTGCTGAGGGCACAGGTTCAATCCCTGGTCGGGGAACTAAGATTCCATAAGCCATGCGGTGTAGCCAAAGGAAAAAAAAAAAAAAAAAAAAGAAAAGAATTTTGTTACATATACATGTAAAGAATAATCATAAAGATCAAGGGATAGAACATGACAAGTGGGCACCCAGGAGTACCCTTCCCTTGTCAAGCTTCCTCCGCACGCTGCGGCAGCTGTTCTCCCAATCCTGTGACAGTAATCTTGTCCTCAGAGTTTACCCCCAGGCACACGTCCATAAATAACGCAGCCCAGCTCTGCCTAGTTCCCAGCTCTGAACACAGGTTTACTGCGCATGTGGCTTTGTTGCTCGTGGTGGCTCAACATTGTGTCCATGAGACTCTTTCATCTTGTGGATATAGTTTTTTTAAATCATTTTTATAGCTTTTAATAATTTTAAATTAAAACAATTGCTGTGGAATATTGCTTCGTATGAGCATGCATAGTTCATTTCTGTATCCAATTGTGATGGCCTTCAGGTTGGTTTTGGCTTTGGCTGCTGTGGCTATGTAGTCCATGTCTGTGTGTCCTGGTGCGGCGCTCGTGGGTGTGTATTTAACTGGGAGCAGCACTGTGGGTCCCTGTGTGCGCGGATTTCACTACCTGAGGCCAGATTGTTTCAGAAGTGGGTGCATCCTCGCCGTGTATTAGGCTTTCCATTGCTCCACATCCTGCTGATATTTGATACAGTGTCTTTAATGTTTGCCAGTCTGGTACGTGTATGCATAGTTTTTCTGGGTTATTAGTAAAGTTGTGCATCTTGTTGCATTCATGGACTATTTCCTGTTGTTTGTTTTTAAAGTTTTAAAAATTGTGGTCAAATACACGTAACATAAAATTTACCGTCTTAACCATTTTAGTGCACATTTCAAGGTCATGAAGTAATTCATACTGTTGTGTAACCATGACCACCATCCATCTCCAAACTTTTTCATCTTGCAAAACTGAAACTGTTCCCATTAAACACACTAACTCCCCATTCCCCTCCCTCAACCTCTGGAACCCACCATCCTACTTTCTGTCTCTATGGATCTGACTGCTCTAGGGGCCTTGTATGAGTGGAATCAAACATTATTTGTTCTTTTGTGTCTGGCTTACGTCACTGAACATAATGCCCTCAAGGTTCATCCCTACTGCAGCCTGTGTCAGAACTGCCTTCCTTTTTAGGCTGAAGAACATTCCATTGTATGGGTGGACCATGGTTTGCTTCTCTATTCATCCATCAGTGGACACAAGTAATATGTACATTAATTTCTCACATCATAAATGTTTGTCGAATAACTTCAGAAAGTCCTATGAATCAAAAGTTATTTACCATTAACTTTTTCTTAAACTTTTTATTTTGAAAAACATCAAAGCTAAGGAAAAGGGAAAAATACATATGCGCTTCACTGGTTTTCGGGAATTAATACTTTATAGTATTTACTTTATTCCCTGTGTGTGCACTATGCCTGTGCATGTGCCTGTGTATACATGTGCTGCGCATGTGTGTGTGTAAGGGCATCTGTGCATTTGCACACACACGTTAGTGTGTGCATGGGCATATGTGTGCTATGTATGCATGTGTACGTGTGTTCATATGCTAGTGTATGCATATATTTGTGCTGTGCACGTGCATATGTTAGTGTGTGTGCCTGTGCACGCATGTGTGTACACCTGTGTGTGTTTGCCGGAACCACTTGCAAGTTGATTACAGGCTGAATTGGGCCCCAAATATGTCAGCACACATCTGCTCAGATGATCCTGTGTAACCATGTAAAGGTCATGGATCTCGGGCGTTTAAATGAGTGGAGCAGAATGTCCTAACACAGAGTCTGTCTTCTGATTGCTGTAACTGTCTCAGTAACGTCCTTCACGCCTTCATTAAGTCCCATTCAGGGTCCACCTTAGGCCCCCATTACATTCAGTCATCTGCCCCAGGTCCCCTTTAAGCTACAAGTCACAGTTGGAGAGCCCGGCCAGGGCCAGGGTGCACCCCTCCTGTTGCCCTGGCCTCCTGTGTTCCTATCGCTCAGTGTGGCCCCAACTTGGATGGGACTAGCGCCTCTTTCCTGGGAGGGTCCCGACGCCCAGACAGGAGGGTTTATCCATTCGTTCTCCACTTGGATGGCCTCTGTGCCCCAACCTCTTCCCCCTGTTCTTCCTTCAGAGACAGCGAGGTACACGCTCTGGGCATCATCCCTGGTGCACGAAGCCACCTGCCCAGGAGCCATGAGCCCTCTCTGCTGCTGGGAAGCAGGACCTGAGCGTGGTGCCCTCGGCTGCCCTGAATGCGCTCCACCTGAAATCAGAGGGCGGGATGGACTGTCCTGCCTGGGCTTCCAGTGCGGCCGCCTCCCGAGAGGAGCCCGGGGCGCTGGAATCAGGCCACTGCTGGTCTGTCCTTGCAGGAGACCGGGCCACACTACAAGAAGTTCCTAGCTTACTCCAGGATCCTGGCCATCACGTGGCCAGAGAAATTGGTATCGTTTTTGTTTCACACGTTGAAATGTTTGATGACAGAAAGATTTTGTTCAGTTTCCTGATGTGGGTGAAGTGTGGAGTCTGACATTTTCCTAGATATGTACATCCTGGTTCCTACAAGAGGGTGAGCCCCTGTCCAGAGATGAGAGACCCCACGTGTGTGACCTGTGCCTCCTGGGAGAGCAGCCCTAAGCTAGTTTAAAGCTGGCCAAGTTCTGTCTACACGGTAGATTTAGACCGTCCCGTGTTCTGTCTATACTGAGTATGCTTAGATCTGACCATATGCTGTCTGCAGTGAGAACATTTAGACCTGACTGTGTTCTGTGTGCACTAGGACGTGGAGACCTGGGTAGAGACCAGGCCTGGCCTCAGTCCTGGGAGCTTCAGGGCGGACGTGGAGACCTGGCTAGAGACCAGGCCTGGCCTCAGTCCTGGGAGCTTCAGGGGGGACGTGGAGACCTGGGTAGAGACACCAGGCCTGGCCTCAGTCCTGGGAGCTTCAGGGTGGACGTGGAGACCTGGGTAGAGACGAGGCCTGGCCTCAGCCCTGGGAGCTTCAGGGCAGACGTGGAGACCTGGGTAGAGACACCAGGCCTGGCCTCAGCCCTGGGAGCTTCAGGATGGACGTGGAGACCTGGGTAGACACCAGGCCTGGCCTCATTCCTGGGAGCTTCAGGGCGGACGTGGAGACCTGGCTAGAGACAAGGCCTGGCCTCAGTCCTGGGAGCCTCAGGGCGGACGTGGAGACCTGGGTAGAGACACCAGGCCTGGCCTCAGTCCTGGGAGCTTCAGGGCGGACGTGGAGACCTGGGTAGAGACAAGGCCTGGCCTCAGTCCTGGGAGCTTCAGGGCGGACCTGGAGACCTGGGTGGAGACCAGGCCTGGCCTCAGTCCTGGGAGCCTCAGGGCGGACGTGGAGACCTGGGTAGAGACCAGGCCTGGCTTCAGTCCTGGGAGCTTCAGGGTGGACGTGGAGACCTGGGTAGACACCAGGCCTGGCCTTAGCCCTGGGAGCTTCAGGGCGGACGTGGAGACCTGGGTAGAGACCAGGCCTGGCCTCAGTCCTGGGAGCTTCAGGGCGGACGTGGAGACCTGGGTAGACACCAGGCCTGGCCTTAGCCCTGGGAGCTTCAGGGCGGACGTGGAGACCTGGGTAGACACCAGGCCTGGCCTCAGTTCTGGGAAGCTCCGTGCCTGTGTCTGAATGTCAGTGCTCAGATGTCTGGGGTCTGGAGTTGAGGCAGGCTTGTCTGGGTAACAGCCACTGCTCTGAGTGTGGTTCATGGCCCTCCCCGGGGTCAGTGCTGTGCTAGGGGCCTTGGTCCTTACCCCTGTGAGGTTCACCTTACCTGGGGCTCATGGAGACTCCTCAGGTGGGCTCTGTGGTAATTATTCCAGTTCACCAGCATGCACAGGGTGAGGAGAAAGGCAGGGTTACCTGGTGAGTTGATTGCTGGGCACGTGGATCGCGGCTTAAGGCCGATGGGCAGCAGATGAGACGTGCCCCTGTGATCGCCTTCCAGCCGACCATCTCTGCTCAGCAGTCTGGACCTGCCCCTCCTCTTTCAGTGCTGCTGTCTCGTGAGTTTTCTCAACACCTCAGAGAGAGAGGCAAGGGCCGAGCCTGTCCGAACCAAGGTAGTGTGTTCAACTTTAGCATGAAAGTTTTAAAAACATGAAAATCACATGGAACCCAAATGAAAAGAGGGGGGGACTGACTTCTCTGGGACTGGCTTGGGGGGAGGAGATGGATCCTACACTTCTTTCTGCAGTCCCAGGAGGGCCCGGGGACCCAGCTCCTTCCCACGTTGGGGGCCCAGCCAGCACAGCCATGGTGTCCTGACCAAGGGGACCTGTGACCCCAAGGTGTGGGGTCCGAGGAGGTGGGGTCACCCTGGTGAGTGCAGACATGTGACCCAGGTGCAGGATCTGGGGAGGTGAGGTCACCCTGGAGACTGTGTTGTGGTGTCCCCAGGTGCGGGGTCTGGGGATCGTGTGGGTCTCACCCCATCTGTATGGGTCAGTCTCATGTGCAGCGGGAGACCCCATATCTGCTCTTTGCCCGCAGTGTGTCTCGTCCCTTCTGAGATTTCTAACAACTTAATTGAGGGTGTTGCCCTGATTAACCTATGGACCCTTTTCTTCTCTTAATCTTGTCACATTCATAGGGAGACAGGTACCTTTGAGCGGATTGCTGCTCCGTGTTCTGCTGAGTGACAGCCCTTGGTGGCATCATATTAATATCACAGCATATCATATATCATGTCTAAACCATGGGGATCACCGCTGTCTGGCTTCCCCTGGACACAGCTCAGGTAGCACAGACTAGGCCCCTAAGAATGGTCCCCCCACGTGCCATGTGAGGGTACAATGGTGGCCCCAGAGGTGGAGGATGGTGCTTGGGCCTCACACATTTGTGTAAAGGGGAGTCAAATTGGAATCTCAATTAACAAGACATCACTTTAAAAATTTATTTTAAGTGAAATAAAACACACATCACACACCCTTTACCATTGTCACCATTTTAAGTGCACATTTCCAAGGCATCAGGTACATTCACCTTGTTGTGGAGCCATCACCACCTTCCCTAGAACTTTTCATCTTGTAAAACCGAAATTCCACAACTATGAAAGTCTCACTGCCCACCCCCTCCTGCAGCCCCAGCACCGCTGTCCACTTCGGTCCATGAGTTGTCGACTCTAGGGCCCCCATTTGAGTGGAATCCTGCAGTGTTTGCTGATGGGTCATTTTGGAAGAGCTGACTTTCAGTCTGAAGGTCTGCCTGTTTGCATCTGAAGAATCTGCGTTTAGGGACAGGGTGTCCGGGGCACAGATGAACTGGGACCTGACCAGTCGCCTGTGGGGCCCTCTGGTCCCGTCCCTTGAGCTGTGCCTCATCTGTGTCATGGCTGTCCCCGCTGGCACCCCTGGGATGCTGGTGTCTGGGTGAGATTCCTCTGGTGCCCTGCTCCCCTGCCCTCTTCCTGCCTGTTGGGGAGGGGGCTGCTTGCTGGGTGGTCTCTGCTTCTGCGGCAGGAATGACCCTACAGGGCAGACCCACGGTGTGGGGCATGATCCCAAGAGCATGGGGCCCTCATAGGACACAGCATCAGGGCCATGACTAGTGCTCAGACCACCTCATCACCGACATGGAATGTTCCCAAGATCCCGCTCAGGAGGGTGTGGCGGGTGGCCTGGGGCCCCAGAGGCCCCATTGCTATCCTGAAGCTTGGCGAGCGCATCCACCATGGGCTCTGAATTCACCCCACGTCTCAGCCGTCTCCCTCTGTCCTGTCTTTGAACACAGGAAAACAACTTCTCCTGATTATTGTCCACAGCATAGGCCTGGTCCTGTCGAGATTAGAGTTCTTTAATTTAGGCGCCCTGGGATAGCAGCTGTTTTTAGGCCTAAAGAAGGTATAGCTCATGAGTGTAAAACATTTTCAGTTGAAACTAATATTCGATGACTAGGTCTATACTACTTGGTTGTTGACTTCTGTCAGTCATAATTCTCCTGGTTTTAGATCTGATGTGGGAATTGTAGAGGAGTCAAAATTAAAATCTTCATAATCTGTGTATTCGTAGCTTCAGAATCATTGATGGCCCATAGTTTTTATGGTTAGGGGAGGGTTATTGATTTCATGTATCATGAAGAGGATTCGTAATGATGACAGGGCAATTATAATGATGACTGGTAAATGGTTCAAATTGTCTTGTGCATCTAGTGTACGTGTATGCGTCAGCTTAGTTGTCAATATTAGTTAAGTTCTGTTTTAAAAATGGCTATTAATGTGTGATCATGAAAATGTAAAAGTTCTTCCATGACAGGTAACGTTGCACCTTGAGAGCCTAGTTGAAATGGATGTGCCATAGTGATATACAAGATTTTTGCCTATGATTTAACTTTGATGAAGTTACATAACTTATTTTTATCTCATTTATTGAGAAAGACATAACTGTCATGGTGTTGGCTTGAAACTGGTTGAAAAGAATTCGATTCCTTCCTTCCTTATTTTAAATTTACATAAGTAGGATCTTCAAACATAGGATACGGTGGACAGCATCCATGTAACCATTCTAGGTTAGTAGTTGTTACTCTACTGAGACGTCTCATTTGAATGCAAGAGCTTCTCAAATTATAAAGATTATTAGCATTACTGCTGTTAATGAGATGAATGAGCCTATAGATGAAGGATTTCATGTTGTGTGTGCATCAGCGTAGTTGGAGTAATGTAGTGACAACCCTGAAAGGCCAAGAAAGTGCTGCAGGAAGAAGATCATATTTACTACTACAAATATAACGATGAAGGGAATTTTTGCTCATGTTAAGTGTATAACCTGAGAAGAGTGGAAATCAGTGCATGAAGCCTCCTATAATAGTGAACACTGCTGCTTTTTTTATCTGTGCTCACGCTCATTGTGGTGCCACCAGACGCTCCCTCAACATGCAGAACGATGCCGGCGAGCTCGGGGGCCTGTACATGCTGCGGAAATGCTCCGCCGGCAACCGCGTCATCGGCGCCAAGGACCATGCGTCCATCCAGATGAACGTGGCTGAGGTTGACAAGGTGACAGGCAGGTTCAATGGCCAGTTTAAAACCTACGCTATCTGCGGGACCATTCGCAGTATGGGTGAGTCAGATGACTCCACTCTCCAACTGGCCAAGGCAGATGGCATCATCTCAGAGAACTTCTGCCTAGAGAGGAACCTAGGTGTGGAATGTTTGTCATAAATAAATAGTGAACCCCCCCCCCCCAAAAAAAACAGTGAACACTGCTCCCATTGACATTACATAATGGAAGTGTGCTACTTCGTAGTATGTACCATGGAGGACAATGTCCAGGGATGAATTAGCTAAGACCATTCCTGTCACACAACCTACTGTAAAAAGAAAAAGCCCAAACCTCATACATAATAGAGTGGGAGATCATGTAATATTACCTCCATGAAGAGTTGCTAATCAGATAAATACTTTCACTCCTGTCGGGATAGAAATAATTACTTCAGCTGATGTGAAGTATGTTCATGGGTTGACATCTATCCCTACTGTAAACATATGATGGGTCCACAAGATAAGTCCTAAAAAGCCAATGGACATGACTCACACTATTCCCATATATGCAAAAGGCTCTTTTTGTCCTAAATAGTATGTAATATGTGAGATTATTCCAAATCCTGGTAGGCTACAAGTAACAGACTTCAGGGTGACCAAAGAATCAAAATAGGTGTTGGTATAGGATTGGGTCTCCTCCTGCAGGGCCAAAGAAAATAGTGTTTATATTTCTTTCTGTTAACAATATGGTAATTTCGGCTGCTAGAACTGAGAGTGATAATGATAGTAACGTGGCTAGAATTAGGGCAGATCAAACAAATAATGGTGTTTGGTATTGAGATATGTCTGCTGTTTTATAGTAAAGATTATAGTTGTTGACTGAAAAAAACGCACAACCTGAGAGTTTTGTGTGAAGTTTTATCTTGGGGCAAAATGAGGACTCTAGCCGGGGAGACAGTATTTTAGATAGCTCTGAGAAACCGCTCCAAAGAGGTAGGGGGAAGGTCAGTATATATGTGATTTTGGTGCAGGGGGAGTACATGCAATCAGGCACATATTTTTTTGTAGAAGGACTGTGCTAGTCACGAGGAGCGAAGTCACCCATGAAGGATTTTAGTGCTTTTCTAAATACGAGGAGATGCAAGAATTGGGCTCATAAAATCTTCTCCTGAAAATATCTAACTATCTGAAGACCTGTTCTGCCAGTTTTTCCCAGGGCATAGAGTGCCTCATTCCTGATCTTCACCCTGAACTCCTTTCAGGTATTAAAGGTCACCAGCTGCTGCAGCTCATAATTTAATCCTTGTAGAGGTAGATGGCAAGTGCCAATTTGTAGTTGTCATAGTGATAAAATTAATAGCACCAAGAATTGAAGAGACATCTGCTAAACGTAAGGAGAAAATGGTTAGGTCAACAGAGGCTCCTGTGTGGGCCAAACTGCTGGCTAGAAGTGGATATACACTTCAACCAGTACCAGAACCAGCTTCTACTGTTGATGATAGGAGTAGGAGTAAGAATGATGGGGGAAATAGTCAAAAGCTTCTCTTACTTTTCAGGGAAATGCTATATCAGGTGCCCCAGTTATTAGTGGGACAAGTCAATTTCTGAACCCTCCAATCATAATGGGTACAACTATACAGAAAATTATTACAAATGCAGGGGCTGTTATGGCTACATTACAGATTTGGTCATCTCCAAGTAGCGCTCCAGGTTAGCATAGCTCAACATGGATTAATAGACTTAAGGTGTTGCCTACTATTCCAGCTCAAGCACCACCAAATAGTAAATATAAAGTGCCGATATCTTTGTGCTTTGTTGAAAATGATCAGCAGTTTATGAACATAAGTAAAATGACTGAGTTAGCATTAGACTATAAATCTAAAGAAAGAGATTGAGACCCCTTTTTGCCAAGCCCTGTGTTCAATCAACAAATTGAATTGCAAATTCAAAGAAGCAGCTTCAATTCTGCCTGTGCTTCTCCCATCTTTTTTTTTTTTTTTTTTGGCAAGGTGGGAGAAGTATTCAATAGATTGAAGCCAGGTGACTACAGTGTTTCCCTGTTAACTAAGATTTCGTTGGGTGGAAGCCCATCAATCTAGTGAGGATTTAGCTTAATTAAAATGTTTTATTTGCATTCAATTGATGTAGGATAGAGTCTTGCAATACTTATTTTCAGGAATTAAGTAAATTATACTTGCTTATGGTTTTGAAAGCTCTTGGTCTAAACTAACCTAAATTCCTAGCCCAGCACTGATAGAAATGTGTTACAGGTAGTAATAGTGTGGATATTACAATTAGTAATGATAGGAAGGTTATTTGTTTTGTATGTTTGAATTGTCATTTTATTTTTGTGTTGTTTTTTGAAGGGAATATAGTTGGTGATGTGGAGTACGTCAGCTGCATGTAGAAATACATGTTAAGTAGTGCTCTGATGGCTGTTAGTGTTGGTAGAATGTTATAGTTTTTTTATCTCTTAGTAATTATTCACTTGGGTAAAAACCTTGATAGTGGTGGGAGACCTCCTAATGATCCTTTAATGGTGAGGATAAGGATTGTGATGAAAACTGTTTTCTTTCATGTGTGTGATAATGATAGTTTCTGGTACATGAGCTGGCCATAAATGGTAAGAAGATAGTGTTATTATGATATAAATTAGTATGTTTAGAATTTCTGTGGTTGAATTATACATTATAATAGCAGTTATTCATCCTATATGGGCCATTGATGAATGAACAGGCTATAATTTTTGTAGTTGAGTTTGGTTGAGTCCCTCTCAGCCTCCAATTATGATTCATAATATAGCTATGATTAATAGTATGTTTAGGGTTATGGATGGTGAGAGTTGGTATAAAACTGATAGGGGTGCAAGTTTGTCATGTTACTAGCATCAGGCCTGCTGTTCATGGAACGCCTTGTGTTACTTCAGGCACTCAGAAGTGAAATGGGGAAAGCCCTAATTTTGTGACAAGGGCTATTATTAGGATGGTGGATGCTTTGGATTAAAGATTTTTGTAATGTTCATTGACCATAGTATATTGGATTAATAATTATAGCCATTATAGTAGTATTGGTGCAGTGGGTTGTTTTAGAAAATATTTGTTGGATGTTTCTGTAGCTTATGGGTTAATTTTTTTATTAGAATGGGGATAACATTAACCAGTGTGAGCTTGTTACTACAACTATGGTTCCTGAGATGACGGTCAGTAGAATGAAAGTAAAAACAATAGGCCTTATTAGTACTGGAAGGATATAAACCAACATTCTTGGGGTGTGGCCCTGATAGCTTACTTAGCAGACCTTACTATAAAATGTACTATAATGTGGTAGTATGAAGAAAGTAAAATTCTGAAGGGTAGGTTCAATTCGTATGATTCTAGGAATAAGAGGGTTTAAACCTCTATTATTTACTCTATCAAAGTAACTCTTTTGTAAGACATGTTTCTTATGTTTGGTGGGATGCCTGATGTGATGACAGGTAGAGAAAGCTCTCATATAGATAGATAGGGCTAGTATTAGTGGGAAAAAAAAATGTTTATAAGAGATAAGTAAGTTGATCATATCAAAATTGTGGATAGGATGTTTGAACCCATAGAAAGGAGACTGTTAGGAGTGTTTTTTTGGTTTGTTTTAATTATTTTTATTTAAAAAATTTTTATTTTGTATTGGAGTATAGTTGATTTACAGTGTTGTGTTTCAGGTGTACAGCAAAGTGATTCAGTTATACGTATACCTATTCTTTTTTTTAATTATTTATTTATTTTTGGCTGTGTTGGGTCTTCGTTTCTGTGCGAGGGCTTTCTCTAGTTGTGGCAAGCGGGGGCCACTCTTCATCGCGGCGCGCGGGCCTCTCACTGTCGCGGCCACTCTTGTTGCGGAGCACAGGCTCCAGACGCGCAGGCTCAGTAGTTGTGGCTCATGGGCCTAGTTGCTCCGCGGCATGTGGGATCTTCCCAGACCAGGGCTCGAACCCGTGTCCCCTGCATTGGCAGGCAGATTCTCAACCACTGTGCCACCAGGGTATACCTATTCTTTTTCAGATTCTTTTCCCATATAGGTTATTACAGAGTATTGAGTAGAGTTCCCTGTGCTATACAGTAGGTCCTTGTTGGCTATCTATGTTATATAAAGTAGTGGCTATATGTTAATCTCAGACTCCTAATTTATCCTCCCCCCTTTCCCCTTTGGTAACTGTAAGTTTGTTTTCTATGTCTGTGAGTCTGTTTGTTTTGTAAATAAGTTCATTTGTATCTTAAGATTCCACATATATGTGATATCATATGATATTTATCTTTCTCTGACTTACTTCACTTAGTGTGATCATCTCTGGGTTCATCCATGTTGCTGCAAATGGCATTATTTCATTCTTTTTAATGGCTGAGTAATATTCCATTGTATATATATACCACATCTTCTCTATCCGTTCATCTGTCAGTGGACATTTAGGTTGATTCCATGTCTTGGCTATTGTAAATGGTGCTGCATTGAAGGTTGGGGTGCATGTATCTTTTTGAATTATGGCTTTCTCCAGATATATGCCAAGGAATGGGATTGCAGGATCATATGGTAGCTCTATTTTTAGTTTTTCAAGGAACTTCCATACTGTTTTCCATAAAAAATGTAAATTGCCTGTACCAATTTACATTCCCACCAACAGTGTAGGATGGTTTCCTTTTCTCCACACCTTCTCCAGCATTTACTGTTTGTAGACATTTTGATGATGGCCATTGACTGGGTGTTAGGTGATACCTCATTGTAGTTTTGACTTGCATTTCTCTAATAATTAGCAATGTTGAGCATTTTCTCACATGCTCTTGGTCATCTGTATGTCTTCTTTGGAGAAATGTCTATTTAGGTCTTCTGCCCATTTTTTTATTGGGTTGTTTGTTTTTTTTTATATTGAGCTGCTTGTATATTTTGGAGATTAATCCCTCATTGGCAAATATTTTCTCCCATTCTGTGGGTTGTCTTTTCGTTTTGTTTATGGTTTCCTTTGCTGTGCAAAAGCTTTTAAGTTTATTGTCAAAATGACTGTACTACCCAAGGCAATCTACAGATTCAATGCAATCCCTATCAAATTACCAATGGCATTTTTTGCAGAGCTAGAGCAAAAAATTCTTAAAATTTGTCTGGAAATACAAAGAACCCCAAATAGCAAAAGCAGTCTTGAGAAAGAAAAACAAAGCTGCAGGAATCAGGCTCCCTGACTTCAGACTGTACTATAAAGCCACAGTAATCAAAACAGGAGTGTTTTAATGATGACATTGGCTGTATATAATTCTGGCATGTAGGGATTGTGAAATGCTCCTAAAAATAGATGGTTGTGAAAATACTTACTATAATGATATTGACATATTCTGCTAGAAAGAATAGGGTGAATGGGCCTGTTACATTTTCTACACAGAAGCTGAATACAAGTTTTAATTCTCCTTCTGTTAAATCCAGTGGGGCTCCGCTGGTTTCTGCTAGAGTAGAGATAAAACAATTTCTGGCTAGGGGTCAGGATGTGAAAAATAGTCAGGTGTTCTTGTGTAATAATTACTGTTGAAAGTATAATGATCCATTTATCTGTAGGAATAGTAACAGAATAATTGCTAATGTTACTTCATATGAGATTGTGCTACTGCCCACAGAGCTCCGATTAATGCATATTTTGAATCTGAAGCTCATTCAGAGCAGAGGATGGAATAAACGGCTTGGCTTGATATAGCTAGTATAAATAGTACGCCTAGGTTCATATTAATTAGTGGATAAGGTGTGTTAAGAGGAATTCATAATGTGACAGCGAGGGTTAAGGCTAGCATTGGTGCAATAGTAAACATATAAATTGATGAGATTGATGGTTGTAGTGGTTCTTTAATAAATAATTTGACTGCATCAGCAATGGGTTGTAATAATCCATAGAGGCTGATGATGTTTGGCCCTTTCAGGATTTGCAGATAGCCTAGGATTTTCCATTCAGTTAAAGTGAGGAATGCTGTGGTGAGCGAAATTGGGTAATTAGTGAAAGAACGTTGATTATAAACATATTCTTAGGAAGAGGACTTGAACCACTGTAGATAAAGGTTTAAGTTTTATGCAGTTACCATGCTCTGTCACCCTAACAGACACTGTTCTACAGTAGGGTATGTATAAATTAATTGAATGTAGATTATATAATCATTTAGTTTGAAGACATTTTGTAAAGTAGGCCTTATTTCTCTTGTCCTCTCATACTGGGAGAAATCTATAATAGAAAGAAATCAACTGGGATTACTCCAGTCTGAGCTCAGATCACGTAGGAGTTTAATTGTTGAACAAACAAACCATTAATAGCAGTTATACCATTGGGATGTCCTGATCCAGCATCGAGTTCGTAAACCCTATTATCAATATGAACTCTAGAATAGGATTATGCTGTTATCCCTGGGATAACTTGTTCTGTTGATCAATGTTTTAGGTCAATAGGTGTAAAGCATTTTGACTAGTTGGTCTAAGTTTTAATCACTCAAAGGTGGTTTTACTCTCCAAGGTCACCCCCACCAAAATTGTTAATCCATTAAAAGCTATGTTATCCCTTAAAGTTCAGTTATTATTTTTTTGGATTAATTAATTAACTAAAGCTCCATAGGGTCTTCTCATCTTACGTTATTCCCACCTCTTCAGGGCAGGGTCAATTTCACGGATTAAAAGAGACAGGAAAACCCTCGTGTGACCAATCACACAAGTCCTTATTTAGAGAAAAAATGATTATGCTAGCTTTGCACACTCAGAATACCCTGACTATTAAACAGATGTCACTGGGCAGGCAGTGCCTCTAATACTAGAAGTGCTACAAGTAATGTTTTTAATAAACAGGCAGGGTTTGTGATTGCCTAGTTCCTTTTACTTTTGTTAATCTCTCCTTAAGTGTGTGCCTGTGTTGGGTTGACAAATGTTTTAATAAACAATTAGGTATTTGTTTAGGTTTATTTATTTATTATTTATTTATTTAGCATGCAGGCTCAATAGTTGCAGCACGCAGGCTCTCTAGTTGTGGTACGCAGGCTCCGTAGTTGCTTCCCCGACCAGGGATTGAACCTGCATCCCTTGCATTGGAAGGTAGATTATTAACCACTGGACCACCAGGGAAGTCCCATGTTTAGGTTTATCTTAATGTTAGCTATCAGTAGGTTATCCGTTCTGATGTAAGCTTATGCAAGGAGAGACATTTCTTGTTACTCATATTGACAGTATTATTGTACTTCTATTAATTGATTAGTCCAGTATTAAATTCGGAGTTGGTTTGTTTACTGTTAGTATTAAGATGAATGTGTGGTTGACCTTGAATGCTTTCTTAATTGGTGGCTGCCTTTAAGCCAACTATGGTATTGTTAATGCTTACTCTCTAGGGAAATTTGTATCCCGTAACTAAAAGCTGTACCTTTTTTGCATAACTTTTACAATTATGTTAAAAGTTATGTTTTTAAAGTAATATTTCAAGTTGAACTAAAATTCTTTTCTGGACAACCAGCTATCACCAGGCTTGTTAGGCTTGTCACCTCTACTCATAAATCTTCTTACTCTTTTGCATAAATAACTCATCTGATTTCAGATTATTTAACTTAAGTTCTCTATGTTAAAGTTTTCTAGTTAAACCATTATGCAAAAGCTAAAAGAGGTAAACTTTGCTTTTTGATACTTTTAATGATTTTTTCATCATTCCCTTATGGTACCTTATCTATAGCCCCTGATTTAAATTTCTATCTCCTATACTTTATTGTTTTTAATTTTGATTGAAATATAGTTGATTTACAATGTTGTGTTAGTTTCAGGTGTACAGTAAAATGATTCAGTTATACATATATATATATATATATATATAAATATATATAAATATATATATTCTTTTTTTTACTTTCCTTTCCATTATAGGTTATTGAGTACAGTTCCCTGTGCTATATAAGTAGGTCCTTGTTGGTTATCTATTTTATATATAGTGGTGTGTATATTTTAATCCCAAACTCCTAATTTATCCCTCCCCCCCTCCTTTGGTAACCATAAATTTGTTTTCTATGTCTCTGAGTCTGTTTTGTAAATAAGTTCATTTGTATCATTTTTTTTTTAAGATTCCACATAAGTGATATCATATATTTGTCTTGTCTGGCTTACGTAACTTAATATGATAATCTCTAGGTCCATCCATGTTGCTGCAAATGGCATTATTTCATTCTTTTTTATGGCTGAGTAATATTCCATTGTGTATATATATATATACCACATCTTCTTTACCCATTCATCTGTCAATGGACATTTAGGTTGTTTCCATGTCTTGGCTATTGTAAATAGTGCTGCTGTGAACATTGGGGTGCATGTATCTTTTTGAATCATGGTTTTCTCCAGAGTGGGATTGCAGGATCATATGGTAGCTCTAATTTTCGTTTTTAAGGAACCCCCATACTGTTCTCTATAGTGGTTGTACCAACTTACATTCTCACCAGCATTGTAGGAGGGTTCCCTTTTCTCCACACCCTCTGCAGCGTTTGTTATTTCTAGACTTTTTGATGATGGCCATTCTGACTGGTGTGAGGTGATACCTCATTGTAGTTTTGATTTGCATTTCTCTAATAATTGGCAATGCTGAGCATCTTTTCATGTGCCTGTTGGCCATCTGTATGTCTTTCTCCATTTGGAGAAATGGCTTTTTAGATCTTCTGCCCATTTTTTGATTGGGTTGTTTGTTTTTTTGATATTGAGCTGTATGAGCTGTTTGTATATTTTGCAGATTAATCCCTTGTCAGTCTCATCATTTGCAAATATTTTCTCCCATTCTGTAGATTGTCTTTTTGTTTTGTTTATGGTTTCCTTTTCTGTGCAAAAGCTTTTAAGTTTAATTAGGTCCCATTTGTTTATTTTCATTTTTATTTCCATTACTGTAGGAGACAGGTCCAAAAAGATATTCTGTGATTTACATCAAAGAGTGTTCTGCCTATGATTTCCTCTAGGAGTTTTATAGTATCCAGTCTTACATTTAGGTCTTTAATCCATTTTGAGTTTACTTTTGTGTATGGTGTTAGAAAATGTTCTAATTTCATTCTTTTACATGTAGCTGTTCAGTTTTCCCAGCACCACTTATTGAAAAGACTGTTTTTTCTCCATTGTATATTCTTGCCTCCTTTGTCATAGATTAATTGACCATAGGTGCGTGGGTTTATTTCTGGGCTTTCTATCCTGTTTCATTGATCTATATTTCTGTGTTTGTGCCAGTACCATACTGTTTTGATGACTGTAGCTTTGTAGTACAGTCTAAAGTCAGGGAGCCTGATTCCTGCAGCTCCGTTTTTCTTTCTCAAGATTGCTTTGGTCTTCAACTTATGAATGTGGTGTACCACACTGACTGAATTGCAAATATTGAAAAATCGTTGCATCCCTGGGATAAATTCCACTTCATCATGGTGTACGATCCTTTTAATATACTGTTGGCTTCAGTTTGCTGGTATGTTGTTGAGGATTTTTGCGTCTATGTTCATCAGTGATATTGGCCTGTAGTTTTCTTTGTGACATCTTTGTCTGGTTTTGGTATCAGGGTGATGGTGGCCTCATAGAATGAGGTTGGAAGTGTTCCTTTCTCTGCAGATATTTTTGGAATAGTTTCAAAAGGATAGGTGTTATCTCTTCTCTGAATGTTTGATAGAATTCACCTGTGAAACCATCTGGTCCTGGAGTTTTGTTTGTTGGGAATTTTTAAATCACAGATTCAATTTCAGTATTTGGTCTGTTCATATTTTCTATTTCTTCCTGGTTCAGTCTTGGGAGATTGTACCTTTCTAAGAATTTGTCCATTTCTTCTAGGTTGTCCGTTTTATTGGCATATAGTTGCTTGTAGTAGTCTCTTACAGTCCTTTGTATTTCTGTGGTGTTGGGTGTAACTTCTCCTTTTTCATTTGATTTTATTGATTTGGACCCTCTCCCTTTTATTCTTGATGAGTCTGACTAAAGGTTTATCAATTTTGTTTATCTTTTCAGAGAACCAGCTTTTAGTTTCATTGATCTTTTCTATTGTTTTTGCTAATATCCCAAGCAAGATGTCAGCCTTCAGATGCGTTCTCTTGTATATGTTTGCCACCAGCCTTTATGTCCCAAGAGAAAGCCACAGCTGCCTCCTGCCTCCCCAGGAGACCTTCCAATACCAGCAGGCTGGTATTGGAAGTCACTATGAAGTCACTGCTTTTGCCCTGTGTCCTGGTGTGCACATGACCTTGTGTGCATCCCCCAAGAGTGGAGTCTCTGTTTCCCCCAGTCCTGTGGAGCTCCTGAAATCAAGCCTCATTGGCCTTCAAAGCCAAATGCTCTGGGGGCTCCTCCTTCTGATGCCAGACCCCCAGGCTGGGGAGCCTGACGTGGGGCTCAGAACTCTCACTCCCATGGGAGAACTGCTGCAATATAATTATTCCCAAGATTGTGGGTCCCCCACCTGGGAATGTATGGGATTTGATCATATAGTGAGTGTGCCCCTCCTCCCATCTTGTTGTGATTTCTTGTCTTTGTACGTAGAATTCCCTTTTGGTAGGTTCCGGTCTCTGGTACAGATGGCTGTTCAGCATTTAGCTGTGATTCTGGTGTTCGTGCAGGAGAAGGTGAGCTCCAGGTCTTCTGCTCCACCATCCTGTCTTCTCTCCTATACTTTAGGTGTTGGATGAATGTTTTATTTACTTATGATAGTTGAGTTTGGTGGGGTAGTTTTAGCACCGAGTGTTCATGCAGTATGAAATCTCCTGGGCGTAAACTGGGTGCTTTTCTTTAAGCTACACTTTGATTCATCACACTTTCCAGGATGCTCACCTTGTTATGACTTATCTCCTCTTATATGTTTGAATATTCGTAGGGACTGGAATCTAATGTGAATTGGACTATATAATGTGTTATGTAAGATCAGTAGGCTGATGTACATGCTTATACACATAGGATAGATAATACCTGATATGTATAATTGTGAATTAATTATGTATGATAAAGCATATGTACGTACTTACGTATGTGGAAGGGCACATAATACACAAAGTACACAGTAATGTTAGTTTTTAATGATGTCATTTTTTAATACTTACAATGAGCTGTGTCCACCTCAGATCAACTGAATTAAAACCTCTGGGAACCTGGAAAACTGCATTGTTGACAAGTTTTTCCCACCCCCGGGGATTCTGATGTCTTCTCAAATTTGAGAACCTCTGTCCTAGAAGCAAAGGATGTGGTCCACTGTCCTGGAGAGACAACAAGCTCTGAGGGAGGGCAGAGGGGGAGGGACCACCACATACCTGGCTCCACATACCTGTTCTCCTGGGTGCTGCAGAAGGTCCCTCAGAGATTGGCCCAGAGAACCTTTCTCCCAACTATATGTTGCCTCCCTCTTCAGGGAAGTACAGAACTGACCTTTACTTAATGCTGGAACTATTGAATGAGCATGGGCACCCCCCAAATTCAGGCACATGAAGCTCAAGGTCTGAATCTACAGAAAATTAACTTGTCTTAAATTAGAAAGATATTATAAACAGAATTTTCTAGGACTAACTCTTCTCTACCCCTACAGCTTGTTATTGGGGGGGTTGCTAATTGGGAAAAGGAAAAGTGTCAACGCATGAACTATGACTTAAAGTTTCAGGGGTCTACAGTCTTGTACCCTCCATCAAAGAAGTTTCTCAGAGCATCTCAGTATCTGTGCTGATGCACACATACCAAACTTTATAGATCTTCTGTGGATGCACAACTGAAATTCCAGCAAACCACGGGATAATAGCCTAAGACGTCATTTTTTAACTCAAAAATTCAGTTCTGTACTTATTCACCAATCTTCTCACTGGTTAAATTTCTCCAGTCCCTGCTGTCCCAGCTGGCCATCAGCCCACACGATGTCAAACCTGGGCAGAAAGCACTTTGGTCAAAAGCATTTCTCTTTCTTCTTCCTTTGTTAGAGGGATATAAAGGCTCAGCTTTTAAACTGTTCCCCAAGTTGAAAAATGTGATATATAAACTCAGTACCCAAGGAATGAAACTTGCCTTAGTATGGATTTAGCCATTTTTTACAATTTGTGGGAAAGGCAAAAGAAAAACCCGTATTGAATTTCATACAATTTTTATCATGTCGTAAAGTGAAAAGCCACTTTCCATTTATACGAGGAACTCTGATGGGCTTCTTGGTCCCCTAGAAGGTAAAAACCAAAGAGCCAAGAACAGAGCTGGGCATTCCCTGAGATACATAGATGTTTCCTGGGAAAAGGAAACTGTGAGAAACTGTTTCAGGGCAAACCACTGCATGGTATTAAAAAAAATGCAGGCCCTTTGCTTTCCTTGGAAAATTATGTCTTACAGGTTGTCAACCGATCTGAGATGGTGATGTTTGGATTTTCTTTTCTCAGGTGAGTGTTGATCATTTAGGGATGGGAAGGCGACCATGGCAGGATTTTTTGGTCCTGTGGTTCCTCTGGGACAGAGTTCCTAGGGCTTCACAAATTGAGCTGATTCAACTATTTGCCAGGTGCCAGGACCTTCACTCAGGGATAAAGAGCAGCTCTCTCACCTCTGCAGCCATGCTCTGTTGGCATGGGCTGGAAGCTTTGAGAAATGAACTCCCGCTGGGCATATGTGCTGGTTTCTATGGCAACAGTCATCGAGGTTTGGGCCAAGGTTATTGGACTTGGTGAGTCCCCACAGAGACTAAAGACAGCCTGTCTGGTGCCTTCCCAGGAACGATTTTTTTATCTTCCCCAGCCTGGCTTCTGATAGTCACTGACAGCTCAGTACAATATTCATGCTTCTGCATCCCAAATACATCCCACAAATTCCAGCTTCTGTCAGGCTGTTGCAAGTTGCAACACAGCATGTTCTGTCTAGCAAGTTGCAAAGACAGCATGTTTTAGTTAACTTGGCTTTCTCGCAACAGAACGTTACTTACATCAGTTATTTTTGTTAACTATAATTTAGTGTGTACCTATGATCTGCCAAGCACTGTCCTATGCACTCAACATAATTTCATTCTTCAGAACAGTACCACAAAATCAGTGTTACAATCCCATTTCATATTGTTTAGCCTCCAAGTGTTTGTGTCTTTTTGCATTTTTTTCCCTTGTAGTTGACTGCTAACCTCAGGATATTGTGGTTGGAAAAGATGGTTGATATGATTTCAGTTTTCTTCAGTTTACCAAGGCTTGCTTTGTGGTCCACATGTGATCCATCCTTGAGAATGTTCCATGTGCTCTTGAAAAGAACGTGTATTCTGCTGCTGCCAGATGGAATGCTCTATAAATATCAATTAAGTCCATTTGGTCTAATGCATCATTTAAGGCCTGTGTTTCCTTATTGATTTTCTGTCTGGATTAGCTGTCCATTGATGCGAGTGGGCTGTTAAAGTCACCCATTATTATTGTGTTACTGTCAGTTTCTCCTTTTATGTCTGTTAACGTTTGCCTTATATACTGAGGTGCTCCTGTGTTGGGTGCATGTATATTTACAATTGTTATATCTTCTTGGATTGATCCCTTGATCGTTATGTAGTGTCCTTCTTTGTCTCCAGCTTTCTTTTGATTTCTATTTGCACAGAATACCTTTTTCCATCCCCACACTACAGTCTGTATGTGTCTCTAGATCTGAAGTGGGTCTCTTGTAGACAACATACATATGGGTCTTGTTTTTGTATCCATTCAGCCAGTCTGTGGCTTTTGGTTGGAGCATTTAATCTGTTTACATTTAAGGTAATTATCGATATGTATGTTCTCATTGCCATTTTGTTAATTGTTTTCTATTTGTTTTTGTAGGCCTTTTTTCTTCCTTTCCTCTTTTGTTCTCTTGTGATTTGATGACTATCTTTAACGTTCTGTTTGGATTGCTTTTTCTTATTTGTGTGTGTATCTATTACAGATTTTTGGTTTGTGGTTACCATGAAGTTTTGATATAGCAGTCTATAAATATACAGGATTGTTTTAAGTTGCTGATCTCTTAATTTCAAATGCATTTAAAATATCCTGCATTTGTACTCTCCTCCTCTCATGATTATTGGTTTAGATATCATATTTGTGTGTGGATGATTTCCTACCTTTACTGTATGTTTACCTTTAAAGGGGAGTTTTCCCATTTTGCCATTTTCTTGTTTCTACTTGTGGTCTTTTCTTTTCTGCCTAGAGAACTTCCTTTAGCATTTGTTGTAAAGCTGGTTTGGTGGTGCTGGATTCTTTTAGATTTTGCTTGTCTGTAAAGCTTTTGATTTCTCCGTCAAATCTGAACAAGAGCCTTGCTGGGTAGAATATTCTTGGTTATAGGTTTTTTCCTTTCATCACTTTAAATATACCATGCCATGCCCTTCTGGCCTGCAGAGTTTCTGCTGAAAAATCAGCTGATAACTTTATGGGGGTTCCTTTGTATGTTATTTGTTGCTTTTCCTTTGTCTTTAATTTTTGTCAGTTTGATTACCATGTGTTTCATCATGTTGATCCTGCCTGGGACTTCCTGGACTTCGGTGACTGTTTCCTTTCCCATATTAGAGAAGTTTTCAGCTATTATCTCTTCAAATATTTTCTCAGGCCCTTTCTCTCTCTCTCTCCTCCTTCTGGGACCCCTGTAATGCGAATGTTGGCGCATTTAATGTTGTCCCAGAGGTCTCTTAAACTGTCCTCAATTCTTTTCATTCTTTTTCTTTATTCTGTTCCACAGCAGTGATTTCCACCACTCTGTCTTCCAGCTCCATTTTCTGCTCTTCTGCCTCATTTATTCTGCTATTGATTCCTTCTAGTGTATTTTTCATTTCAAATATTGTATTCTTCAATTCTGTTTGGTTGTTCTTTATATTTCTAATTCTTAGTTAAAAATTTCCTGTAACTTCTTGCGCTGTGCATTCATTCTTTTGGATCATCTTTATGATGATTACTCTGAGGTCTTTCTCAGATAGATGATTGCCTGTCTCCACCTTCACTTAGTTGTTCTTCTGGAGTTTTATCTTGTTCCTTTGTCTGGAAAATATTCCTCTGCCATCTCATTTTGTCTAAATCTCTCTGTTTGCAGACTGAGTTCCACAGGCTGCCAGCTTCTAGTATTCTTGATTCTTGTGTCTGCCCCCTGTGGGTGAGGCTGGTCTAGAGGCGTGTCCAAGCTTCCTGGTGGGAGGAACTGGTGCCTGCCCACTGGTGGGTGGAGCTGGGTCTTGGCCATCTGGTGGGCAGGGCCATGGCAAGGGGTGTGTCTAGAGGCAGCTGTGGGCTCAGGAAGTTTTTAGGCAGCCTGTCTGCTGATGGGTGGGGCCAGCTATGGTGCTGATGACCCAGGCAAGATGTCTGCCTCTTCAAGAGTTCACGTACCTGAACACTCCCTGAAGTATCCACCACCAGTGTCCACATCCCCAGGGAGAGCCACAGCCACACCTCACCTCCCCAGGAGACCCTTCAAGACCAGCAGGTAGGTCCAGTCGAGGCTCCTGTGAAGTCACTGTATTTGTTCTGGGCCTGGTATGCATGAGACCTTGTGTGTGCCCTCCAGGAGTGGAGTCTCCACTTCCCACAGTCCTGTGGTGCTCCTGCAGTCAAGCCCTCCTGGCCTTCAAAGCTGGGGAGCCTGGCATGGGGCTCAGAACTCTCACTCCTATGGGAGAACTTCTGCAATATAATTCTCTAGTTTGTGGATTGCCCACCCAGGGGGTATGGGATTTCATTATATTGCAAGTGTGCCCCACCTACCATCTTGTTGTGGTCTCTTCTTTATACCCTTGGATGCAGAGTATCTTTTTCGGCAGATTCCAGTCTTTTTTATCAATGGCTGTTCAGCAGTAAGTTGTGTTTTTTGGTGTGCTCGTGAGAGGAGGTGAGGTCCTTCCACTCCACCATCTCCACCAAAGAGGCTTACTTCTGCTGCTAGGATTGGGGAAGATGTCTTTTGAGTTTCCTGAGGTCACCCTCAGATGTACTCACACTGCTTGCTTTTCTGTTTGGTCCATCTCCAGGGACAAGGAACTCAGGTAGCGTCTGCTTCTTCCTTGTTTTGCCCCAAAGGCAGTGTTCCACCGAGTAAACCAGTAACCTTGAAAATAGTCACAGTTCTAAGACAGATTTTTTTTTTTTCCTTTGTGCTTTGTCGAATTTCACTTGCTCACAGGGGGCTTCATGCAGAGGCCTTGCACCTGGCTTTTCAGACCAGAGTTTCTAGTGTGAAATCACAATCCCTATTTCATAGATAATGAAACTGAGGGCCAGATAAGCCAAGTAGCACATCTGATGTTCCACAATTATATGTGATGGATTCTAGATGGGAACCCAGCTCTTCTTGATTTCACCAAACCCACTCTGTATTTCCATTACTCTGCTACCTACCTTAGACAACAGGTTACCTTTATCATTTTTCTTAGAAGACTTAATAACTTAAGTCATATGTTGTTTCCAAGCTTCTCCTCTGTGCTTTAAACCATCATAACTCCTTTAAACAGTTCTTTCTCTACCATCCTTTACTGAACCATCTTAACTTTTCCACCTCTCTTGGTAAAGGCCTAAATGGGAAAAATTGTCTTAATAAGACTAACAGCAGTTTTCAAATATGTACCTTTTAATGCCACAACCTGCCAAGATCATGGCCTTTGGGATGTCTCATGCAGATTTCTTTGGGCTATGTTTTTGTTCTGACAATTATCTTCTGGGTTTCAACCTTCTGAAGGAAGCAGTCGTGGGGAGGGGCTGAGGAAAGATGGGTGAAAGAACAGAGATAAATTGTCTGGAATAATTAAACAATCTGATGTATCAACATGTAGTAGAAATAATAGGACACCATCTTATAAACTATTCTAAAGCAATGGATGAAGAATGCTCACTGAAAATCTTAATTCAATGCTGATCTATCATTCGGGATAAAGGCTGGCATCTTTATCCACTTGCAAAATTTTGCCAAGTGCCAGCATCCCAAGCCAATGATCACAGCAAATAGGCTGCCTCCTAAGTAAATTTCACATCTGCAAACTTGATTATTGCATTTTTTCAGGCATTAACATGCAAAAAGGCTGAGAATATTGCAGCCATCTCTCAGTGCAGTGGTTTTAGTGACAGGGCTGGAGCTGGTTTCAGGGTTTCCTCAGTTTATAGGGTTTACCTTTCTCTAGGCAGGAGGTTTATTTATTAGCCCATCTACTTTTTATTGGGCTTTTTAGGTTTTGCTTTTGCTAACAGGTTGGCCTCCATTTACTGGGCCTCAGTAAAGGTTGTCATGCAAGCCCCCAGAGAAACACCACACTCCTGGACATAAAGTCAGGAACATAGAAATTATCCAGTAGCTTGGGACACTCTCAAGCTCTTTCTGCAAAATGCCAACTTTTCAATTCACAATAAGTGAGGAATGACACCAAATCAGCAACAATTTAGTCCTTGTCAGAATCATTCAATTTTTTTAAGTAGAAAATAAAATTCAGATTCGTTACTCTGCTTTCTAGACACAGGGTATTCTGATCCCATCCTATCTTCCCCACTCTTCTCTTCACTCCAAATGGAAGAAGTGCTTTGCTCTGGTCTAATGACAGCAAATATTTATCCAACTACTATTGTGTGCCAGGCACTGTGTGAAAAGTCATTTGCATGGATTATCTGGAACTACTCCCAGCTGCCCATGAGAAAACTAAGGCACAAAGAGGTTGGCCCAGCATCACACAACCTCCTAGATGCAGAGTCAGAATTTGATCCCTGGAAAGTTTGACCCCAGGGGCTGAGCTATTTACTGTGACATCACTCTGCCTCTCAAGCCACCCAGGACAGACTGAACTTTCCCTCCAGCCACCCAAATTTTGATCTTCAGAGCCCTGCTAAAACCCTACTGTTTCATGACACCTTCTTTGACCACTTCAAGGCCACAGCAAATTCTCCCTCTTTGGATCTCCTCAACCATTTGCTGTTACCACACTGATTCTGGCAGTGACACTCTGCTGCCTTCTGCTCTGTGACAGTGGAGGACAGTGGAAAGAATTGTTCCTGAATCCCACAGACTTGGATTCCAAACCCACCTTGGGCACTTTTAGCTGGATGACTGTCCATTCATTCACCATCAAGTATACATTCAGCACCTAATATATGATAGACTCTGGGGTCGCAGTGGTGAGCACAACACAAACCACTCCCTTGTCCCTTAAGAACTTTCCTGGATCTTGGGCAAGTGACGTCATCTCTTTGAGCTTCAGTTTCCTCATCTCTAGAATGGGAATAATAATACCAATCTTACATGCTCTGCTCATAACAGCCAAAAAGTATCAAAGTACCCTGTAGAGTGACTGGCACACCATAGGTGCTCAACAAATGGTAGCTGTTTTAATAACCACCATTACAACTGTTCAGTTCTTTTAGCTTCAGTCTTACTCCCCAACAAGGCTCCACTTGCCCACTTGCTGTATGGTCTGACTGCGTAAGTCATTCTCTCTCTCTCTGTCTCTCTCTCTGTGTTATTTCCAAATGGCAAGTCAGGAGTTGGTGAGCTGAAAGAGACAGTCGCAAGGGTGGGGTTCCCCTGGTTTCCAGTAATTGATTGCAGCCCATGTGGCTGCTCTTCCTTATGGGTAAGGCCAGCCCAAAACCTAAAATCTTGGGGCTGATAGAACCTGATTAGCATTTTCTATCAGCTTCTGTTGGGCAGTAAGAACTCCCCAAGTCATCTCTTGTTGGCATTGTTCAGACTTTCTGCTTTAAAGGGAGATGGCTCTCCAAGCCGCAAACATTAACCATTTAATTCACCCATAAACTCTGGGCCCCTCGCAGCCACCCTTCCATGATACAGAAGTTCCTTGCAGCCACAGCTAAACAGCTTAGAAGTAAGAGCATAGCTGCCTTCCCTTCCAGGCTTGTTTCTTGCCAGCTCCCAACCCTGAACTCTGCACTCCAGTCATTCCAAACCTCTGGCTACCTCCCTGATACACTTCTGCTGCTTCTCTCCCCTGTGCCTTCGTCACTCATCTCATTTCCTCATTCCTTCCCTTGCCCACCTGGTAAATTCCCTCTCAGTTCAGGCCAACCTCATAAATGAAATCTTCCCACATTCACCCAGGTGGAGTTGACCACACCCCTCCTTGGTCCTGTTCCTCTGTAATGGTTCCTTCCATCCTTCAGGACACTTAAAGAAGGCAGAGCGTGCCCACAAATATATCTGATGTCAGCCACGTACCTGACACACTATGGGCACTGTGTAAGCTCACTCTGTTGTTTGCATAATCTTTCCTCCATTAGATTATAAGTAAGTTGAAGACATGCATTACTTTTTTAATCACAGCATCCCTGATGCCTGACACTTTGTAGGTGCCCCCCAAGGATGTTTATAAATTTAAATTCAACTCACACAATAGTTGACAAGTGAATAATCAATGTCTACTATGTAAGTGTCCAAGTGGTTATGGTTTCATGTAGTAAGACCAGCAACAGAGCAGTTTCTATGCCTTCATCATTCGACTGAGCCCAGGAGGCCCACATTTAAGGTCAGCTTTAAGGGCTGGAAATAACAAAAAGAAGGGAGAAAAAAATAAAAAGCTCTCACTGAAGTAAACAAACATCAACAGCAAAAAGAAGGCAAGAGATAAGAAAGGGGTATAAAGATTATAGTGATATCCTGGAGAATTCCATCCAAGCAGTCTCACTGCTGTGCTCTCCTGGCTGGATGGGTGGAGGTATAATTTATATGCCCAGACTTCATCATCCTGATTTTTTTTTAAAGGTGATAAGTTGTTTTAATCAACCTGGCTTATTCTTTTTTCCCCATGTCTGACACAGTTGTAAGCTAGAAAGCCATTTCCTGCAATTCCTCCTATTTGGCTGATATATTATGTTCTCTTCCAAGTTTTTCTCTTGAGAGCATCCCCCTTTTATTATTTTTCTTCTCAGTTCTTATAATGAAAGTTTTGCAAAGTATGACAAATGTTTTTATTTCTGATCTAAAAGGGAGATGGTACAAAATAGAAAGAATATGAGTACAGCTGGAATGATTTTTGAGCAAAATGTGTTCTTAGCAGACAAACATCATGCAAATTATAGAAGCCGGAGGTCACTGCAATTAGTGCACAGTCTCTCAGTTTTGAGAAGGCCCTAAGAAGAAACAAAATGAAACCTGCCCTGCCTCACTTAGGTGATCTGTCTTCTCCTCCTGCTGCTTTATAAATTACTGTCTTTTTTTTTTTTAAATGAAGACTGCATCCATGTTTATGTTGGGCACTGTGCTAGCTACACTGTCAGCACACAGTAAGGTTTTACCTTGATTAATAGTAATAATAATCATGCAACATGAGAAAGTTTCAATCAATTTCCCACAGCTTTATCTGTCAGCTCCTTTGCACCTTCCCTGAAGTTGCCAAAAAGAAAGAATTCATTTGCACATACATCCACCCTGTGCCTCAACCATCCCACTTTTTTTATATGCCCGATGAATTTCCCAGGGATGCAAGGTACCAGGAGGAAAGCACTGCAATCCTGAAGCTCTATTCAGAGCACTTCTCTAACTCTGCTGCATGGCCTTGAGCAAGTCACCCAATGTTCTAAGATGGTTCTGCCTCCTTGCCTGCAAACATTGGTGCCTCCACCTCTGGTTGTCTGCCCTGTCAGATGGCACTGCCTTGGGACCAATCACACTGACCACTGAAATAACGCTGCTCTTCATTATCTCCCACAGGGTTTCTTATACTTGACTTGTCTCTTGCAGGGAAGGGATTTACAACAATGCTGATCATATTTGCTCATCAAATGATCAACCTGAGCTGAACTGATCCTCTATGGTTAATCTATTATTCATTCCTAAAGGCTCAGCCCAACAGTCATCTCTTCTCAACTTCTCTCTTGGGACCACCTTGTATTACACACACACAGACACATGCCTTCTGTGCCCTCAACAGCCCAATGTTTATACTTCAACTTAATACTTGCTTCCTGTCTGGATTTACCCCAGGCTCACAAGGATGGTTCCACATAGACAAATCAATATGATATACCACATCAACAAAAGAAAAGACAAAAGCTACATGATCATCTCAATAGATGCAGAAAAAGCATTTGATAAAATTCAACATCCATTCATGATAAAAAAAACTCTTACCAAAGTGGGTATAGAGGGAACATACCTCAACATAATAAAAGCTATTTATGACAAACCTACAGCCAATATAATAATGGTAAGAAGTTGAAAGCCTTCCTGCTAAAATCTGGAACAAGACAAGGATGCCCACTCTACCACTTCTATTCAACACAGTACTGGAAGTCCTAGCCACAGCAATCAGACAAGAAAAAGAAGTAAAAGATACCCAAATTGGAAGAGAAGAGGTAAAATTGTCATTATCTGTAGATGGCATGATACTATATATAGAAAACCCTAAAGATTCCACACAAAAACTACTAGAACTGATAAATTCAGCAAGGTAGGGGGATGCAAGATTTACATACAGAAATCTGTTTAATATCAGAAAGGGAAAGTTAAAAATACGTTTTAAAATCACATCAAAAATATATATATACTTAGGAATAAACCTGACCAAGGAGGTGAAGTGAAAGACTTACATGCTGAGAACTATAAAACATTGATAGAGGAAACTGAAGATGATTCAAAGAAATGGAACGAAATCCCATGCTCTTGGATTGGAAGAATATTGTTTTAATGGCCATACTACCCAAAACAATCTACAGATTTAATGCTATCCCTATCAAATTACCCATGACATTTTTCACAGAACTAGAACAATAACCCTCCTAGACTTCAGACAATACTACAAAGCTACAGTAATCAAAATGGCATAGTATTGGCTCCAAAACAGACATATGGATCAATGGAACAGAAGAGAGAGCCCAGAAATAAACCTGCACACCTACGATCAATTCATCTTCAACAAAGGAGGCAAGAATATACAATGGAGAAAAGACAGTCTCTTCAGCAAGTGGTATTGGGAAAGTTGGACAGTGCATGTAAATCAATGAAGTTAGAGCATATCCTCACACCATACACAAAAATAAACTCTAAATGGCTTAAAGACTTAAATATAAGATATGCTAGCATAAAACTCCTAGAAGAGAACATAGGCAAAACATTCTCTGACATAAATCATACCCATGTTTTCTTAGGTCAGTCTCCCTTAGAAATAAAAGCAAAAATAAACAAATGGACCTAATCCAACTTATAAGCTTTTGTACAGCAAAGGAAACCATAAACAAAAAAAGACAGCCTGCAGAATGGGAGAAAATATTTGCACAATGCAACTGACAAGGGCTTAATTTCCAAAATATATACAAACAGCTCATAAAACAAAAAAACAACCCAGTCAAAAAAGGGGCAGAAGACCTAAGTAGACATTTCTCCAAAGAAGATATACAGGTGTCCAATAGGCATGTGAAAAGATCCTCAGCATTGCTAATTATTAGAGAAATGCAAATCAAAACTACAGTGAGGTACCACCTCACACTAGAGTGGCCATCATTAAAAAGTCTACAAATACATAACATGCTGGAGAGGGTGTGGGGGAAAGGGAACCCTCCTACATTGTTGGTGGGAATGTAAATTGGTACAGTCACTATGGAGAACAGTATGGCAGTTCCATAAAAAACTAAAAATAGAGTTGCCATATGCTCCAGCAATCCCATTCCTGGGCGTATATCTGGATAAAACTCTAATTTGAAAAGATACATGCACCCCAATGTTCATAACAGCACTGTTTACAATAGCCAAGACATGGAAGCAACATAAATGTCCATTAACAGATGAATGGATAAAGATGTGGTACATATACACAATGGATTACTCAGCCATAAAAAAGAATGAAATAAGCCATTTGCAGCAACATGGATGCAACTAGAGATTATCATACTAAGTCAGACAGGGAAAGACAAATACTGTATGATATCACATACATGGAATATAAAATATGACACATGAACTTATTTACAAAACAGACTCACAGACATATAAAACAAACTTATGGTTACCAAAGGGGAAAAGGCTTGGGAGAGGGATATATTAGGAGTTTGGGATTAGCAGATACAAACTACCATATATAAAACAAACAACAAGGTCCTACTGTGGAGCACAGGGAACTTACTCAATATGCTGTAATAAACCAAAATGGAAAAAAAAAAAAAGATCACCAGGTTTAGAAGCAAATAACTGAGGAGACCCAAGGAAAAGAGAGAGAGAGATTCTTCCCATTAGCTTCAGCAAAAATTCTGAGATTGAGCCTCATTGGCTAGCTTAGATCACATGATAATCCCTGAACCAATCACTATAGTGACATGGATAGAGTGTCCTCATCGATGATATGTCAGAAGAAGGGAGAGTGGGTGTAACCAGGTCAGAAAAAGGAAGAGTGGATGAACAAGCAAACCTACACAGTTATCTCATCAGTATTGAGCATTCATTAGGCACCTCTGGTGTGCTGGGCACAGCCAAGAAACAGCAGTCAGTGCTGTGTTGGGTTTTTATAAGCACTCAGCAAAGAGAGCCACAAAGAAAAGCTTTCTCCTCTGATACAACCCCCTCCCTCAAAGTCATTCCAAGAAAGGAGAGTAATTTATTCCAAGAGCAGTGTGACTTAAATTTCCTAGTCATTGTGATTGAGACATTTTAGGAACCAAGATCAAAATTCAGCAGTAAAAGTTGGAAGTAGGTAAAAATACCTCTACTTGCAAATGATAAAACTCAATCATGGGTAAAACTACTAATAAATATTAAAAGAATTTAGTAAAATAACCAAATAGAAAATTAACATACTTTGCCAGCTATTAAAGTATTGTCCTTCAGCTCCAAACCCACCCATGTATACTCAGCTTTGTGAAGCAGAAATGGGATTCTACTAACCCAATTTCAGTTTTGTCAGTTAAATGAATAATGAATTTATTATTACTAGATCTTACAGGTCATGTAAACCTGTGAGATCTCCTTATTAAGTGTCAGTACTACAGATTTGGACAGATTTTTCTGTGTGGCTTTAACAGTAGGGGGCCCTAGAGGGAGACCACAAGGCTGGAGGAGGGAGAAGGGACTCGCTTTTTCCTGTTGGCTTCCTGCCTACTTCCTATTCCTGTGAATGTCTCCAAGCAATGAGCCCTCACTCTAGTAGCAGCAGTGGGATCCAATTTTCAGCTTCTCTTAAGAATTACAGAACCAGCCTCATCATGTACCCTTCAGAGACACCAGCTCCAGCCAGTTCATGTCCTCTCCTCAGAAGTCCACTTCCCATAGGCCCTTTCTCTGAGCTTGGAGAGGCCAGCACTGGCCCAACAGACCCCTCCTCAAAGTCCAAGTGTCAGCTCTGCAGGACCCCACCCCAAACCTCTAGATTTAATAACTTCATCCTCTTCCCTTTTTACCAGCCCTATGGTCAGTAGCCACTTCCTGAAGTGCCTTCCTCTGTGACACCTTGGTGTACTCTTTTCATCTTTTCAGTTACCCACTTAACACCTTTATATCAGTTAGCAATTAGTTGTATGAAATAATCTGTGTTAAAATAATTGTTACTATTTCTGTCTTCTGACTGGACCTTGATTGATACCTATTGCAGAAAGCGACAGAATAACCAATTAGAAGATATAAGGGAAGAGAAGATAAAACCCCATTCACAATAGCAAAGGGGGTTAAAAAGTAAGATTAAAAAAAAAACCTAGGCATTAACCTCACAAGAAATGTGCATAACCTGTATGAGGAAACCCATAAAATACTCCTGAAAACACAAAATTTGTTTGAACCAATAGACATGTTCTTAGGAACACTCAGCATCATAAGGACATTTATTGTGATCCCAATAAAGATTCAATTAAGTTTTTTTTTTTTCTGAAGCTAAACAAATTGATAATAATGTTCATATGGAAGAATAAAAAAGCAAGAATATCCAAGAAAGCTCCCCAAAACAAAGAATAATGGTGAGGTAAGGGCTAGACCTACTGGATATTAAAACATATTATAAAGCCTTTATGAATAAAACAGTGTGCTATTAACATCATTGATAGGCAGACCAATGATCCAACAGAAAACCCCAAAATAGATCTAAGCATATATGGCAATGTAATACATGATGATGGCAGTATCTCAAATAAATGGTAAAAGATAAAGTTTTAATAAATGATGTTGAGACTACTAGGTGACCATATGGAAAAAACCACAATATTCATTTCTCAAATTCCAAACGGAGTAGAGATTTAAAAGTTTTAGGATAGGGGCTTCCCTGGTGGCACAGTGGTTGAGAGTCTGCCTGCCAATGCAGGGGACACAGGTTCGAGCCCTGGTCTGGGAAGATCCCACATGCCGCGGAGCAACTAGACCCGTGAGCCACAACTACTGAGCCTGTGCATCTGGAGCCTGTGCTCCGCAACAAGAGAGGCCGCGATAGTGAGAGGCCTGCGCACCGTGATGAAGAGTAGCCCCCGCTCGCCGCAACTAGAGAAAGCCCTCGCACAGAAACGAAGACCCAACACAGCCAAAAATAATAAATACATACATAAATACATAAATAATTTTTTAAAAAGTTTTAGGATAAATTCCAAACAGAGTAGAGACTTAAAAGTTTTTAAAAATACATGGGGAAGGGACTTCCCTGGTGGTCCAGTGGCTAAGACTCTGTGCTCCCACTGCAGGGGGCCCAGGTTTGATCCCTGGTCAGGGAACTAGATCCCACATGCTGCAACTAAGCATTCACATGCCGCAACTAAAAGATCCTGCATGGGGCAATGAAGATCCTGCATGGGGCAATGAAGATCCTGCATGCTGCAACTAAGACCCGGCAGAGCAAAATTAAATTAAAATAAGGAAAATCTGTCCTAGCTATGACTCAAAACCTAAAAGCAATAAAAGGAAAGATATATACATTTTTTTTAAAGGTTTTGCACAACAACAAAAAAATCCTATAAAGTTAAGAAAATGGCAAGCAGGGAAACTATTACAATGAAAATCATAGACAAAAGACTAATATTCCAAATATATGAAAATCTAAAATTAAGAAGAAAAAGACTAACAAATTTAAAATAAGCAAAGTATATGAACCAACAACCCAAAACCTTTAATTAAATAAAGATATTTGACCTTGTTCAAAATAAGAGCAAATAAAACTACATACATATGACAAAAGAGTCATATCTAGAATATAAAAAGAATTCCTAAAATAACTAAGAGGCAAAACAATCTAATATAAAATGGAAAAAAAAAACTTTAACAGGCATTTCACAAAAGAAGATATTCAAATGACTATGAGACGGTATTGTACTTAACACCACTAGTCATTAAGGAAATACAAATATAAATCATAATGAACCATCATTACATACCCACCAGAATGGCTAATATTTTAAAAGACTACTAAGTTTTGGCAAGGATGTGGATCAATGAGAGCGCTCATAGGCTGCTGATCAGGCATAAATTGGTACAACTATGTTGGAAAACTATTTGGCAGTGTCAGCTAAAGATAACATGAGTCTACCCCATGACCCAGAAATTCCACTTTTAAATAAATAAGCAAGAGAAATAAGTGTAGATGTCCAAAAATGACATGGACAAAAATTCTCATACTAGTGTTACTCAAAAAAGCACCCCCCCCCGAAAAAAAACTGGAAAACCTAAGTGCCCATCCACAGAATAACTATATTTAATCATACAGTGAAATACTACACAGTAGAAAATAACCAACATGCTATATATAACCACATGGATGAATCTCACAGATGCTCAATGAAAGAAGCCAGAAATAAAATCATGCTGTGTGATTTATTTATATGAGGAAAAGGTATCCATGGTGCTAGAAATCAGAATACTAGTTAGTTCTAGCAGCACTGTTGACTGAGAAAGAGCAGAAAGAAGGCTTCCAGGTTCTGGAAATATATCTTGATCATGATGATAGTTACAGGTGTGTATGTAAATAAAAGTATATCAAACTTTACACTAAAATTAGTTCACTGTACATACTTTGTATGTCAGACCTAATGAACTTCAGGGATACCAGAAAAAGAAAAAAACAAATACTATTTCTCACCTATTAAACTGGCAAAAATTTAATAAGTTTGACAACACTCTCTGTTGGTGACGTTATGGTGAAATGGGCACTTCATACATTGCTAGATTGCCGGTACAACTTTTATGGAGGAGAATTTGGCAATGTCTAGCAAAATCACATGTGCATCTATCCTTTCACCTCACAATTACACTTCTAGGAATCATTACTGTCAAAAATACAAAATGATGGTGTATAAAAATATTTATTGGGGCATTTTTTGTCATGACAAGATTAGAAACAAGATCTATGCTCATCAACTGGGGGTTTGTTGAAAAAACAATGAAATTTCCATATAATGGAGGATCATGCAGTATAAAAGAGGATATAGAATACTTTCCTGGTTATATTCTTCAGTGACAAAAGGTGCAGAATGCTCTTTGGAGTATGTGATTTGAAAGGGCAGGGAGTGTAGTGGTTTAAAGATAGCTATGAATTCTTTCACACTCCTTTCGTCCAGAGTTGTGACCTCTTTTCCTTCCTTTTGAATCTGGGCTGGCTTACGACTACTTTGAACAATAGAATATGGTGGAAATGACATTGGATCAGTCAGACTCCAGCCTTTGAATGGACTGTCAGCTTCCCCTTTACTCTCTTAGAACCCTAAACCATCATGTAGGAAGTCCTACTACCCTGCTAGAGAGACCACCGCATAGCCCTGAAACCACTTGGAGAAAGAGGAGGGCCCAGCTGAGCCCACATTTCCAGCCATCCTTGCCAAGGCACCTGGCACGTAAGTGAGTTGTCTTAGACCCTCCTGGCCAGCCCAGCCCAGTCAAGCCCAGCCACCACAAAAATAGCATTGACACCTCATGGAGCAGAAAAATTGCATGCAGTAGTAATATGCATATTTTTATTTTTAAAGTGTTACATGTATTTTGTAGCAAATAATCAATTGGACATCACTAGGAATCAAAATGTCGAAAATAAAGAAGTATAAATCAAAGAAATTAAAGACCCCATAAAGTTAAATTTGAATGGAAAATATCAGTATGTACTCATATTTTTTCTGTTTCTAAAAATAAGTATTTCCTAGTTCTGTCCACTGAAAAGGCATAGAAGCAATGACAACCCAGTGGCAATGAGCAACACTAGGGCCCAGACTGCACTCTCTAAATATCATTACCCACAAAAAGGCACCAGGACTTCTCATAGAAATGACTGAATCCAAGTCTGAGGTTGGAAATACACAAGATTAGCCTAAGGTATCTTGTACCAGGAAGGCAAAGAAGCTATCAAAGACAAATAGAGTCATGCCAAAAGGTCATAGGAGCCAAATCAAAGAAACATAGTGGCCTAAGATGACATCATGTGAGAAAAAGAAATAATGACTGCACTGGATTGAAACATATCAAATATATAAAAATTCATGAGTTCGTCGTGATACTAAAAAAAAAAAATAGGGCTTCCCTGGTGGCGCAGTGGTTGAGAGTCTGCCTGCCAATGCAGGGGACACGGGTTCGAGCCCTGGTCTGGGAGGATCCCACATGCCGCGGAGCAACTGGGCCCGTGAGCCACAACTACTGAGCCTGTGCGTCTGGAGCCTGTGCTCCGCAACGAGAGGCCGCGACAGTGAGAGGCCCACGCACCGAGATGAAGAGTGGCCCCCGCTCGCCGCAACTGGAGAAAGCCCTCGCACAGAAACGAAGACCCAAAACACAGCCAAAAATAAATTAATTAAAAACAAAAAATCTCATTCATCACCACTGGAGGTTGCTAAGGCACCAACTTATTACTCTAAAATTTGATAAAGTGAAAAGATCAAACACTTACTCTGCCTTTTCTGTATGAATTCTGTTTCAGAGTAATGAAAAGATTACCGGGGCAAAGTTCTTCCATACAGAAAAATCCCAGGTAATAAAGTCAGAAGGAGTGGTGAAATTTGAATATCACCATTTGGCAACCCCATTGAAATAACAGATTTAGGCAATAACTATGAATGGATGCTAAAATTCATTAGCTGTAAGGTTGATGGAGAACATCACAATGGAGAGATCAGGCTGACATCACTTAAACACACAAGTCTATCTTTGCAACACTAAAAATGGGAGAAGCACACATTATATGCTTCCTGATGTATTACAATACAAAACATATAGCTCCACCTGTGAACCTATGAAATGCTCCTTTCAAAAAAAAAAAAAAAATGAACCTGAATCTGCTCAATCTCTAGATACAGCTGCAAGATAACAGGAAATACCAGGAATAGAGTAACAAGCTAAATGACATAATGAGAAAGTAAAGTTATCAACCAAATCCAGAATGTGGAATATTTTGCAAGCCAAATGTTCTAGTACCACCAACAAATAAAATGGGATAAGGGGTGGGAGAGATGGGTAAGAGAGTCTGACAGAGATATGAAAACCAAATGCAATATGTAGACCTTTTTGAGACCCTATGTAACTAACTGCAGAGTGACTCAGGAAAAAACTCTCTTTTGAGTTTATCAGTTTCTTAGTTAACAAGGTGAAAGTTAAACATTTACCTAACTTATGACCTAGAAATTCCATCCCTAGTTATTTACCCAAGATAAATGAAAACATATATCCACAAAAAAGACGTGTACAAGGAAGTTCATAGACATTATTCATAATAGCCAAAAAGTTGGCACCGGGGAGTTGGGGAGATGCCCATCAACAGAAGAATGGATTTAAACAGAGGGTGGTATATTCATACAATGGAATACTAGTTCTTAACAAAAACGAATGAATTACTATATACATAACATGGGTAGATCTCACAGATATTATGTAAATGGAGAATCTAAACATAAACCAACATAATATGATTCCCTTTATATGAGGTTCTAGAATAGGCAAAACTAATTTATGAAAAAAGTAAGGAAAGTGATTGCCTCTGAAGGAAAGTTGACTGGGATAAAAGTTGACTGAACTTTCTAAGGTGATGGGAATGTTATATATCTTGATAGGAATGTGGATTACAAGAGAGTATGCATTTGTCAAAACATGCGGAAATGTACACTTAAGATTTGCAAATGTCACTCTTAAGTAATTTTTTAAAAAGAACTATAAACAAATGCTAACTGTAGTCAAGAGGTTTTCTTTTCATAGTGGTATTAACAATTCTAAAACCACTTTCTGTATATTCTAGGCTTGAACAAATAAGTAAATACTTTGAGGATAACATACATTGAGGGCCAGGTTTCTTAGGATTGGAGGATAGAGATACAAATGTGGAAAGGGGAACAACTAAAATGTACTGATTGGGACTAGAGGCATCAATGCTAATTTATAGGTTTTAATATAATTTTAATACTTTCTGGTTTTATAAATAAAAGACATGTGTATACATGTATTTCCTATCTCTGTCCACTGAGGCATCACCAAAGGAATAACAGTAGCAGTGAGCACACCTTGCATCCAGAGCTTAGCTTCTGAATACTATTCTCCATTAAAAAAAGTAAGAATTTTTTGAAAAAGCTGAATCCAGATCTAGAACAGGGAAAACACAGGGGATCCTAGAACACCGGTTGCACCAAAAGTTAAGGAAGTGCTCAAAGAACAAGGAGCTCCCCACTAGTTACTTATTAATTAACTGTACAATGGAGAAACCTGGGGACACTATCTTAACCATATGAATCTTAACCAAATGATCAAAGTCAACATCACCAAGATCCTCCAGATATGATGCACTGAGACCAACACATCACTGCTTTGGCATTACTGTCAAAAAGGCATAACTTAAAACTAATCGTAAGGAAACTTCAGACAAACCCAAATTGGGATATTCTACAAAATAACTGGCCTGTACCCTTAAAAAACATGACAAGGTCAAGAAAGACAAAGATAGATTGAGGAACTTTTCCATATGAAAAAGACTACAGGGACACAACAACTAAATCGGTGATCCTGGATTGGGCCTGGGCTGGAAGAAAAGACTTAACTATAAAAAGAATTATTGGGAAAATTGCCAAATTTTGCATGTGGACTGAGGGTAGATAATAGTATTATGTCAGTGGTAACTTTCTGGCTCTTGATAATTATACTGTAGTTATATAAGAAAATGTCTTTGCTTTCAGAAAATGCACACTGAAGTGTTTACTAGTAAAGGGATATGATCTGCAATATACTCTCACATAATTCAGAAATATGTATATAAGTAGTAAATCAAATAGAGCAGAATGTAAGCATTTGGCAAATTCAGGCAAAGGGTATAATGAGAGTTACTTGCTCTATTCTTGCAACTTCATTGTCAGTTTTAAATTATGTATTTTTTAAATAACCAACCCCCAAAATAATCCTTTTGTAAATCAGAGAAATGAATACCGACAGGGTTAGATGATCTTTAGCAATTCCTGGTAATTCTGAGTGCTGTGATAATGACATTGTGATTATGTTTAAGTCTTTGCTAGTTAGAAATACATACTGAATTATTTGTGGCTGATACAACATGATGTCAAAATCTGCTTTAAAATATTCCAGTAAAAACAAAAAGTGAGGGGATAGGTAAAAAGAATGGTTGAGGGGCTTCCCTGGTGGTGCAGTGGTTGAGAATCTGCCTGCCAATGCAGGGGACACGGGTTCGAGCCCTGGTCTGGGAAGATCCCACATGCCGCGGAGCAACTAAGCCCGTGAGCCACAACTACTGAGCCTGCGTGTCTGGAGCCTGTGCTCCGCAACAAGAGAGGCCACAACAGTAAGAGGCCCGCGCACCGCGATGAAGAGTGGCCCCCACTTGCCGCAACTAGAGAAAGCCCTCACACAGAAACGAAGACCCAACACAGCCAAAATAAATAAATTAAAAAAAAAAAAAAAAGAATGGTTGAATACTGATAAATCTGGGTGATGGGCACAGGGAACTTCAATACACTATTCTCTTTCTTGTTGCACATAACTGAAATCTCCCATTAAAAAAAAAAGTTTGCCAGATACATCAGGAAAGCATTCTCCAAGTAACGGAGAGGGAACCTTATCACCTGGGTCCCAGTTTCCACTGTGCGGTGGCCTCAGCAGGAGCCTGGGCAAGGTGAGGTCCATCTGGTTAGCTCTGCCTGGTCATCTGCAAAATGAGGCTCAAAGCTGCCTGTCTGTCTCACTGCCAGGGCTCTTCCGAGGGGCAGAGTGAAAAGGATTTGCCAAGTCTCCCTGGCAGTGGCCACGTGTGCGAGGGCGGAGCTCTTGTCGCGTGGCTGCCCCCTGCCCGCCATTCAGCCCAGCCAGGTGGGTTGTCCCCAGTCAGGTGGGTTGTCCCCAGCCAGCTGGCCGCCTGAGCTGCTGGCCTTCAGGGTCCCCTGTAGGCGGGCTGCATCCCACATACACATCTTCTGCTTTTCCAAATACTTTGGCAGCAGCAAACATGGGGCTGGCAAGTGAGGGGAGGAGCTGCAGTAAGCCTGCCTTCATTACAGAGGAAATAAACACGTCAAGAGTGATTTTCCTCCCAGGAAGAAATTAATTTCTAAATGAAATAATGAGTTTCCTGATAGTCATTTGCAAGGCTTGGGACCTCGGAGCCGGGCCCTCTCCCTCTCTCTGTTCACTCCCCCTCCACCAGCTGATCAGCTTGCCCTGCCTTGTCTGCGGATTAATGCCCCTTTCCCTGGCTGAGCTCGCCCTGGTGACACATGAGCCCTTCTCGGTCTGAGAAATGGGATAATGAGACATCCAATTAAGGTGAGGTTCCGTGAGCGCTGGCTCCAGAAACACAGCCTGGCTGTGGGAGAGGGCTTTCAACTGGCTCGAGACAAGGAACAGATGACTTTGGGGACCACAGTCCTGAACGCACCATTCTCAGGGCAGCTCTGGACAGGCACAGCTGTGAGGCAAGCCAAAAGTGGCTCCCTGGCCCCTGGCAAGTGAGGGAGGGGACCTGGCGAGGCGTCCTCAGAGAATTAGGGTCACCTGGGTAACTAGATATCTTACTGCTGTGTACCCTGCCACTGCTTACCTTTCAGACTGCTGCTGGCCCTGCCACTGAGGCCACATGGAGTGAAGAGTGAGCTGGGTGGCTCTCAAGGCAGAAGGAGTACCCCTCCCCCAAAAAAGTAGAGACACGAGCTGCATCCATAATAAAAGTAATGATGGTCATCTATCATTCATTTAGGGTTAAGTGTTTGAAATGTATTATTCATTTAATTTTCCTTAAAAATATATGTTTATTATCTCCACTTTTGTTATATATTTTTTAAATACTTAGATACATTTATTACCTCCGCATGAGAAACCTGAAACTGAAGATGAAGTGACTTTCAGAGACCACAAAATAACAGGTGAGGAAGTAAGATTTGAACCTAAAACAAGTTTAAGTCTTAAGTCCCAACTCTTAACCTCTGTGCTATACTGCTACCGACTCTTAGGAACCAAAGCCCAAATCAGAATGGCAATTACCCAGGGGCCATCAGCTCCAGAAATGGAAGGCTCAATCAAGGGGAGTCTGGAATTCTGGGGCAAGAAATGTACCCCTGGGCCTGGGGCAGAAGGCTGACCTCCAGTCTCTCTGAAGGTCACCAGGCTAAAAGCCAGGAAAACAGATCCCACATGACACCCTTCCTGGTCCTTCAACCCCAAGAGAGGGTTTCTTGGATTCACAAATGAGGAACTGTCAACCTGAGAGGTGATCTGAACTACCCAAGATTACCCAACTAGAACAGAACCCAGGACTCCAAACCTGTGCCCAGTAGCCCAGCGCTCCCTTTCCTCCACAGCAGACCTCTTCCTGGGGGAGCCAAGGGGTAACATCACCACTGAATGCCTCTCAGGGCTTCATGCAGCCTTTCCTAAAACAAGACCCACAGTCTAGTGACGTATTTCACACTCTTTATTCAAAATCAATCTTAAACAGAGCCTATTCACCAGTAGTCCTTGTGGATTATCCCCATGGGTGGATAATTTAATAAGCCCATGTATGAGTTTCCTATTGCTGCTGTAACAGATTTATCACAAACTAAGTGGCTTAAAACAATGTAAATATATCCTCTTAATTTCTAGTCTAGAATCCATTTCACTGGGCTAAGTCAAGATGCCAGCAGGGCTGGCTCCTTCTGGAGACTCTAGGGGAGAATCAGTTGCCTTTTTCCCACTTGCAAAGGCAGCCTAATATGTCCAGACAAAACTCTAATCCAAAAAGGTACATGTACCTGCTATGTTCACAGCAGCACTACTGGCAATAGCCAAGACATGGAAACAACCTAAATGTCCATCAACAGATGAATGGCTAAAGATGTGGATATCATATGATATCACTTATATGTGGAATCTAAAAAAAAATGATACAAATGAACCTATCTACGAAGCAGAAACAGACTCACAGACATAGAGAATGGACTGGTGGTTGCCAAGGGGGTGGTGGTGGGGGAGAGGGATGGAGTGGGAGGTTGGAATCAGCAGATGCAAACTATCATATACAGGATGGATGAACAACAAGGTCCTACTGTAGAGCACAGGGAACTATATTCAGTATCCTATGATAAACCGTAATGGAAAAGAATATTTAAAAAAAAAAAAAAAAAAAAAAATATATATATATGTATATATGTATACCTGAATCACTTTGCTGTACAGCAGAGATTCACACAACACTGTAAATCGACTATACTTCAATAGAAAATGAAATAAAAATAAAGGCAGCCTGCATCCCTTGGCTCGTGGCTCCTTCCTCCATCTTCAAAGCCAGCAGCAGAGCATCTCACTCCCATGGTCACATTGCCTCTCTCTTCTACAGTCAGATCTTCCCCTGCCTCCCTCTTGTAAGGACGCTTGTGATTACCTTTTGGGTACAGGTGGGTCCCCATCTCAAGATTCCTAACTTAACCACATCTGCAAAGTCCCTTTTGCCATATAAAGTAACGTGCACAGGTGCTAGGGATTAGGACCTGGATACCTCTGTGGGCCATTATTCAGCCTACCACAGCTTATCCACAGTGAGGGGAAGACAGGGCTCAAAACCTTCCAGAAAACCTTCCAGACAACCTTCATAGGGCAACTGGGTTAATATTAAAATTACTGAGTTTGCCTCAAGTAAAGACAGGCAGGAGAGGAAATAGGAAACAGAAGATGACTGAGAATGAGCCAAGAAGACTAGCCTCGTGTTGAACCAAGGATGGATGCCCACCCTTTCAGAGGCCTCAGACACCCCTCCCTCTGGGAATAGAAGGAAGAGTTTGACCTTCTCCTCAAAAAATGCACAGACCCCCAAACATACCATTCAGTATATAATTTTTGATGTTTCGCAGACCCACTGCAGCCCATCAAGGCTAAATATTTGCTGTGTACAGACCTAACAGACTCAACTGAGTGTTCAGGTCAGAGTCTTATATCCCTAAGTCACTCCTCCTTAGCTCACTCTGTTTATGTGCTGACCCTGTCCTGGGTAGCTGGGGTTGGCACACTAACCAAAACCAGCCATCAAGCAAGTGATGGCTTAGGGCCTCCGCTGGTAAAGGCTCAAACTAGAATACACCACCAAAAACAAAAACAAAACAAAACTAACAGAGATTCTGGAAAATCTAGCTTCACTCATATAAGTTCAATTTTCATAAATGGTACAATGAAAATTTATACATTTGAGTGGTTGGGGGAATTTTATTTTCAGAATCCAACATGCTAGATAATAATCAGACACCTAGGATAAATAAAAAATTTATGTATATTATGAGAAAAAGAACCCAATAGGAAAAAAAAATGGGCAAGGACGTGGATAGTTCAAAAAAGAGACTAAATAGGGCTCAATGTCATTAAATTAAATCCAGGATATAACACTACACATCACCCAAATGGTCAGAGTAACAAAGAGAGATAGTTCTCTCTTTGAGAGAGTGTTGGCTAGGATGTGATGCAAGAGGAACTCTCGCATGATTCTGCAAGGGGAGAGGTGTACATTACTACTCAACTAAAGCTGAACATATGCATGCTGTATGACCCAGTAATTCACACAAAAATATATTGTTAATCAAAAGGTATATATTAGAATGTTAATAACAGCACCATTACTTTTTACTTTTCTTAAATTGTGGTAGAATGTACATAACATAAAATTGACTTGTTATCCATTTTTAAGTGCACAGTTTGGTGGCATTAAGCATATACACATTATTGTGCAACCATTACCATCATTCATCTCTAGAACTTTTTTCATCTTCCCAAACTGAAACTCTGTACCCAAATAACTCCCCATTTCTTCCTCTCCCAGCCTCTAGCAACCACCATTCTACTTTCTGTCTCTATGAATTTGACTACTCTTGGTGCCTCACATAAGCAGAATCATACAGTATTTGTTCTTTTGTGACTGGCTTATTGCACTTAGCATAATGTTTTCAAGGTTTATGTGTCAGACTTTTCATACTTTTTAAGGCTGAATAATATTCCATTGTCTGCATATACCATATTTTCTTTATCCATTCATCCATCAGTGGACATTTGGGCTGCTTCTACCTTTTGGCTATTGTGAATAACAGTGCTATGAACATGAGTGTACAAAAATATCTGTTTTGTTCTCTGCTTTCAGTTCTTTGGGGTATATACCCAAAAACAGAATTACTGGATCACACAGTAATTCCATTTTTAATTTTTTGAGGAATCTTAGTATTGCTTTTCATAGTGGAAGCACCATTTTATCTTCCTACCACCAAAAGGGTTCCAGTTTTTCCACATTCCAACACTTGTTATATTCTGGTTTTTTCTTAGTATAGCCATCCTAATGAGTATGAAGTATATGTCATTGCAGTTTTGATTTGCATTTCCCTAATGGTTAATGATGTTGAGCATCTTTCATGTGTTTATCGGCCATTTGTATATCTTCTTTGAAGAAATGTCTATTCAAGTCCTTTGCCCATTTGTTAATTGAGTTGTTTGGGTTTTTGTTGTTGAATTGTAGGAGTTCTTTACATATTCTGGATATTTGGATATTAACCCCTGAGCAGATATATAATTTGAAAATACTTTCTCCCATTCCATGTGTTGCCTTTTCACTCTGTTGATAGTGTCCTTAGATACACAAAAGTTTTAAATTTTAATTTAGTCCAGTTTATCTGTTTTTTTCTTTTGTTGCCTGTGCTTTTAGTGTCATATCCAAGAAATCATTGCTAAATCCAATGTTATGAAGTTTTCCCCTACATTTTCTTTGAAGAGTTTTATGATTTTAGCTCTTACATTTAGGTCTTTAGTCCATTTGAGTTAATTTGTTTATATGGTGTAAGGTAAGCATCCAACTTCATTCTTTTCAATGTGTATATCTAGTTTTCCCAGTACCACTTGTTGAAAGACTATCCTTTCCCTATTGAATGGTCTTCTCAAAAATCATTGGACCGTATATGTAAGGGTTTATTTCTGGGTTTTTTGTTCTATTCCGTTGTTCTATATGTCTGTCAACAGCACCTTTTTTAATAGCCTAAAAGTAGAAACTACCCAAACTTCCATCAATAGCAGAATAAATACATAAATAGTGGGATAATTGTACTGTGGGAATACTATACAGAAATGAGAGTAAAAGATTTATAACTAGTAACACTACAAATGAATCTCACAAACGTATGTTGAGCAAAAAAAAAAAAAAAAAGCCAGACACAAAAGAATACTTATTTATGATTTCATTTACGTAAATTACAAAAGCAGGCAAGTCTAATGCTTCCAGAAGTCAGGATAGTCATTACTCCTAGAGAAAGAAAGCAGGAGTGACAGGAAGGGCGTGTGGCAAGGAAAGGAAGGGCTTCTGAGCTGCGGGTGATGTTACATTTCTTGATCTGAATGCTAGTTTCCTGAGTTTACTGAATTAGTAAAATTCATGAAACTATACGTCTATAATTTGTGGATTTTTCTGAATTATATGGCAATAAAAAAAGTTTCTTTTTAAACACGTATTCTATAGGCATAAAGCCGAGGAAATATTATTTCACTGCAAGAACCATTATCACAGCCTTTGGTCTATCAGCAGCTCAGCCAATCAGAACTCAGCAATGCCCAGCCTGTTCCAATCACATACACGGAGTAGTGGTCAGCTGAAAACAGCTTATCAAGTTCCCAGCATCAGCTACTACGGTTCATGTTCTGAGTTCATAAAACCGATATAAACCAAGTGCATTATCCATGATCAGTGTCTAATAATAAAACAATAAGATTATACCTGTTGCTAATATGTCTACGACTGGGAGACAGCATGACAAGCACAGACAATTAAATCAGAATATGCAGTAAATTAATCCTGCGAGACTTGGGAAGAATGAGACGTGCCTCATCTCTTACTGTCACCAGGAGCCTTGTGAGTGACTCCAAAGCACCACTGGCCACAGGAGCCTCAGAAAAGATGTTTTCAACCTGTTCTGCCCCTTTGTACTGCTTCATGTGAGGCTGTGTCGTCTTTGCTCCCCTCATGCCTTTCAAATGATTCCCTCTGTCGCTTGTGAGCACTCATCACATGCTAAACCCTGTGCTGAACACTCCCTGTATCATCTCCTCTACATGTGCACAACCACCCTGGAGGTGAGGACTACACTACCCTCATTCAAAGGGAAGAAGATCGAGGCTTGAAAAGTGTAAACCCCCGAGGGAGGCTGTGCATATGTGGCGGTACATGGGAAATCTCTGTTCCTTGCTCTCAACTGTGCTGTAAACCTAAAACTGCTCTAAAAAATAAAGTCTTTAAAAAAACACGTAAGCGTCTTTCCCAAGCATAAGCAGTAAGTGGCAAATGCGGATTCAGAATGAGGCTCTCAGCCTCCATACCCTGCCTCTTGCCCACAATCCCATAGCACCTCTGTATCCTGATCTGTCGCCAGCCACAAACAGCTTGGAGCCTTGCTGAGAAAATAAGACCTATCAGGACAAAAGGAGAACCCCCAGTGCCCTCAGTGATCAGGGGGCACCTGCTGTCTTACCCACCAAGCAGGGACTGTGTCCTGTTTACCTCAGAGTCCTCATGCAGAGGACCAGAGCCCAGAGTAAGCCTAGCAGAGTAGGTGCTTCATAAGTGTCTGTTGACTGAGGGGGAGAGAGGGAGGAACTGTTCCTTTGACAGGAGACCACGGAACAGTCTAGAAGCCATCACCACTCTCAGAACCCCACAGGGCTGCAGAGTCACAGTCTCCACCCACCCAAATATAGGAAGTCAAAAGCGGAGTTTAGGGCGTAGCTTGGTGCGATTCAGATCCTGCCTTTATTTAAAATTTCGATATTTTGCTCAACACGATTTTTTTCTCTAATTTTGATTTTTTTAAATATTGCTTTAAAATACTACTCTTCTTGATTTTTGAGTCTTTTGGCACCCCCTTACATTTCACTCCGGAGGCAAGTGCCACTCTCTCCGCATCCTCATCCCAGCGCTGCACCGTCTTCACACTTGAAGAGAAAGCCACACTCAGGACACAGCAGTCTTGTGAGTGCAAGCAGCGGACTATCAGTCCACAACCACAGAGTTTGTGCCCGGACTATTCCAGCTCCGCCATCCCCAAGCAGTGCAAATGCCTATGTTGGCAGCTCCTAACCACTGGAGGACAATTTGAACAATGTTTCGGTCTTCAATTAAATTTCAAGAACACCTGTTTCATCAGGTTATAAATTCCAAGTGAACTTTAAGAGGCGTCTGTTTGGCACAGAGAGCTTTTATTTTCTAGGCTGTAACCACAGCAACATTTTTGCTTGATTATCCGTCCTTCATTCCTGCCACATACACCCCACCCTCTTCGTCCGCCTTTGGTGGCCACAGGGAGCTTATGGTGGCTTTTCACACTCCCCATTCAGCTCTCCGGCTGGCACAATAGCAGCACAACAGCATTTCGTGCTGTTGATTTGCCTTTTCCTGATGGCTCACCTAAAGTTGGGATACTTGTACAAGAAAGCACAGTGCTGTAAACGGAACTTCCTTCACTACCTAAAACCGAAGAACTCAAACAACTGCCCCTTTTTTCAGCATCTCTAGCACGTAATTTAAGCCCTAGGCTGGCTGCCTCACATGTATGTGCCCCCTCTCTGAGCTTCAGTTCCCTGCTCTGTGAAAGGAGGTGATGACAGTCACCCCCCAGCGCTGTAAGGATTAGGGGACTTTCTCTGAGGTCACACATCTAGTAAAGCAGGGGTCCCCAACCCCCGGGCCACGGACCTGTTAGGAACCAGGTCGCACAACAGGAGGTGAGCGGCGGGGAGCAAAGCTTCATCTGTATTCACAACTGCTCCCCATCGCTCACATTCCCACCTGAGCTCCACCTCCTGTCAGATCAGTGGCGGCATTAGATTCTCATAGGAGCTCGAACCCTACTGTGAACTGTGCATGTGAGGGATCTAGGTTGCACGCTCCTTATGAGAATCTAATGCCTGATGATCTGAGGTGGAGCTGAGGCAGTGATGCTAGCGCTGGGGAGCGGCTGCAAATCCAGATTATCATTAGCAGAGAGGTTTGACTGCACAGAGACCATAATAAATCAATTGCTTGCAGACTCATATCAAAGCCCTATCAGTGAGTGGCAAGTGAAAACAAGCTCAAGGCTCCCACTGATTCTGCATTATGGTGAGTTGTAGAATTATTTCATTATATATTACAATGTAATAATAATAGAAATAAAGGGCACAATAAATGTAATGCACTTGAATCATCCTGAAACCACCCCCACCCCCCCTGCCCAGTCCATGGAAAAATTGTCTTCCACGAAACTGGTCCCTGGTGCCAAAATGGTTGGGGACCATTGTAGTAAAGGGTAGAGTAGGGAAGGCCCAGAAGCCAGCCCTTCAGATTCCAAAATCTGCCCACCTCACCAACTTCTGGTTCTAGGACCCCAAAGTGACTCTATTAAGGGTTACCTAGGGGTAAAGCAAGGAACACATGTCAAAAATGGCAGTAGTGAGGATGAAAAACTTAAAGAATACCATCACCTGCATGAAGGCTTGATTGGGAGGGTGGGAGAGTTGTTGTTAAACCGTCCCCACCTGAACTAGGGTTAAGCCCAGACAAGAGTCGGGAGATAGGCTGGGTGAGGGTAATGACACTGGGGTTGCTGTCAAGCACACTCTACGCTGACTTGCCTAACTTCTCTATGCCTCAGTTTCCTCTTTTAGAAAATGAGGAAGTAGTTTCCAACTCACGGGCTTGAAGTATGATTTAGAAGAATTAATGTAAAATGTTTAGACTAGGGCCGGAGATATAGTAAGAGCTCAATAAGCGTTAAATTATTATTACTATTATTATTGTTGTTAATTACCATATAAAGTGCTTTCTCCATGCCATCCCCCCTTGCTACCATCTCTAAGATAACGTTTCAAACTCCTGGTGGTTTGGGCCATCCTCACTCACATCCACTGTGTGCTCTTCTGTACAGCGTGGGCTTGCCTTCCCTCATGCTATCAGGTCCCCCAGGTGCCCTCTGCTAACCAGGACTTCAAGAGCACACTTGAGGCTGTCACCTCTGTCAAGGCTTCCCTGACCACCCCCGTCCTCGGTGACGTCCCTGTCCTCTGCACCCTGGCCAACACATGCTGCCTTGTTTCCCCACATTCACATGACACATCCGAAGGCACCCTGGCCTTGCCTATCCTTCCGCTGATGGAGACAGACCGTGGACCATCCCAGGGCCTGTGCTCAGAGCCCAGCTCAGCCCTGCCCAGTCCCGATGCTCCTTCATTTATGCCTTCCTCAGATAGCTATGTGTGCTCTGTGCTAGAACATGAGGCTACAGCAATGAGCAAAGCAGAGGCAGAACCTGTCCTCGTGGAAGATGATAACACACAGGTTATTCGAGAAACAACTATACGATTCCAAACTGTGATCAATGCAGTGAAGAAAAATAAGAGTAAATGAACTATCTGGAGATGGATAAGTATCCTGCCGCTCAACATCAGCTTAAAACTGAGAACCTTTCACAACCTCGTCCTTTTCTAACAATCACTTTACTTGACACATCATACACTATCATCTCTAAGCACAAAATCCCCAAATCATTGAGGTAGGAAGAAACCAAATGGGCCTTCCCGATTTTTCCTTGTCTTGGCAAAGGGCTGGCTTGCTCTGTGGCACAGAAGTTCCGGGCCCAGGCTCTGGGGCCTCTCGGTTTGGCACTGGCCTCTGGTTTGCAACTGAGCCTCAGGGCCGGAGCAGCTCATTTGGAATTCTGGCAAGGCCTCCAGGAGGGAGCAGCATTCAGATTCCCTTCAACTAATTTTTTTTCCAAGCATAAACAGCGGTTGGGTTTTTAAAAGCCACCAAAGCGAGAGAATGGTGAAAAATAAGATGCTGCAAGCAGGAAATGATAGCTAAAACCCATGCCTGGGGTCCGACCTGTGCAAACATCCAGCCAATTGTTAGTTCTAAATCTGAATGGAGTTTTCCAGGTGCTTTCAGGGGATCACGGGATTTTATTTTTCTATCAGAGCACTCTCTAAAGGGATTTTGGGCTAAGCCTGGCAATTCTCCCCTTTCTTTTCTGGAATAGAAGGCAGCCAACTTTCTCTCACCTTCAGTCTTAAGTCTAACTTGAACAGTCCACTCATTCATTCTGGTTGCCTTTCTAGGGCCTGCAATTACTGTGCGTGTGGAGGCCACAGCCGACCCTCCTCTACCAAGCCAGCCATGCTCATGCTGGGAAGGGCTCATTTCCCACTCAGCCTGTCCGCCTGCAGTGATTCCTGCTGGGGTCAGGCTTTCCCTTCCAGCCTCTCATTTCTTTGCAGGCTTCCCCTCCCGGGAAGAGCAGGACACGAAGCAAATACTCAGCTTCAGCATCACCTGCTTCCTAGCGCCACCACTGTTGACTCTTCTGACCCGTGGACTCCAGAATTGTTTTCCTACCGCTGTGAGACCTGCTGCTTTCCCTGCCTTAGCTGACTGTCTTGAACCTGACTTCATCCATTCCTGTTTGCCAAATGCTGTGCCATCTGCCAGGCAGGTCAGATTCTTGGTCATGGCCATGGGGTGCACCTGAGCTAACCTGGCCTTTGAAATCAGGCAAGCTTGGGTTCCACTCCCAGCAACCCCATTCCCAGCTGAACTCCACTTTCTGCATCAGCAAAATACGGAGTTCCATAAAGTTAGAAAACAGAGAAAAAAATAGTTTATCACTTTGCAGATTGAATGTCCTTAATGACATTACGTATATTCACCTGGTCTTCCAGGCTTAGTGGACATCCTATCGTGATAATAATACCAGTCCCATGGGACTATCCTGAGTATTAAAAGGGTTAATATGTGCGAAGTGCCTGAATTCCTGCCAGACCCTTGGAAAAGACTAAATAAATATTTCACCCTCTCCCCCTTTAGTTCAAACTGGTCCTTTTCCCACCTATACCATTCTAACATGTATTATATCACAACTGCCTGTTACATGCCCTCTAGCCCCATACTGGATGGTCTTAATTACAGTACTCTCCATCTTTCTATGCAACTGTCAATCAGAAACATCCACTTGCTTGGAGGGGGACAAAACTGGGGTTGGCTGTTGTCATCTTCACCTTGTCTTCTGGAGTCCCGTGGAGCTTAGGATTTTTACAGAAGTATATCATGGCAGCTGCAGCTGTCTCATGCTAAAATTAAGAAGTCAAGATGTTTATTTCATAGAAGCCCACATTTCTGGCAACAACCTGCACCTTGTCTATTAGGAGAAATGAGTGGGCCTATACATGACTTACTGCCTCTGTGGAGATTTGGTTTAGATTGTCTCCAAGTACGTAAAAAGGTACATTTTCCAACCCAAGAATTGATCAGCATTACCTACATCTGCAAACCTGTCCTTTATGTATGCTGTACATTATTTAGGGAAAAAAAACCCACCTCTGCTTTGTAACTAGAATTTTCCTTTTGCTTGATCGTGGCTGTGGGCTGAATTAATGTGACAAAGGGGGTTGCTGGAGAGAGAGCCTGTTACAAAGGTGTGGTAACAATTGCTTTCCAGGGGAAGTAACCAAATACACTCCAGTCTTGTTGAAAAGCACACATCTGATAAATATACATGTGATTTCAATGGAAGAACAGTTCAAACTTACTTAGGTTTTTAAACAGCAAATACAATCTAATTCAGCCTCTCCCCACCCCACAATAAGAAGCTTATAGACTATTCCAGCGCCTTGTATCCCAAAGACAAGATGCATATACATCTGTGAATAAGTTTGTCTACATGTGCATGCACTGCCCACGCTGTTCCCTTTTAAACCTCTACTTTTCTCTGCTTGGGAACAAAATAAGCCACCAGGTGATAGCTCCTAAGCACAAGGATGGGAACATGGCACTTATTTCATAAGCATCAATAAAGCCCATAGGAAGCTGCCTGGCAGGGAAGACTCAGAAACCCTTCTCCTACTACCCTATAAGTCTATCTATCTTAGGCACAAAGAAAACACAGCCAGATAGCAAAGGCTGCTCAATACTGCCCCCAGAAAGCCCACCAAAGTTACACAACTCACTTCTGCAAGGGAGACTAGCATACAACAGCGTTCCCCAAATGTGTTCATCTCAGGATGGCTTTTGATGAATCATCTCATAGGATTAATATTTTGTGAACTAGTTTGGGAATCATTGCTTTGCCAAGAATGCCTTGGCAAAGAGGATGATTTGGAAGAGAAAGAGAGGTCATCTCAATAAATTCTTACCACTCATCATTTGGCAACCTTGACTGACTCCTGGCGTTTCACTGAGGGCAGAGGCATAGAGACTTTGATGGGCTTAAGCAAACTCTCCTAGGGAATTCAAATTCTCTAGAAAATAACTACAAGACCAAATGGCCTCCCAGAGGAACACTCCCAGAGGCTGGAACGCTCCCTCATTTGTGGTCTCCATAGCTAGGACACACTACTACACAGCAGTGGACATCCAAGTACGTGTTGGATTCCTTGATAGGAGATAATTCATTTATATGAGAGGAAACCCATCAGCCATCTTACCCCTCCAACGGGGCTCCAACAGGCATGCATCTCTGGCCTGAAGCATGAGCACTAACTTCCATTTTGTGGCCCAAATGTGACCCAGGGCAGGCCAAGGGGAACCACAAACCTGTGCCCCTGGCCATTCCTGGAAAAAACAGCCTTGACACTGAGAGAAAGCTTATCAGGATACCTGTGACAAAACTGAACACCTTTTTTACCTTTGGGGAATTAAATGGTAAAGTACCAAACAGGAGCTTGCCTTCTTTCCACTGGGTTCTCCTAGACCAGCTACAATGTGCTCCAACTGCTCTGACTTTAACACCAATTTTTGGGTTAATTTAAATTCTGATTCCACACCTCCCTGGGCCCCAACTCCCAAGAATAATAAAGGTTAAGACTTTTCAAGGCCAATACCAGTTGAATGCATTCATCCCTTCCTCACCCCTTCAGGGACAGGCTCAGGGCTAAATGTAGAGATTAGGCAATTACCATTCAATTAGAAGCTATACTAACTGATAAAACTAGCTGATCCACCCAGATAAAACTAGCTGGGTTAACAAAGGTACCTAACAAAAGAAGAGTTTGCCAAATTTAAAGTCTTAAAAAATGTGGTGAGATTTAAAATAAAAGGAAAAACATCACCCTGGGGGTGGAGGGGGAAAGCTCCTGGAAGCAAGTACGTTCAGTTAACTGATACAGCTACGTTGTATCTTCCCTCTTTCTGGGAGGCTAAGCTAACCCATGACAGGACAAACCCACTGAAGCAATAATTACAAAATAACAATATGAAAAAGTTAAATTTTAGAACACTTTCTTCGGGCAAAGCACTCTGCAAAGCATTCTTTATGGACTATTTAATTCCCACAATGATTCAGTGATGTTCAAGGTACTTTATCCTCTTCAACACATGAAAAACTGAGGCTTAGGGATGTTACCCAGCTACTAAGTAATGAAGCTGGGATTTGAATGCAAATATGTTTGAACCCAGAGTCAAAGCTCCCAACCAATATACTCAGTAAGACATAGGCTATAACGTCTTCCTGGAGCTGTGGCACTTAGAAGGGATCAAACCAAAATTCCAGCCTCCTTTTTACACAGCTAGTGAGTATCATGTGCCTGCTATGTTCCAAGCGCTACCTTGGGGGCTCTACATCCATCGTCACTGAATCCTTACAGCAGTGCTTTGATGTGGGCCACACCTCCATTTTACATACAGAGAACTGGGGCTCAGAGAGGTGAAATGTCCCACGTCACCCTGTTAGGGAGAAGCAAAGCCAGTACTCCACCCCAAACCATGTTTCATTCCGAAGTCTGTAACCTTCACCTCCAGACCCATACCTCCATATCAGGAGTTTCCATTTACAAATTTGGAAAAACTTGAGATGTGTGGAACTATCAGAGTACACAGAGAATCATGACAAACTTCCCTTATAAATTCCAGAGTAATCTCTTGGTCTCCCCAGATTCTGAAAACCAAGCAACCGGCCCCAAACAACCAGCATCAACTCAATACGCAGTCCATCATGCTGAAATTTCGTAAGGGAAGATGGGTGATAAATGTTTCTCAAGTTATAAAAATTCCCCTAGTAGCGTCATGGATCATGGAGGCTTTTATGTGAGTCTGGGCCTCCCTCCAGTTCTGCCCAGGGCTCCTGCTTGGATTCCTACACTTACGAATTGTTAGCTTTTGCAGCAGGGTTAGCGGAGCTCTGCAGAGAGCTGTGATATCAGGTGCCAGCTGTCTTAGCAACTAACAGATGTGTGCCCTCCCCACTTCCCTCTCCCTACCACCCAATGCACAATGAGTTTTAAACCCTTCTCTCCAGTTCCCACTCTTAATAGCACAGGGTATCTCAGGATCCAACTTGGGGCCCAAGTGGATACCTTGTAGAGACTTTGGCTAGTTTTCTAAGAATTTCTTCTCCTCCTCACCCAGGCTGGCCTCATCTGCCTGCTGGAGAAGTTTCAGCAACTCTCACCACAGCATCGGGCTTTCATCTCAGAGGACGGCTTCCCAGTGAAGTTGATCCAGCCCACTTTCCATCCTGGGTGCCTGTCATTATCAAATATTCGAGTGGAACTAATGAATGCCTTTAACTTCCCTTGAACATAAAGAGTCTTGAAGAAATCGAACCACAAGAGCCTGCCGACTTCAGGGAATTAGTCTGGTCTTTGAGAAAATGTATTTGCCATCCTCTCCCCCACAAAATACTTCTCAGTTTCTCGTCACCACTGAAAAGGATAATATCTTCACCATTACTATGCCAGCAAGAAAAATGTTTCCTTCCCCAGGAGGCAGAAACATATTTTCTGACTAAGCCTAAGAGACACAATGTTAAAATTTGAATTCACTTTCTTTATAATATCTTTAAAATACCTGGGACCTGTCCCTGAGTTCTGTGCAGTCAGCAGTTTCCCCAGTAAGCTCATTTATTTTTCATGCTGACTAGAAACAGAGTTTGATTTTCCCCAGTCCCATTTCTATCTCCCCTGGAAACTTCCAGAGGAAGGACCTTGATACCTAGGAAAAGAGCAACTTGGAAGAGAAGTATGGAAGGGCTGGCCATTGAACAGAGACCACAGTGGCTTCCTGAGGAAGGCAAAACTGGAGAGCACATCTCAGGGATTTTTCTCCATTTCCTTTCCTGAAGGTCCCCAGGTAGAGCACGTCCCTGAGAGGACTCCGGGGAGAGAGCTCTGAGCATCTGCTTGGAATGCTCCATCACACCGTTTCACAACTGTATGAGGAAGAAAACCCAATTGGTGCAGGAAGAAGCTGACACACTTTCTGGAGTCAGGAGCAGGGGAATCTGCTACTGAGGGAAACAAAAATGGAGCCATACCAAGGCTCTAGTCAAAACTCTGAAAGTATCAGTGTCCCGATTCTCACAGATACGCCCTAAGGACAAGAAGGAATCATTCCCCATATTCCCTTACCTGACCGTGCACCCAGAACTATGGGGGTGACTTCTCTCAAATTTTGGAGAGTTCTGAAAGGACGAGGATGCAGCCTATCTGAGAATCAGAACTCAATCTACTAGTCAGTCTGTCCTCCTAGCATCAAAGAGCCCAAACAGTTAATAAAGTATGAACTCTCAGATTTTTTTTTTTTTAGTATCTACTCAATACATATTTATTGAATATTTGAATAACAGTATGATTGTCAACTCACTTGGAAAACGCCTTCTTCTTTTTTTTAACATCTTTATTGGGGTATAATTGCTTTACAATGGTGTATTAGTTTCTGCTGTATAACAAAGTGAATCAGCTATACATATACATATATCCCCATATCTCCTCCCTCTTGCATCTCCCTCCCACCCTCCCTATCCCACCTCTCTAGATGGTCACAGAGCACCAAGCTGATCTCCCTGTGCTATGCAGCTGCTTCCCACTAGCTATCTATTTTACACTTGGTAGTGTATATATGTCCATGCCACTCTCTCACTTCATCCCAGCTTACACTTCCCCCCGCCCCATGTCCTCAAGTCCATTCTCTACATCTGTGTCTTTATTCCTGTCCTGCCCCTAGGTTCTTTAGAACCTTTTTTTTTTTTTTTTTTTTTAGATTCCATATGTATGTGTTAGCATATGGTATTTGTTTTTCTCTTTCTTACTTCACAGACTCTAGGTCATGAGTCTGACAGACTCTAGGTCCATCCACCTCACTACAAATAACTCAATTTGGTTTATTTTTATAGCTGAGTAATATTCCATTGTATATATGTACCACATCTTCTTTATCCATTCATCTGTCAATGGACACTTAGGTTGCTTCCATGTCCGGGCTATTGTAAATAGAGCTGCAATGAACATTGTGGTACATGACTCTTTTTGAATTATGGTTTTCTCAGGGTATATGCCCAGTAGTGGGATTGCTGGGTCGTATGCTAGTTCTATTTTTAGTTTTTTAAGGAACCTCCATACTGTTCTCCAAAGTGGCTGTACCAATTTACATTCCCACCAACAGTGCAAGAGGGTTCCCTTTTCTCCACACCCTCGCCAACATTTATTGTTTGTAGATTTTTTGATGATGGCCATTCTGACAGGTGTGAGGTGATACCTCATTGTAGTTTTGATTTGCATTTCTCTAATGATTGGTGATGTTGAGCATCTTTTCATTTGTTTGTTGGCAATCTGTATATCTTCTTTGGAGAAATATCTATTTAGGTCTTTTGCCCATTTTTGGATTGGGTTGTTTGTTTTTTTAATATTGAGCTGCATGAGCTGCTTGTAAATTTTGGAGATTAATCCTTTGTCAGTTGCTTCATTTGCAAATATTTTCTCCCATTCTGAGGGTTGTCTTTTCGTCTTGTTTATGGTTTCCTTTGCTGTGCAAAACCTTTTAAGTTTCATTAGGTCCCATTTGTTTATTTTTGTTTTTATTTCCATTTCTCTAGGAGGTGGGTCAAAAAGGATCTTGCTGTGGTTTATGTCATAGAGTGTTCTGCCTATGTTTTCCTCTGAGTTTTATAGTGTCTGGCCTTACATCTAGGTCTCTAATCCATTTTGAGTTTATTTTTGTGTATGGTGTTAGGGAGTGTTCTAATTTCATTCTTTTACATGTAGCTGTCCAGTTTTCCCAGCACCACTTACTGAAGAGGCTGTCTTTTCTCCATTGTATATTCTTGCCTCCTTTATCAAAAATAAGGTGACCATATGTGCATGGGTTTATCTCTGGGCTTAAGGCCATATATGACAAACCCATAGCCAACATCGTTCTCAATGGTGAAAAACTGAAACCATTTCCTGTAAGATCAGGAACAAGACAAGGTTGTCCACTCTCACCACTAATATTCAACATAGTTTTTTTGGAAGTTTTACCCACAACAATCAGAGAAGAAAAAGAAATAAAAGGAATCCAAATCGGAAAAGAAGAAGTAAAGCTGTTACTGTTTGCAGATGACATGACATTATACATAGAGAATCCTAAAGATGCTACCAGAAAACTACTAGAGCTAATCAATGAATTTGGTAAAGTAGCAGGATACAAAATTAATCCACAGAAATCTCTTACATTCCTATAAACTAATGATGAAAAATCTGAAAGAGAAATTAAGGAAACACTCCCATTTACCACTGCAACAAAAAGAATAGAATACCTAGGAATAAACCTACCTAAGGAGACAAAAGACCTGTATGCAGAAAACTATAAGACACTGATGAAAGAAATTAAAGATGGACTCTCAGATTTTGAAAAGGGTGGCAGCTGCTACAACGGGATCAAGGCATTGGAGCTGTCCCTGGTGCTGCTTCAATGGCTACTATAGCCCAGGCACCCAAAGGGTCTTGCCTTTTGATCTGCCCATGGCTTCTGCCCTTGTCCCACTCCTTATCACTGTTCTTCTGGTTATATAGTCCCAATTTATGACTTCACAACCACACCCATTCTTAATCTCTGCATGTTCTGCAACACTCCCCAACCTCACTGGACTGAACTCCACCTATTGATTGAGATCCTCTGCCAACAACACAACCCACCACCACCTCAGATCACTGAACACAAACATAGTAGAACTTCATCCTGAGAGGAATGTGGGGTGATTGAAGGATTTTAGGCAGAGGAATAATGTCAACACATTTGATGCTTAGCAAGGTCATGCTGACCTCAGTGCAAGGAATGGAGGGGGAAATAGGAAATTAGGCTGGTGCATTAACCTAGGCAAAATATAATAGACTAGATAAGAGTAGTGACAGAGGAGCTAGGGAGAAGATTGTGGTTTCAAGAAATATTTAGGCATTAAGATAAGCAAGATGTGGCTGAGGAACATGTGGTTTATATGGAGAAAAAAGAAGTGAATGTCAAAGATAACCCCAAAGTTTCTGGTTGGACAATAGGTAAGATGGTGTTAACAAATATTGAGTTGAGAACACAAGAGAAGATACAAATTTGAAGGAAAAAAATGTCAAATTCAATTTTGTATGTATAGAGTTGAGGGAATTTGTGGAATATCCATCTGGAAATGCTAAGTGGACAGTTGACTATAGATCTGGAACTCAAGAGACACATCTGAACTCAATATAGAGATGTTAGAATTATCAGATACAGGTGGTAATCAAAGGCATGTGACTGAATATGAATAATCCTAGTCAAAAGAGATCCAAGGAAAGAACTCCAGTGAACCCAATATTTGCTTCTCTGGAATATGAATTTTCAAAGTCATTAATAAGTAGTGGGGAGACAGATAGGAGGTGCATACATAGGAATGTGTGTCAGGAAAACAAAATGAAGAGAATGTTTCCCTGAAGAGTGGTCCATGGTGTCAAAGAATACAGAGATCACATAAAATTAGACTTGAGAAGTGTCTACAAAATTTAATGACAAAGATCTTAGGTGACCTCCATCTGGCTAGCCTTTCACCCCAGAGAGGGTGACAGTGAAGCCAATTTAAAGTAGGTTGAAGAGAAACTGGAAGGTGAGGGATTGGAAGAGTAAACAGATATAACTCTTTTAAGTTTAGCTGTGCAAGGAAGGAAACACCAGAGGAGTGGGCTGAGGACACTCTGAGGACTTTTATTTTTGTTGTTAAGATGGAAAAACTTAAATATATTTAAATGCTGGCTGCATTGAGCCAATTGAAAAGGAGAGGTTAAAGATGAGAAAGATAACTGGTAGGTAAAGATTCCTGAGGAAGTAGGGGGAGGGAATCTGGGATCCAAGGCACTAGCGTCTCTCCCCTGGAGAGAGAGGTACAGGGGTCAGAACCCACAGATCTATAAGTAAGTGAGTCGAATGATTGGCTGAAAGTTAGGGAGTTCCTGCCAACCCTCCATCAGATGCCAACAGTAACACACTTTCTCCCTACCACTTCATCATCCAAAAGAAGAAATAAATTTGTTCTATCAGAAAAACTGGAACATACTGGTGGGCGTTAGGAGGAGGCAGATTTTGATTCAAGAGAAGAAATTTGCTAACAACTGGAGCTGTCCAGTGACAGAATGGCATCTGTAGTGAGCTGTCTATCAGAGGCAGTGTTCAACTAGAGAACAGAATGCTACAGCCTTCCTGGCCAATCTCAGTGAATCTTGTACTGGAAAGAAGTTTGAGCTAGATAGTGTCTAAAGACCCTTTCAACTATAAACTACTTCTGCTTTCAAGGTAGGCTCCGACTCTTTCCCAGGAATCCTTGAATTGGCTACTGTTTTGCCCATGAGTGATCATGGGGGTTCTTAGACCACCAGGGCTAGAGCTGCCATTTGCAGAGGTGCCCCTAGGGGGTGTTCAGGAAACAAATTTGTCCACTAATAAACAACATTATATGCTATCATTTCACTGTTGGAAATTTATTTTGTGGAGTCGTGCTTACCCTCAAGAATTCCCTGTGAAAATATAAGCATGCTTAGGAGGGTTTCCATTTTACAGTGGCATCAGCCAACATCTGGAAGCAGACCTCCATGGGAATGGGCAGTCCATTTCATGGCTGAGAGCTGGATTCTAGCATCATACTGCCAGGGTTTGCATCCGGCTCCATCACTGTCAGCTCTGTTGACTGTTGGTGAGTAACTTAACCTCTCTATGCCTATTGTGGAGGATCAAAAATCTAATACTTAGTGCCCAGCACATAGTAATCACTCAATAAACATTTATTAAATGTACAAATGAGGCAATAATGCCAGGAACCTGGGACAGAACACAGTCATGGTTGGTGAGAGGATGCTAAAGAAATGGTATTTACTCCATTATCCTCCATAAAATTTTATAATTTGAGATTTGCCCATATCCCAGCCTTTTAGAAGATATTCTTTCAATGGTATAATTATTAGCTGACCAGGAAACACAAATGTGTTTGTATTTCCAATGAAAAATGCTCTGAGCTATAAAGCTTGACCAAGAAAGTAGGTTCAGGTTCCTCTTCATTATTCTCTACAGGGATCATTTCAGCCCAGCTAAGGATGCTGTACTGATTTCCACCCAAATCATACTGGTGGCTGATAGTTATTTAGTACTTACTATGAGCCAGGCAGCTTAATTGCATATGTTATCTGTAATCCTCACAAAACCATGAAGGACACGTGTTAGTCAATTTTACAGATAAAAAATCTTGGTTTAGGGAAGTTTTTGCAGCTTGTCCAAGGTCACACAGGTAGCAATTAGCAGGATCAGGATTCAAAGTCAGGTCTGTCTGACCACCAAGCCCACGTTTGCTACTGTGCCCCATTTCTTCTCCATTAAAGACCCTAGTAGATGGTAAGGCAGGGTACCTTTGTTTCCCCTGCACTGTTTAGCCCAACACATAGGAAGGGCTTAGTAAATGATCATTCAATTAAACTGCCAAGTACTTGGTAATTTCCAGATTGTTAGCCACTGTTGCTGTGTCTTGTGCCTTACCTAACTTCCAGCAAACAGTAATCTACTAATAAACTTGAGTTCCAAAGCCTCTTCATTTCTGTTTTGCCCGTGAGAGACCCTTGTGGGGGATTCCCTTAGGGGATTTCCCCTAGAAATAGACCCTGGACAGCCCAGAGCCCATAGGAAGTCATTCAACTGCCTGGTCTTTAACCTCATGGAGGAGCTACACTTCCCATAAGTAGTAACCAGCACTGGAAATTTACCTAATATCTGATACAAATGGAATCAAGGAAAGCCAAGATTGAAGGCATGCAGAACAAAGACCAAGCCTCTAGCGTGGCTGAGCCAGGAAGGTAATCTTAGACTTTTGGCTGAAGCCAGCACATTCTAGGCTCTTTATTACCCAGTCTTCTCTGCACTATGCCTCTGCGCCTCCCACCAGGATGCGTCCCAACCTGGCCCCTACACACATCCATTTCTTCCTCTGTGGTGTGACTTACAGCACTTCCTTCTTCTGGCATGCCTCTTCCTGCTACTTTGTCAATTCCAATCCATGCTGCAAAGATCACATCCAGGAATCCTTCCCTGACTGTTCTATCCCTCTCTAATCTTTGTCTCTTCATTTCTAACTCAAAGCACAGCTTAGACATAACCATGCGTAGCCTCTCATCAGCCACTGATGCTTCATGCTGATATTCCAAGTCCCCACAAGTAGACTAAGCATCCTTTACAAGTAAGAACAATGCTTTCTATTCTTCCCTCCACCATGCCAGTGGCCAGGTCATTGTTCAGTGAGCCCAAAGACACAGGATACCTCCAAACCAAGTTTCTCATGCTGCGATAACTCAACGTGCTTCACCCTGGCAGGCATGGAAAGTGCCCTTTCCATCAAAACCAAGAGCCATCCTCATCCCATTGGCTTTCCTAAATTATCTCTAACCAGATTATCCTTCTCCTACAGAACACAGAATCCTCCAAGGAGGCCCAGACGGATGCCAGCCTCAGCTCTTCAACAAATTGATCTCATCATCTTCCGATAGGAGTATGGAATTATCCCTTCCAAAGCTCTATAGTCCTGGAAAAACACTAGTGGTGACTCATGCAGGGGTGGGGGTGGGGCAGAGAGGAATGGGAGAAAGAAAAGAGAGCATACAGGCTGGTTATGGAGCCACAGAACGAGGCACATTAACCAATTCTGCCAATTATACAGCTGAAGCAATTAAATAACGTCACAATGGTAGGAGAAAGTGTAAACAGAGCCCACAACACTACCCTGTGGGCCAAAAGAAAAACAAACTTGGCTGCTGTGGTGGAAAGTCATTGCCTTCATGGCTCCTGCATCCCTTTCTCCCTTTACATCTGGTGATAGAACTCCTCTCCCCTTAGCAAACCTATTCCACACATTTGGGGTTGGGCTCACTTCTTGCTGAGGTGGGCATTGTACCAGGATTCGTGGAGTGTACCTTCCCCCAACCTCAATGGTTAACTCCAGGATGGGCATAGCACTCTAGCAGAGCTGATTAGAATAATGCCTGAGAATGCAAATACAGATACTGACAGAACTATTGGACTGTGAACTTGGAAGATGCCAGCTTGTGAATGCCAGTAGCCATCTCTCCTTCCAAACAGAGAAACCTTGCCTGAGAATAAAGGCAATATGCTAAGGAGAGCAGAATCCAGAGGTGGAGAGAATGGGGGGCTTTGATGCTTCATTTGAGCCCTAGATCCAGCCAAGACTTAGCACCTGGACAGAAATCTCCCCTTTTCCTCAAACTAGTTAGATATGGGTTTCTAGATATGTTTTGTTCTCTTGTTTTTGTTTTTGTGAAAGAGACCCAACCAGTAGAGCCACTGAGACTGAGAGCCAATATTCCATGGGGAAAACATGCCAAACATCAGAGGGATCTGTAAGACAGTATCACCTCCAAATTTTATTGAAGCAATTCGACAATTTGGCAGGACTTTCAGCCTCCTGCACTGTGGAAGCAACCTACCACACTGTACTTAAACCAACAAAAGAGAACCCTTAAGTATAAGGCTCAGAGAAGAATGAGGAAAAGGGAGATATCTCAGTCTTCCCCTAAAATGTAATCTAATCTGAGATTCAGGGGGGCTGGAAGCATAGTCCTAATTCAACCGGAGACCTACCACGAGCATCTGTGCACTCTAGCCCTGAACCTGAACATCTTCTGAAAGGCCCTCACCTAAGCCCTGAGTCAGCTTTTCTGCCTGGACGCTGACCACCATGTTAGAACCGCCTTCCAAAAGGAGGAGTGGGGTACAGAGCCAGAGACGTCGCCAAGTCACTCTCCTGATGGCCTCCCAATGCATCACTCTTCTCTCATTTCCCAGGCAGAATGCCAGTGAGGCATCCACAGCTCCCTGGAGGGCGAGAAGCAACTTCTTAATTAAAGGAAAGATCTGTACCTTCAAAGTGATTTACGCAGGGACCTAATCCTCCAGTGGTGGGCACTCACACAGACACTCGTTCTAGCAGAGGATGTCTGGGCAGACCTGGCATCAATGCAAAACTGCTCCAGCCCCCAAAATTGCCTTACATACCCTGCATTAGAAGGCCCTGAAGGACTGGAGGTAGAGAACGATTCATCCACTGATGCCGACAGTGGTAGTAGAATGCTGATTCCACGTGGGATTTCGTGTGAAGTCGGAAGATAAGGGAGCATGAGAGAAACAAAAAGACAAGCCATTTTCTCTGGAAGCTGATCCTTGGAGCTCAGCTTGGGATCTCGCACTCTCTTTCACAACCACAAACTAGAGCCAAGATAGTTTCTCAATCCTGGATACACATTAGAATCACCAGGGTAGCATTAAAGATTGTTGATGCCTGAACCACACCTACAACAAAGGAAATCAGCATTTTCAGAGGAATCACCCCCGGCGGGACTGAGAACCATTGAGCCCAGAGAGCACGTTCTTCCAACCACCTCCCATCCCTTCCGAGGCACCCTCGGCACACATGGTCCAGAGAAACCAAGGACGACATCAGGGTCCCCCTTCCTCCATCCTCCCTCTGCTTCCCGGAGGCACTGAGGCTTCCAGCTGGCATCAAGCAGGGCTGCACCAGAGTAGAGGGCCCCAGAAACTGGAAGTGAAAGCGGCAGCGAAAAGAAAACAGAGTAGAACCCAGCTGGTTGACAACACTTCCACATCCTTCTTCAGGACAGTGACCGCTGAATGGCCATCTTCGAGGGGTATGTGGAAGGGCAGAAACACTGACGGAGTGGAGAGTGGGCTTAGTGCTCCGGCACCCCACCCCCAGGCGCGGTAGACTGCATGAGGGTGCAACAATCAGACTCCCTCCCCTGGGATTGGAACACAGCTCCCATGGCCCATCTCAGTTGGTGCTTAAATGGCAAAAACATTTTGACGCGTGTCTAGAGGGACTTAAGCTGCTGAGAGAGGGAAAAGGGAAGAAGACACGGTGAGAAGCAGGAATAAGCCAGACTGAGGCAACTCGCTTCATCTCTTGGTGCCTTTCAGCCTCTTGCTCCAGGCTGTCTTGAAGCCCAGCAGCCACCCCTGGCTTGGGCTCCCAGAAACCCCCCAGGGGTGAGCAAGGTAACTGACGTCAGCCAACTTTCCTGCCCTCCTCACCACGGGAGCCACATAGCACACTGGCAAGAAAAAATCTGGCTCCGGAGTGCAGATAAGGGCGTTCCCGTGAGAGACCTAGGGCACGTTTTTTAACTTGTCTATGCCCCAGTTTTCACATCTGCAAAATGGGGGCTTGGTAAACATTAAAGGAGTTAATACAGGTCACAGTCTCCAAATGGTGCCTGGCATGTTGGCCCTTAAACACATTTCAGTAAAAGTCACATTTTACTGCTCTCTAGAATCAAGTGCTCTTTCCTTCCAGTCCCAGGAAGGAAAACATATTGCCCAGTAACCCAGTGAGCTGGTTTACGGTATGTAACTCTGTGGGGCTCACACTGCCAATAACTCAAAGGTCTCACAGTCTAGAGTAGAGTGGTGTAAGTCATGACTCTGGCCCCCAAGAGCCTTGCCTCCTAGTTGGGGAAACCAGGTATGCACAAGAAAAGAAAAACATAAATTCCCAGTGACACTGTAGGTGGTAAGAACCACGGTGGGTTGGAAGAGAACAGTCACGGACCAGGCTGGTCACAGAGGCTTCACAGAGGAGCTGGGATGTGCGTCCCCACGCTGTGTGATGCCAGGCCTGGCAAGGTGGCCATGACGTCCCGCCACCATACTCCACACCACTCCTCCTGGGAGAAACTGGAAATGCCTCTGAAAGCCGTTTTCCACATTCTGAAGCTTTCTAATGATCATATTCCCACTGAGGCCCATCAGATCTTATTTTTAAATGAAGAGGTTTGGGTTTGCAGTTAACCAGAAACCACTGTGCTTTCTGTAGCTAGAGGAGGAGCAGACCCGGCCACGCCCATGCTCCAGCCCCTGGGCCACCTGCAGACGGTTCCCACAGCGGCTGGCTTCCTGTGTCTCTACCTGGGGGCATGCTCTGCCTTGGGACCTTGCTCAACCAGGCTCAGGGAAGCTGCGCAGGCCAGGGACCCAACATCCCAGGTGCAACTCTCAACCAATAAAGGACAGGAGTTCGTGACAAATATCCCCATTCTCTCTCCCCGCGGTGTGAGGGGCAAGACCAAGTCCAAGGTGTGTTCCACACAATTTCCCAGAGTTTCTCCAACAGGACTGAGCCCCAGCAGGCCACAGCGGTTCCCACTCAATAGCTGACCCCTCGTTGGGTTTCCTCCGTCCCCTAGCTCACTTCCCCAACTCCTTCATGGTGGTTCCTGAGATCACCTCCCAGATGAACGGCTTGCACCAAATTCTCATCTCAGGGTCTATTTTTAGAGGAACCCAACGTGAGCCGAGAGGAGGGCAGACCCCACGGCCAGCTGGGGCATGGGTCACTCTGAGAATTCACAGGATGCCTGCTCATCCGGTCGCAGTCTGGAGCGCTTGCTTCTGCCTCTCTCCTGGGTGGTTTCTAATCATGTTTGTTCCTGTCTCTGCTTATCAACACCATTTGGTGCTGCTCAATAGGTCTCTGCTGGTGCAAGTGAATTAACAATATTTCCTGGATGTTTCTGTAATAACCATCTTTATGGGGGCTTTGCAGTGCTCAGTAGCTACACCTGAACCAAAAGAGCTATTAGACATAGAAAAGAAAAAGCAGCCAAATCCCTGCATGGGCCCCTACTAGCCCCACTCAGTGATTCACTGGGGTGAAAGCCAAGCCCAAGTTAGACACTGATGTGGATTGAATCTCCTTGCAGGTAAATAAACTGGCCAACTTTCCTGCTTAGCATGTCAGCTGGGTGTTGGCAAACAGGAGCAAGCTGTTAGCGTGGCTGCTACAAGAGCTCAGCTCCCTAGTGAATGTTGCCCCCCAGCCCAGGCTACCAGGACCGGAAGGGTCAGGTTGTCAGCTCAAGTGAGGTGACACAGGTAAGACAGGTGACAACATCATGGGGCTGCACGTGACTCCCTCAGCAAGTCTCTCTGTAGATTTCAGCCCTGTTTCAATAAATGCCATCCTCCTTTGAAGATTAGAATGAGATGGACTCAGAAGAAGCCACGTGGAGATCAAAAATAAGCCACGCCTCCTGCCTCCTGGATATACTGAGGGCTTGATCACTCAGCAGTGTTCAGTGGCAGGATCATTTACCAGAAGTATTTTGGCTCCCAGGACAAGAGAAGAAGAGGACATCTGGGGGCACATTCACGGGTGACCCAGGGACTTAGCCTGTGAGACTGGATCTGTTTCCTTCCCCCTGTTGCATCCAAGTATGCGCAGAAGAAGGTTGAAACTAGGAGGGCTTGAGGTGGGAAGTAAGGACACTCCCGAATCATGCCAGGCTCTCCAACTCTGCCATGATTAGAAGGAAGTTGGGAAGGAGGAGAGAAGGGGGAAGAGAGAGAAAGGCGGCTGAGGAGACGGTAGAACTAAAGCCACCCAAAGGACAGAATCCATTTTGACCAGACGCTCATCAGAACTGCCAGCACTAATCCCTTTACTCAACAAATACGGACTGAGCCCTGCTATGTGCCCGTCTCACAGCCGGGTACTGGGAACACGGGGTAGATGCAGCCCCTCAAGAGTTTCCCACCAAGAGGAAAACAAGATTTTGAGAAAAAAATGTCAGTGGAGTGTCACCTAAGTGAAATCAGAGGGGTCGCTGAACAAATGCAGCAGGGAGTAGCTCATCTGGCTATGAGGCAAGCTCCCCAGAGTCTCAGAGTGAGGTTGCTGAAAATGAAGAACGAGCAGGAATCAGCCGGAAGGAGGCTGGGGGAGCGGGGCTTTCCAGGCAGAGGAAACAGCATGCACAAAGCGGGGCTTTCCAGGCAGAGGAAACAGCATGCACAAAGGTCTCAATGCAGAAAGCATAGCTTCTCTGAAGGAGCTGAGGAGAGAATGCAAGTAAGAGGCTGGTGGGAGAGCGCACTGGAAAGGCAGAGAGAGGCTGAAACAGGAGTAACCAGTTACACCGCTGGCAGATCAACCAAAGAGGGAATTAGTGAATGGACATTTCCTCTGGAAAACTTACTCAGGATGCCAGAGAGAGAGATGCGAGATGGGGACTATGAAGGAGAAGCTAGAGGGCATGGAAGAGCGAGAAGTAAGGACGAAAGATCATGGGAGAAAGGCTATATCCAATGATATGACAGTAGGGAATTTCCTGGGATTAAAGAGATTCCTCAGATTGAAAAAGCATTAGTCACAAGCAGGATTAATTTAAGTAGTTTCAGAATTGCTAAGCCATACCCTTGTGAGAAACAAATTTACCAGAGTATCATGTTTGTGTGCAATTCTTTTTGCCTTTTTTACTAAAGTATACAAGGTTTTTCCCGTGTATGACAGGTAACTTCTGTCATCTCCTGTCATCCCCAGACCCCCCAGTGTGCTTATGTGATTCATTTTAAATACAGTTAGATTCATTTGCTCTCGTCTGCATTCCTACTCTCCCCGCCAACACACACATCCTGGTTAATTTTTTTTAATTTACATACAGTAAAATATATTCTTTGTAGAGTGTAGCTCTATGATTTTGATCAGTGCACTGTCATGTACCCACCACCACAGTTCCACACAGAACATGTCCACCTATGATTTAGGGACTAAATCTATTTAGGAGGAAACAGAGACACAAAGGGGTAAGTAACTTTGCCTGAGGTCATCCAACTAGTTCACAAAGGGCTGTGCTTTTGCTTGGGTGGTCTTGGCTCCAGAACACCAGCTAAAAAACCCTAAGCCACACTGTCTTAGATTTCCACACCCAGCCCAAGTCTGCATGAACATTCGATTACCATCAACCCTGTCACCAAGGGATCCCAAGTGTGCATCTGCTTGAATCCTCAGTCATAGCCCTGACTGGGGCATGTGATAAGCCTGGCCTAACTTTCTGGAAAAAAGAGTCAGGAGGACAAAAATAGCACCCCTTTTCAAACTGTCAAATAGGTTGGGATTGGGTAACATGTAGGGGGCAGATTCTAACCTCAAGCTCAAGATTTACTGAGCATTAGTTTAATCCTCCAGCCTGTGACTCTTTGAAGGCACAGGTCACTTCTTATCCATCTCTATACTCCTGGTACTTAGTACATGGCAGGTGTTTAATCAACATTTGTCAGATGAATGCACACATGAGTGAACAAAAGATCATAAATTTAAACATCAAGAGGTACCAGAGAAGAGCCATGAGCCACAGGACATGTCCTCTCTTTCAACTGACATTCTACATCCTTCCCATCACAAGAGAAGCCTTACACTCCCAATTTTACTAACAATATCTCCATTCTTGTAGTGCAGCAGAGGCCATAGCCATGCCCGACCTGTTAGCTAAATTATGAATAAGGACACAGGGCTTAGCATCTCTCTGTAGCCCTTGTAGCCACATGGAACTATGTGGTGATGCAAGGCAACATGAAGCAAATATATGGATGGATAATGGGTGAAAGATGGATGGATGGACCAAAAGACTGCACTAAATTTAAGTTCAAAGCTACACTTACATACCCCTTGAGGACGAAATTTTTTGTCCTTCTTTAGAGCCATACCCCCAGTGCCTAATGCATTGCCTCACACACAATAGTCTCTCAAGAAATATTTGTTGGAGAGGTGGAGTCAAGATGGCATACTAGGAGGACGCAGAATTCACGTCTCCTCACAACTAGGGCACCTACCACGCACCGGTGGGGGACCACGGACACCTAAGGGGACGGGAGGAACCCCCAGCGACCAGGTAGGATGTGGGGCTTGGGGGGAGTGAAGGGGGAGGAGAAGTGGAGGTGGCAGGGGACTGGTACCCCTGAGGGGTGGCTGGGGGAGGGGAAGGGATCCCACACCCGAAGGGGGAAATTGGGGAACCACGTGGAGGGCAGAAGATCAAAAGGGAGCATGCCCAGGTTTTCCCTGCCCACTTGGACCCCCAGGAACCTGTTGGGATCCCGGGCCTGATCCTCTGACCACCTAGGCCCCCTCCAGCCATGCAGGTCCTAAGGGAGTGGGAGGGAGGGAAGGGGGAGCAAAAGTAAAGGCTGGACCTCCAGAACCGGCACACCTGAGGGGCGGCTGGGGGAGGGGAGAAGTTCTACACCCAGCAGGACCCACCCATGGTTAGGGGTACAGCATCCACAGGGGAGACCCTGGGGGAGACAGTGGAGGAGGGGCACGAAGGAATGTAAGGGAAGGGGGCCAGCGCTTTCCCTGTCCCCTTAAGCCCCAGGAAGCCTGTTGGGCTCACAGGCCTAATCCTCTGCCCTCGGAGCCTCCCTCCTGCCGCACAGAGCCCAAGCCCTGCCCCTGCACTCCCACCAAGGGCCCCACCTCTACACTCGGAGACCCCCCTCTGAGACCCCCTCTGAAGGGCTGGGCCTAAACCCCACCCACACAGGTTTAGGTAAGGCCTAAACCTCACCCAGGGCCTTACCTCCAAACTCCACACTCCAGAGGCCCCCCTTTCCACTTGCTGCCTCTCCCCTTTCGCCAGGTGCTAAGCAGAGGCCTCGCCCCACGCTTGAACGTCACCCTGCCTAGACCCCACTCTATGCTCAAACGTCACCCCCCAACCCGCCTAGGTCTTGCCCCACCCAAAACCCTGCCCCTGCCAGAGGTCCACCCCCACCTAAACTCTGCCCCTATAGCTAAGGCTTATTTTTTCTTTTTCTTTTCTTTTTTCCTCTTTTAGATTGGGGTTCTGTTTTACCTTGTTGATTCATTGTTGTTGACTCTTTTATATTTTTATTTTTCCTAATAAATCTTTTACTTTTCTAATTTTATTTTATCCTTTATATTTTGTTAGTGATCTCTCCTTTTGGCTTGTTCCCCACCCCCCCCCCGCCTTTTTTTTTTTTTTCTGTTTTCTGTTTTGGTTTTACCTTGTTGCAGTTGTTTCAATTATAGTTTTATTTTTCCTAATATATTTTTTATCTAATTTTATTTTTATTTTTATTTATTTTATTTTATTTTAAATTTATTTTTATTTTATTTTTATTCTTTGATATTCTACTGCTCTTTTTTTTTTTTTTTTTTTTCTATGCCACGAAGATGGTGGGATCTTGGTTCCCAGGCCGGAGGTTGGGCCTAAGCTCCTGTGGTAGGAGCTCCGAGTCCAAACCGCTGGACTAACAGAGAACCTCAGACCCCAGGGAATATCAGTCAGAGTGAGGCCTCCCGGAGGTCCTCATCTCAGCACCAAGACCCAGCTCTATCCAACTGCCTGCAAACTCCAGTGCTGGACGTCTCAGGCCAAACAACCCGTAAGACAGGAATACAGCACCACCCATCAAAAAAAAGAGAAACAACAAAAAAATATGTTACAGACAAAGGAGCAAGGTAAAACCTACAAGACCAAATAAATGAAGACAAAACAGACAACCTACCTGAAAAAGAATTCAGAGTAATGATAGGAAAGATGATCCAAAATCTCAGAAAAAGAATGGAGAAAATACAAGAAACATTTAACAAGGATCTAGAAGAACTAAAGAGCAAACAAACAGTGATGAAAAATACAGTTACTGAAATTAAAAATACTCCAGAGGGAATCAATAGCAGAATAACTGAGGAAGAAGAACGGATATGTGAGCTGGAAGATAAAATGGTGGAAATAACTGCCAGGGAGCAGAATAAAGAAAAAAGAATGAAAAGAATTAAGGACAGTCTCAGAGACCTCTGGGACAACATTAAATGCACCAACATTCAAATTATAGGGGTCCCAGAAGAAGAAGAGAAAAAGAAAGGGTCTGAGAAAATATTTGAAGACATTATAGTCAAAAACTTCCCTAACATGGTAAAGGAAATAGTCAATCAAGTCCAGGAAGCACAGAGAGTACCATAAAGGATAAACCCAAAGAGAAACACGCCGAGACAGATATTACTCAAACTATCAAAAATTAAACACAAAGAAAAAATATTAAAAGCAGCAAGGGAAAAGCAACAGATAATATACAAGGGAATCCCCATAAGGTTAACAGCTGATTTTTTAGCAGAAACTGCAAGCCAGAAGGAAGTGGCAGGACATATTTAAAGTGATGAAAGGGAAAAACCTATAACCAAGATTACTCTACCCAGGAAGGATCTCATTCAGATTCGATGGAGAAATTAAAACATTTACAGATAAGCAAAAGTTAAGAGAATTCAGCACCCCCAAACCAACTTTACAATAAATGCTAAAGGAACTTCTCTAGGCAGGAAACACAAGAGAAGGAAAAGATCTACAAAAACAAACCCAAAACAATTAAGAAAATGGTAATAGGAACATACATATCAATAATTACCTTAAATGTAAATGGATTAAATGCTCCAGCCAAAAGACATAGATTGGCTGAATGGATACAAAAGTAAGACCCATACATATACTGTCTACAAGAGACCCACTTCAGACCTAGGGACACATACAGACTGAAAGTGAGGGGATGGAAAAAGATACTCCATGCAACTGGAAATCAAAAGAAAGCTGGAGTAGCAATTCTCATATCAGACAAAATTGACTTTAAAATAAAGACTATTACAAGAGACAAAGAAGGACACTACATAATGATCAAGGGATCAATCCAAGAAGAAGATAAAACAATTGTAAATATTTATGCACCCAACATAGGAGCACCTCAACATGTAAGGCAAATGCTAACAGCCATAAAAGGGGAAATCGACAGTAACACAATCATAGTAGGGGACTTTAACACCCCACTTTCATCAATGGACAGATCATCCAAAATGAAAATAAATAAGGAAACACAAGCTTTAAATGACACATTAAACAAAATGGACTTAATTGATATTTACAGGACATCCAAAAACATCCAAAAACATCCAAAACAACCATCCAAAAACAACAGAATACACTTTTTTCTCAAGTGCTCATGGAACGTTCTCCAGGATACACCATATCTTGGGTCACAAATCAAGCCTTGGTACACTTAAGAAAATTGAAATCGTATCAAGTATCTTATCCGACCACAACGCTATGAGACTAGATATCAACTACAGGAAAAAAACTGTACAAAATACAAACACGTGGAGGCTAAACAATACGCTACTAAATAACCAAGAGATCACTGAAGAAATCAAAGAGGAAATCAAAAAATACCTAGAAACAAATGACACTGAAAGCACAACGACCCAAAACCTATGGGATGCAGCAAAAGCAGGTCTAAGAGGGAAGTTTATAGCAATACAATCCTACCTCAAGAAACAAGAAACAACTCAAATAAACAACCTTACTCCTAAAGCAATTAGAGAAAGAAGAACAAAAAAAAAACCCCCAAAGTTAGCAGAAGGAAAGAAATCATAAAGATCAGAGCAGAAATAAATGAAAAAGAAATGAAGGAAATGATAACAAAGATCCATAAAACTAAAAGCTGGTTCTTTGAGAAGATAAACAAAATTGATAAACCATTAGCCAGACACATCAAGAAAAAAAGGGAGAAGACTTAAATCAATAGGATTAGAAATGAAAAAGGGGAAGTAACAACTGACACTGCAGAAATACAAAGGATCATGAGAGACTACTACAAGCAACTATATGCCAATAAAATGGACAACCTGGAAGAAATGGACAAATTCTTAGAAGAGCACAACCTTCCGAGACTGAACCAGGAAGAAATAGAAAATATAAACGGACCAATCACAAGCACTGAAATTGAAACTGTGATTAAAAATCTTCCAACAAAAAAATGCCCAGGACCAGATGGCTTCACAGGTGAATTCTATCAAACATTTAGAGAAGAGCTAACACCTATCCTTCTCAAACTCTTCCAAAATATAGCAGAGGGAGGAACACTCCCAAACTCATTCTACATGGCCACCATCACCCTGATACCAAAACCAGATAAAGATGTCACAAAAAAAGAAAACTACAGGCCAATATCACTGATGAACATAGATGCAAAAATCCTCAACAAAATACTAGCAAACAGAATCCAACAGCACATTAAAAGGATCATACACCATGATCAAGTGGGGTTTATCCCAGGAATGCAAGGATTCTTCAATATACGCAAATCAATCAATGTGATACACCATATTAACAAATTGAAGGATAAAAACCATATGATCATCTCAATAGATGCAGAAAAAGCTTTGGACAAAATTCAACACCCATTTATGATAAAAGTCCTGCAGAAAGTAGGCATAGAGGGAACCTACCTCAACATAGTAAAGGCCATATATGACAAACCCAGAGCCAACATCATTCTCAATGGTGAAAAACTGAAACCATTTCCCCTAAGATCAGGAACGAGCCAAGGCTGTCCACTCTCACCACTATTATTCAACATAGTTTTGGAAGTTTTAGCCACAGCTATCAGAGAAGAAAAAGAAATAGAAGAAATCCAAATCAGAAAAGAAGAAGTAAAACTGTCACTGTTTGCAGATGACATGATACTATACATAGAGAATCCTAAAGATGCTACCAGAAAACTACTAGAGCTAATCAATGAATTTGGTAAAGTAGCAGGATACAAAATTAACACACAGAAATCTCTTACATTCCTATACACTAATGATGAAAAATCTGACAGTGAAATTAAGGAAATACTACCATTTACCATTGCAACAAAAAGAATAAAATACCTAGGAATAAACTTACCTAAGGAGACAAAAGACCTTTATGCAGAAAACTATAAGACACTGATGAAAGAAATTAAAGATGATACAAACAGATGGAGAGATAGACTGTGTTCTTGGATTGGAAGAATCAACATTGTGAAAATGACTCTACTACCCAAAGCAATCTACAGATTCAATGCAATCCCTATCAAACTACCACTGGCATTTTTCACAAAACTAGAACAAAAAATTGCACAATTTGTATGGAAACACAAAAGACCCCGAATAGCCAAAACAATCTTGAGAAAGAAAAACAGAGCTGGAGGAATCAGGCTCCTGGACTTCAGACTATACTACAAAGCTACAGTAATCAAGGCAGTATGGTACTGACACAAAAACAGAAATATAGATCAATGGAACAAGATAGAAAGCCCGGAGATAAACCCATGCACATATGGTCACCTTATCTTTGACAAAGGAGTTAAGAACATACAATGGAGAAAAGACAGCCTCTTCAATAAATGGTGCTGGGAAAACTGGACAGCCACAGTAAAAGAATGAAATTAGAACACTCCCTAACACCATACACAAAAATAAACTCAAAATGGATTAGAGATCTAGATGTAAGACTGGACACTATAAAACTCAGAGGAAAACATAGGCAGAACACTCTATGACATAAATCACAGCAAGATCCTTTTTGACCCACCTCCTAGAGAAATGGAAATAAAAACAAAAATAAACAAATGGGACCTAATGAAACTTAAAAGCTTTTGCACAGCAAAGGAAAACATAAAGAAGATGAAAAGAGAACCCTCAGAATGGGAGAAAATATTTGCCAGTGAAGCAACTGACAAAGGATTAATCTCCAAAATTTACAAGCAGCTCATGCAGCTCAATATCAAAAAAACAAAGAACCCAATCCAAAAATGGGCCAAAGACCTAAATAGACATTTCTCCAAAGAAGATATACAGATTGCCAACAAACACATGAAAGGATGCTCAACGTCACTAATCATTAGAGAAATGCAAATCAAAACTACAATGAGGTATCACCTCACACCTGTCAGAATGGCCATCATCAAAAAATCTACAAACAATAAATGCTGGAGAGGGTGTGGAGAAAAGGGAACCCTCTTGCACTGTTGGTGGGAATGTAAATTGGTACAGCCACTATGGAGAACAGTATGAAGGTTCCTTAAAAAACTAAAATAGAACTACCATATGACCCAGCAATCCCACTACTGGGCATATACCCTGAGAAAGCCATAATTCAAAAAGAGTCATGTACCACAATGTTCATTGCAGCTCTATTTACAACAGTCAAGACATGGAAGCAACCTAAGTGTCCATCGACAGATGAATGGATAAAGAAGATGTGGCACATATATACAGTGGAATATTACTCCGCCATAAAAAGAAACGAAATTGAGTTATTTGTAGTGAGGTGGATGGACCTAGAGTCTGTCATATGAGTGAAGTAAGTCAGAAAGAGAAAAACAAATACCGTATGCTAACACATATATATGGAATCTAAAAAAAAAAATGGTTCTAATGAACCTAGGGGCAGGACAGGAATAAAGACACAGACATAGAGAATGGACTTGAGGACACGGGGAGGGGGAAGGGTAAGCTGGGATGAAGTAAGAGAGTAGCACTGACATATATACACTACCAAATGTAAAATAGATAGCTAGTGGGAAGCAGCTGCATAGCACAGGGAGATCAGCTCAGTGCTTTGTGACCACCTAGAGGGGTGAGATAAGGAGAGTGGGAGGGAGATGTAAGAGAGAGGGGATATGGGGATATACTTATGCATATAGCTGATTCACTTTGTTATACAGCAGAAACTAACACAACACTGTAAAGCATCTCTGATAAAGATGTTAAAAAAAAAAAGAAATATTTGCTGAAGAGAAGAGGAATGAAAAGGAAGTAGCTGACAAGCAGTCTCCCTGTGCCAAATGCTAAAAGGTAGAGGCACTCAGAGCTTGTCCAGATACTCACGTAAGTTTGACTCCCATGTCTCAGCTTCTCTACCAGGTTTTACTAACACTGATGAGGAAAATTAGAAGACCAGCTCCTTTTAGGCGGATTTTTGTTCGCACAGCCCACTGAAGTTGGGAATACCTAGAAGTTAAACAGGCTTTCTAAAGACCTAATAGAAGAGCTCGGAGCAGAGAGGACAGGACTTTCCCAAGGATCCCTGAGAAGAACTGCTTGGAGACCATCAACTGTCTTGGCTGCACCCACAAGAATCTGCAGGCAATGAGGTTCAGAGGCACAGCACTCCTTACCCCACAATCAGAAAATAAAACATTACTAACAACACCCAGGGAGAACCTCAACATAGGAAGCTGGCCTGAAAGAGCGTGGAAAGGCAAACAGCCAACAATCTGTGGTGGCAGATGTTCTGGGCATGACCATACGAAGCAGAGAATCACATATTTAATGTGCATCACTTTCCTTTTGTCATGTTGGGTTCTGGGGTGGGTGGACAGCATGTTGCACGTTCCCCATTCCACCTTGCAGCCCAGCCTTCTAGTCAATCATGCTTATGCAGGATCATGCTTATTCAGTCAACAAGAGCACACTGTCCTTGAAATCAGTGTGAATATGCTTGACTTAAAAATAACTGGCGTGTTGCCTGGTCCCCTGGGCATTCCCTAGAGAGCTCCTGCCAAGGAGAGGCTCTGCTCCTCGGGGGTTAGAATTTGTAAGAAAAGACTGTTTTATGCATCATAAAAATTATTCCTGCAGAAGTGAGCCTTTCTCTCTAGGACACACAAGACCACAATGAATAGCCCAGCTTTGAATAAAGTTCTTCATTGAGACAGTGTGCAGATGCTGAGCCTCCGAATCTGCAAAATCTGCCTGTCATGGTGGGGTGGGGCTTTGTTAGCAAAACCCAGTTTCAAGGTTTGTCCGAACCCTTCAGGTGCACGCCCATGAATCACTGATGCCAACTCTGCAGAGGCTGGCCACTCTAGAACCTGGTGCGGTTCTTACGGAGTTGTCCAGAGGATTCTGTCCCATCACTCATTCTCTCATCCTCCACCAAGGAAACTTTGCTTCCCTGGTCCCTCAGAAAGACAAGCCCCTCTCAGAACAGTAGACAGCTCTGGGGCTCAGGGAACACGGAGCATGTTCACAAGTACTAAACTCACCACCAAGTACACAAAGGGCCAGGAAGCCTGCCTTGAAATATGCTGAGGTCTTGTCCTGTCACTGTTCAGCCGCTACCCCGGGCAGATGGCATGACTGTGTAGTTAGGGTGTGCTGGTTGTTCTCTGTCTCCTCAGTTCCATTCTCCGCCCTTCTCTGCCCAGGAACTGCATCACCAGGGCCTGCGGCTGCCTTCCGATAGCCTCACCCAATGGATGGGCTGCCAGATCATCCTTCCCCTCCCCCCTCCCTGCTTTGGGCCACATCGTGGGCAGGGGCTGCTCCCTTCACACTTCAGCCCCTGCCAGGCGGCCACTTCTCCACTCACAGCTCTCGTTGGGTTCCAAGAAGACCATTCTCTCCCCTTGATACTTCAAACCCAGGGATGGTGGAAGCTTCCTGCTCCTGCTTGACTCTGGGTACCTCAACATCCCTTGTGGATTCTCGAAACCCTGCCCTTTGCTCTATAAACTGCCCTCATCAAACCATCCAAGAGGAATTGTGTTTCCCGGCAGGGCTCTGGCAGGTAAAGACATGCGGTGGAAAGGGCGTTAATCTTGGATTAAGGGAACCTGGGTTCTAGACGCTGCTCTGCTTCTGACTGGCCATGTGACCTCGACCAAACACTTCACCTCTCTGAGCCACAGCTCCCGAACGCATCGTCAGCGTGAGGAGCTGGATCTGTGCAGGGAAGCCTACGCACCCTCTGGGCCTCCCTCTTCTTCCCACAAGCACCTGCATCCCCTGGGGCATCCCTCCAGGACCCTGGGGCTCTGAAGAGCAAGCCAGACATACTGGTCGTTCTAGTTCTTGTAGTGACTTTGATATTTGATACACAGAGATTAGATGGTCTTCTCTGGAGAACTAACATAATGATTAGGATAGCAACTCATTTAAAAGGGGCTGTCTGGGGTTCCCAAGGGACTCAGGAAGGGAAGTCAAGGCACCGATTGCACCAGACGCCTCTCCTGAAGCGAGGCGGCCGGCCTTTCTTTTGTAGCTTTGTGTCGTCCACCAGGCCTGTGGGCTGCAGGAGCCCAGGAGGGTGGTCAGCTCTCTGCGAGGAGGCACCCATTCCTCCGAGGGCACAGGAAGGGCACAACTGTGCCCCCTCACGGCCAACACTCACCGTCACTGGTTGCGGGGGTACCTGCGCGGGGCACCAGCAGCACCCCCTGCAGCGACCCTCCTGTTCCTGCCTTACGACATCCCAGGTGCTCTCCGTGGGAAAAATCATTCTCTCACTTGGTCCTCACAGCCTCCCTGTGCGGCCAGCAGGGCAAGAGCTCTTGATAATTACATTTTACAAGTAATAGGCAAGCGTGTTCGGGGAAAGTGAGTCCCAGACGCATTTCCCAAAGTCGCACAGCTGAACAAGGGGAGGGCCGCGACCAAAATCTCAGGCCTTAAGTGTCTTTTACAGAACCCTATATTCGATTTAAGTGGATGATTAAACTAAATTACTGGCTTTAAGGACTTTGTATTTGGAACGAGGCCAACTCTTGCATGTTTTTATTCATGATTAAAAGCATGTCTCCTGGCTGTTCTCCATAATGTCACAGGCTTACCAGGAAATAAAGACAACTCTCCGGGAACTTTGGCCTCTTATCTGTACTTTCCCACGTGCTTTTGTGAATGTTGTCTCACACAGGTGAGGCCATTTGGGGCAAGGTCTCACAGCTATTTGGCCCCCTCAAGTCAGCTCTAGAGGCCCCCCACATCCCTTGATTCTAAGTCTGGTGCTGTTTCACCTCACAATCCTTCAGTCATTCAACAAACATGTGCTGAGTCAGCACGGGCCAGGCCTGTGCCGGAAGCCAGGTGAAAGAACAGTGGCGAACAAGGCCCAGCCCCTGCCCTTAGGATTGTTTAGAGTCTGGTGGGAAAATTGATGCACAAACCACAGTGGAGGCCCACAGGGATTGCCGTGAGGAAGGTGTGCACCCCGGTGTGCTAGGAGCACAGAAGAAGGATCCCCTCTGCCTTCCCTGGGGACGCTGCACAGAGGAGCAGGAGGAGAGCCGCGACTTGAAGGGCCTGAAGATGAGCTGGCATTCAGCAGGTGGGGCACTGCAGGAGGAAGCAGCATTACCAGCCCGGAAGGAGCTACGTGGGCGAAGGCGTGAGCGGGCACGGCCCGGCCAGAAGCAAGGGTGTGACAGACTGGGGCAGGTCAACAGGAGGAAGGGAGGGCTCTCCCCAAGTCTATATGGAGATAGCCATTTCCACAAGAGGGAACCACAGTGACATTTAGGAGTCAAAGGATTTCAAAGGGAGCCACAGCAGCTTATTCCTGGCCAAACCTGTGTGATGGTTACCCCACCTGGGAGCGTGGTGTCTGATGACTTTCAAGAGCCTCTCACCAAAAAGGATAAAAAGCAGAAACAACAATAACAGTACTCACTACGGCAGCTGCCTAGCTCACCTGGCACCAGAAGGAGCCCTGCTGGTGTTAAGAGAATAGAGTCAGCATTTTATTGCAACATCTGTTGGACTCACCTCACTCTGAGATGAAGATGTGAACGTGCTTTAAAAAACAGAAGCAGGGGCTTCCCTGGTGGCACAGTGGTTGGGAGTCCGCCTGCCAATGCAGGGGACACGGGTTCGAGCCCTGGTCCGGGAAGATCCCACATGCCGCGGAGCAACTACGCCCGTGAGCCACAACTACTGAGACTGTGCTCTAGAGCCCGTGAGCCACAACTACTGAGCCTGCAAGCCACAACTACTGAAGCCCGCGCACCTAGAGCCCATGCTCCGCAACGAGAAGCCACCACAATGAGAAGCCTGCGCACAGCAACGAAGACCCAACGCAGCCAAAAATAAAATAAAATAAATTTATAAAAAAAAAAAAAAAAGAAAGAAAGAAACAGAAGCAGCCCACCGTCACGGCCAGTCAGGTGCAGCTGCTGAAGGAAGCTGCTCTGAGCCTAGGGGCAGAACTCCTCCCTCTGGGTGTCCTGCGCCCTGGCAGACACTTATGTCTGGCGCCGCTAAGTGTTTCCTGAGTCCTGTGCCTGGCCTCCTCAGTGAGCCTGGGGCTTCTGGGGCTGGAGACCACAGCGGCACCTTCACAACACCTAGGACCACACAGCACATGCTGAGAGTGTGAAAGAGACAAAGGGTTATAAAGGCAGCTCCCGCCTCTCCTGACCACAGCTGCATGGTACAAGCAGTGCAGGCCCTTCCTGACAGCTTGTCTGTCTGGGTGTCTCCCCAGGAGGGACAGCAAGTGATTCCCTGGCATCTTACCTTCCCTGTGATCAATTTCTCCTGGCATCTGTCGGACTCTAACACCTCCTCTGTGGCCCTCCAAGGGTGGGTTCTGTTCATGGAATCGGAACACAGCCCATCTGAAGGGAGGTACCTTTTTTCTTTTTTTCCTCCACTTTCCAGTGCAGAAAAATCAAGACAGGGGAAACCAGAGAGAAGAGGAGCTAAACTACAGCAGAGACCCAAGAACACAGATGCAGGGTTCCGAGTGACAGGTGTTTTCAGAAGGTCACAGAAGCTAGCCCAGGAAGCGGCCACACTTCGCAGCTTCCTATGTGTATGTGGTGCCTCTCTTTTGATAAAAAGCTGTGGCTTTCTCCCCTACCCCTGGCAGAGCACAGAAGTCCATGTCAGGGAGCCAGACCCATGGATGCTGAGTGTTTTTTCATCTCCAAGAGTCTCCTGTCCTCTGCCAATAGCCAAGAAAGGGGTTATTAAACCATAAACTCTTAGTAGCTAAGATCTCAGAAACAAATTAACTTAGGAGATACTCCTGATAATTTGGCCCTGGGAAAGTAGAACCAACGTAATAAACCTGTGGGAAGGGTGAGACTCCAGCTGGGTAGAAAGATCAAAAGAAGGGCGAGATATTCAACTCACCCTGTCGAAGCACCTATCTCATGCCAAATGCATAACACACACAGTCTCTTTTCATTGCAGTCCTTGCAAGAGCAGGTGCTGTTATCTCCACTGACAGAGGAGGTGTCAGAGGCACAACGAGGCTGATGTACTTGGTCAAGGTCATATGGCTAGGATAGGGCAGGTCTGGACTTGATCCCTGCTAGTGAGCAAAGAGTCCTACAAGGAGACCATTTAAAAACAGATCTCCTAGCAGATTTCCACCTTAGAGATCCTGATGCATCAGTGTGGGGAGAAGTCCAGGAATCTGCATTTTTAACCAGCACCTCAAAGTGACTCCAGTGCTTGTGGATGTCAGGTGGTGGTTTATAAGCTGAGCTTTGGAAAGACCCTTGAGTAAGAAGCCCAGGTCCATGACCTTGAACAAGTCACTTAAGCTATGTGAGCCCCAGCTTCTCCATCTGCAGATGGTGGAGTGCACACCACACAGGCTGGTTTACAGGGAATAATGCAGGAAAGTGCCTGGCACAAGCTCACCCCTAACATTTTGTGCAAAGCACCAGCAGAGGCCCCCTGGCCCGCAGCTCACTGCCCTTCACTTCCCAGCCAGGTTCTATGCTACAGCCCTAGGATCTTGCACTAGGATCAAGTGCAGACAACTCAGGACATATTTGAAGCTTCATCCACACGCACTCAAAACACTGCCCCACACCCCCAGACCCTCTGGGCCTAGGGTTGTGCAAACTAGCAGCATGGTCTGACCTCGGGAATATGGATTCAGGGAAGACGCCTGCCCAAGTGGGCAGGAAATTCTAGGGTTCCCAGTACTCGAGGGGATGAAGGCTTTCAATGGGCATGTTCCGTCGGGTCTGTTTCACACACACCTCCCCTCCTGGGGAAGGCATGGCGGAAAGCCAGCCAGAGCAGGGCCCTCCCAAGTCAGGGCCCAGGGGACGGGCCCTGGTGGCCAAGAGCCAAAGACAGGGGATCGAGTGCACAGAGTTAACAGTACTATGTTATACCCTTGAAAGTTGCTGAGAGAGTAGATCTGGAATGTTCTCACCACAAAAAAGAAATGGTACTTATGTGACGTGATGGAGGTGTTAGCTAAGCTACAGTGTTAATCATATTATAGTATATATCTGTATCAAATCAACACATTGTGCACTTTAAACTTATACAATATTGTATGTCAATTATATCTCAGTAAAGCTGGGGCAGGGGGGACAATCCTACTTGGGAAAGGGTGAGCACATTCCAAGTGCCCCAAAGACACATTGCTATTGCCAGCCCTGACAGTGGCTTTGGCCTTGGTGCCACCATTGTCAAGTTCATGCTTCTTTATGCCCCAAGCTGGACACCACAGGCAGAGGCCCATGACATCACTCACAGTCACAGTGTTGGTCATGCGGGTCCAGAGATGTTAAAGCCTTTTCTCCAAAGCAGCTGCAGAACAAAAAACGTATAGAAACCACCTGGCTCCAACGTGGCTCTTAGAATACTTCAAGGCATTTTCTCATGCGCACTTTTAACATCTCAACAGCCCTGCGGGGAGGACGGCAGGGAGACGATCCCCAGTTTATGGATGAGAAACTGAGAAATGAGAGCATTCTCACTATTATGGCACTTATCATTTTTTACCTTTTAAGGTTTGGAGTTGGATGGATCTGAGTTCAAATTCTGACTCTAGCACTAGGACCTGGGGCAGCTGTTCACTTCCTCGAGCCTCAGCTTCCTCATCTGTGAGATGGGGAAATGTATGCTCCAAGTGTTAGAGAAATTGAAGGCAATAATATATGAAAGTCAATTAACACAGAGTCTAGCAAATACTGAGAACTCAGTAAGTGTCACCTGTTATTATCTACCCTGTATTATTTACCTTAATGGGGAACATGGCTTATCTGTTTGCATGACTGCAAAGCCCTGGACAGGGGCCAAGAACCATATTCCATTTCAGATCCCCCTTTCCTCTAGGGCTGAGCACAGTGTTTGGGACACAGCAAGCAACTGATAAATGCTGGAAGAATAAGTAAAATAGTTTAAAATGAATAAGAAGGGGAGAAGAGAGAATGATCTACAAAAACCACAATATCCTGACCCAAGCAACATCCAATCAGCCAGGAAGCCAGGTGAAAGGGCGGCACCAGCAAACCCTTAACCCAGAGCCCTAACTGCTTCCAAGACAGACCTATTGTACGCCAGGCCCGACTTGGGCTCCAGCAAGGCTGGAGAGGTGGTGGGAGAAGGTTTGAGGAGGATCTGGGAACATAGCTAACATTAAATGACTCATTTTCAAAAGTCACCAAGCTAAACTGGAACCATATAGTGGATCACATAGATAATACAAAATTTTAATCTGCATATGTCTATATTTATTTAGTTTCCTTGGACAGTTTGACAATCCCCTTGGGACTCGCTTTATGACAGGAAAACTATTTTCAGATGGACATGTTAAGAAACCGAGTCTCTGCTCAGGAACTTGGCGTGCACCCCTGGGGTTTCAATGGATAGGGTAGGTCTTCCCCTTGGCTCCTCCAAAGTGATCTGGGTACGGCCTCCCTTTGCCTCATGCAGGGCAAGGCTAGGATTCTAAGCCAGGAAAAAGTTCCCAGAAAAGAGATGGGTCATGAAGGACGAGGGCCAGAAAACTAGAGGAAAGATCAAGTGTTTGAAGGAATGTGGAGAATGAAGTGTTTTTGTTTTCACAATAAATTAATTTAGGCAGCACACATTCATTCTCTTTTAAGCATACTTTAGAAAAATATCCATATTAGCCCTGGAAAAGAATAATCAGGATAACACTCAAGTGACTCAAATGCTATCCGCATTTCCAGTGCATTTTCTGGATTTGAAGCAAGGTTGAGCAAAGGTGAGAAGTAAGTCAGAACCTAAGGCTTAGAAAACTAAAAGGAAAAGCCCCACCCCATCAGAAAGGGCCTCGTCCCATCCTAACTCCCTCAAGTGCCCCAGGCGATCACCTTAAATGTGAGCCTGCTGGGTCTTACTATGGACTCCACGCCTCCCCAACCCACTCCTAGAGCCCTCCCTACTCTGAGCACCCACTGCAATCACCAACAGTAAAAGTCATCTGAAGTACCTGACCGTGACTCGTGTCAGGTATGTAATATCTTCCAGGAGGCTCCTGTTTCTCTGTTAACAAGAAGTGGGGTACACGGCCAGGCCTTCTGCCTTTGGTAGGCTGCAGGCCTCCAGGTCCGGCACTCACTCTTCCTGTCCTGGACACCCCTGTCTGCCAGCCTTTCCCATGCACAGAGCACCCCCGCCCCCAGCCAGCCCCACCCATGAGCTCGGTCTGTGCTCCTCCTCCAATCGAGTTTTTGGATCCTTCCCAAAAAACATACCAAGGTGCAGTATGGGAAAGCAGCAGAACCTGAGGAAGGATGGAAGAAGAGAAAGGAGGAAGGAATTCACAGAGCAAGGAGGGAAGAAGGAAGGAACAAAACATTTCTTGAGCATCCTCCAAACTGCTCCATGAAGTGGTCCATTTTATGCCCCATTTTACAGACAAGGAAGCTAAAGCCCAGAGAGCTTAAGTAACTTTCAAGATCACGCAGCTGATCAGTGCAAGAGCTAAGAGTCTAATTCATAATTTCCTGGCTCCAAAGTTCACATCCTGTATATTTTCCTGAAGAGTGAAAATGAATTCATTTCTGGAACTGTTAAAAATTAGTAAATTTCCTGGGAATACAAAAATCATCAAACCATGCAGAGTGATCCCAAACTCCCCATGCTTACCGTCACATTTGCACCCAGCTGGATCCAAACTGAGGACCAGTGTTGCAGCAACTATGCCTCCACGCTGTGAGTGACAAAGAAGCCCCGAGCTGCTTGTCACACCACCCTGAACCTTCCAGTACATCTTGAAAAGACCAAACCTTCCCAGAAAGATTCATTTCCCCCTCCTTATTCAGTAATTCCAGGGAAAAGGAGGCCACAAGTAGTCTTGGTACATACCCCAGGGTCTGGGTTTCATAAAAGTAGGCAAGGTCCCAACCTCCTCAGGGTCTAATTAAAACTCTGAGGCCCTACATATATCTAGACAAAACTCTAATTCTAAAATATACATGTACCCCTATGTTCATAGCAGCCCTATTCACAATAGCCAAGACATGAAAACAACCTAAATGTCCATCGACAGATGAATGGATAGAGAAGATGTGGTGCATATATATATACAATGGAATACTACGCAGTCATAAAAAAGGAATGAAATAATGCCGTTTGACACAACACGGATGGACTTAGAGGTTACCATACTAAGTGAAGTAAGTCAGAAAGAGAAAGACAAATACCATATGATATCACTTACATGTGGAATCTAAAACATGACACAAATGAACCTATCTACAAAACAGAAACAAACTCACAGACGTAGAGAACAGACTTGTGGTTGCCAAGGAGAAGGAAGGTGAGGGAGGAGTGGATTGGGAGTTTGGGGTTATTAGATGCACACTATTATATATAGAATGGATAAATAACAAGGTTCTACTGTATAGCACAGGGAGCTATATTCAATATGGAATGAATGAATGGAAAAAGAATATAAAAATATAAAAGAATATAAAAAAAGAATGTATACACATGTATAACTGAATCACTTTGTTGTACAGAAGAAACTAACACAACATGGTAAATCAACTACATGTCAATAAAAAACACCTCTGAAGCCCTAATTACCACCCCCGCATGTCACTCTATCATGTAAATGTGTGTGGATATAAATATTCATGTACATTGTTTTATTTTAAATCTATATCATACATGCACATTTTGTTTTGTTTTAAAATCTATCTGTATCATATATATGTTTGTGGATATGGCTATGAAACAAAATACACATGAAGTCCTCATTGGGTGCCTCTGTCTGGCTGACTCCTTAAGCGTGTATTTATCTGCCTATGGACTAAGTCAACACCACACTACCTAAAACCTTCTTCCCAGGAAAATAATATAACATGAGGGTCTGGAAGATGGATGAAAGAAAGCTACTTCATTGCACAGAAGAATGTGCATTCTGGAAAAGCCTCTTTATCCCTCCTTTTCCTTCTGGGTGCTCAGGAAGTTCTATCAATATTTAAATCAAGGCAAGGTACTCCTGGGTTCTCTCTCAGAAACCCTTTTATCCTGGCTTGCTTTCTGAGCACAAATTGCCCATAGCCTGGGAGGGAAAAGGCTAAGAGGTACCATCATGGACAAGACACACTGGGTCTCGGCTGGTGTCACTGCCCCTCCCACAGGGGAGTCGGAACTCATAAACTTAGGCATAGAGCCTCTGACTGTGACTCCAACTTGTTTTCATAATTGAAAAAAAATGCATTTGTGATGTTCCAGGCCCCTTAGAGGCACACACATACAAATGTGGTTTCCCTACAATAAGACTCCTATGTTATGACTTCGGCATGAACTGAAGAGCAATCATTAAGACAGGTAGAGCAAGGTAACTTTATAAACCACTAATGAGCTTGGGATTTCTCTCCACAGGATGTTCATTTTTAATTCAGAGTGTATTACTTGAGTATATCACTTTCTCTGTAATAACAACCTCCCTCCCCATCACTCACTTTTCTAGTGTGGGTTCAAAGCCAATAAATTCACCTCCTTGGAGGCTCCCCTCCCCTCATCTCTAAAGCCCCTTTCACATCCACAACCACCCGGTACCTTAGAGAAATATACATGTGGAAGTAGGATTTTAAGGAGCCAATATGAAAAAGCAGGTGTGTGACAGGTGCATCTAATACCGAAGGGATGGAACACTTTACATTATCCTGATAAAGAGGAATCTGAGAAGTGACAGAGGTAGGAAGCTGACCCTCACCCCAGACTGCTGATGGGCGGGGATAAAATACTGGAAAAATCAACAGGAGTTGAGGTGAAAAGAGGAGAATTGGAAAAAACCACAGTTACAGAAAGATAGAGAAGATGAAAAGGCAGAGGACTATGTACCAGATGAAGGAACAAGAAAAAACCCCAGAAAAACAACTAAATGAAGTGGAGATAGGCAACCTTCCAGAAAAAGACTTCAGAATAATGATAGTGAAGATGATCCAGGACCTTGGAATAAGAATGGAGGCAAAGATTGAGAAGATGCAAGAAATGATTAACAAAGACCTAGAAGAATTAAAGAACAAACAAACAGAGATGACCAATACAATAACTGAAATGAAAACTACACTAGAAGGAATCAATAGCAGAATAACTGAGGCAGAAGAATGGATAAGTGACCTGGAAGACAGAATGATGGAATTCACTGCTGCGGAACAGACTAAAGAAAAAAGAATGAAAAGAAATGAAGACAGCCTAAGAGACCTCTGGGACAACATTAAACGCAACAACATTCGCATTATAGGGGTCCCAGAAGGAGAAGAGAGAGAGAAAGGACCAGAGAAAATATTTGAAGAGATTATAGTCGAAAACTTCCCTAACATGGGAAAGGAAATAGCCACCCAAGTCCAGGAAGTGCAGAGAGTCCCATACAGAATAAACCCAAGGAGAAACACGCCGAGACACATAATAATCAAAGTGGCAAAAATTAAAGACAAAGAAAAATTATTGAAAGCAGCAAGGGAAAAACGACAAATAACATACAAGGGAACTCCCATAAGGTTAACAGCTGATTTCTCAGCAGAAACTCTGCAAGCCAGAAGGGAGTGGCATGATATACTTAAAGTGATGAAAGGGAAGAACCTACAACCAAGATTACTCTACCCGGCAAGGATCTCATTTAGATTTGATGGAGAAATCAAAAGCTTTACAGACAAGCAAAAGCTAAGAGAATTCAGCACCACCAAACCAGCTCTACAACAAATGCTAAAGGAACTTCTCTAAGTGGGAAACACAAGAGAAGAAAAGGACCTACAAAAACAAACCCAAAACAATTAAGAAAATGGCCATAGGAACATACATATCAATAATTACCTTAAACGTGAATGGATTAAATGCCCCAACCAAAAGACATAGACTGGCTGAATGGATACAAAAACAAGACCCATATACATGCTGTCTACAAGAGACCCACTTTAGACCTAGGGACACATACAGACTGAAAGTGAGGGGATGGAAAAAGATATTCCATGCAAATGGAAATCAAAAGAAAGCTGGAGTAGCTATACTCATATCAGATAAAATAGACTTTAAAATAAAGAATGTTACAAGAGACAAGGAAGGACACTACATAATGATCCAGGGATCAATCCAAGAAGAAGATATAACAATTATAAATATATATGCACCCAACATAGGAGCACCTCAATACATAAGGCAACTGCTAACAGCTATAAAAGAGGAAATCGACAGTAACACAATAATAGTGGGGGACTTTAACACCTCACTTACACCAATGGACAGATCACCCAAAATGAAAATAAATAAGGAAACAGAAGCTTTAAATGACACAATAGACCAGATAGATTTAATTGATATTTATAGGACATTCCATCCAAAAACAGCAGATTACACGTTCTTCTCAAGTGCGCACGGAACATTCTCCAGGATAGATCACATCTTGGGTCACAAATCAAGCCTCAGTAAATTTAAGAAAATTGAAATCATATCAAGCATCTTTTCTGACCACAACGCTATGAGATTAGAAATGAATTACAGGGAAAAAAACGTAAAAAGGACAAACACATGGAGGCTAAACACTACGTTACTAAATAACCAAGAGATCACTGAAGAAATCAAAGAGGAAATAAAAAAATACCTAGAGACAAATGACAATGAAAACACGACGACCCAAAACCTATGGGATGCAGCAAAAGCGGTTCTAAGAGGGAAGTTTATAGCTATACAAGCCTACCTAAAGAAACAAGAAAAATCTCAAGTAAACAATCTAACCTTACACCTAAAGAAACTAGAGAAAGAAGAACAAACAAAACCCAAAGTTAGCAGAAGGAAAGAAATCATAAAGATCAGAGCAGAAATAAATGAAATAGAAACAAAGAAAACAATAGCAAAGATCAATAAAACTAAAAGTTGGTTCTTTGAGAAGATAAACAAAATTGATAAGCCATTAGCCAGACTCATCAAGAAAAAGAGGGAGAGGACTCAAATCAATAAAATCAGAAATGAAAAAGGAGAAGTTACAACAGACACCACAGAAATACAAAGCATCCTAAGAGACTACTACAAGCAACTTTATGCCAATAAAATGGACAACCTGGAAGAAATGGACAAATTCTTAGAAAGGTATAACCTTCCAAGACTGAACCAGGAAGAAACAGAAAATATGAACAGACCAATCACAAGTAATGAAATTGAAACTGTGATTAAAAATCTTCCAACAAACAAAAGTCCAGGACCAGATGGCTTCACAGGTGAATTCTATCAAACATTTAGAGAAGAGCTAACACCCATCCTTCTCAAACTCTTCCAAAAAATTGCAGAGGAAGGAACACTCCCAAACTCATTCTATGAGGCCACCATCACCCTGATACCAAAACCAGACAAAGACACTACAAAAAAAGAAAATTACAGACCAATATCACTGATGAATATAGATGCAAAAATCCTCAACAAAATACTAGCAAACAGAATCCAACAACACATTAAAAGGATCATACACCACGATCAAGTGGGATTTATCCCAGGGATGCAAGGATTCTTCAATATACGCAAATCAATCAATGTGATACACCATATTAACAAATTGAAGAATAAAAACCATATGATCATCTCAATAGATGCAGAGAAAGCTTTTGACAAAATTCAACACCCATTTCTGATAAAAACTCTCCAGAAAGTGGGCATAGAGGGAACCTACCTCAACATAATAAAGGCCATATATGACAAACCCACAGCAAACATCATTCTCAATGGTGAAAAACTGAAAGCATTTCCTCTAAGATCAGGAACGAGACAAGGATGTCCACTCTCACCACTATTATTCAACATAGTTCTGGAAGTCCTAGCCACGGCAATCAGAGAAGAAAAAGAAATAAAAGGAATACAAATTGGAAAAGAAGAAGTAAAACTGTCACTGTTTGCGGATGACATGATACTATACATAGAGAATCCTAAAACTGCCACCAGAAAACTGCTAGACCTAATTAATGAATATGGTAAAGTTGCAGGATACAAAATTAATGCACAGAAATCTCTTGCATTCCTATACACTAATGATGAAAAATCTGAAAGAGAAATTATGGAAACACTCCCATTTCCCATTGCAACAAAAAGAATAAAATACCTAGGAATAAACCTACCTAGGGAGACAAAAGACCTGTATGCAGAAAACTATAAGACACTGATGAAAGAAATTAAAGATGATACCAACAGATGGAGAGATATACCATGTTCTTGGATTGGAAGAATCAACATTGTGAAAATGAGTATACTACCCAAAGCAATCTACAGATTCAATGCAATCCCTATCAAATTACCAATGGCATTTTTTACGGAGCTAGAACAAATCATCTTAAAATTTTTATGGAGACACAAAAGACCCCGAATAGCCAAAGCAGTCTTGAGGCAAAAAAATGGAGCTGGAGGAATCAGACTCCCTGACTTCAGACTATACTACAAAGCTACAGTAATCAAGACAATATGGTACTGGCACAAAAACAGAAACATAGATCAATGGAACAAGATAGAAAGCCCAGAGATTAACCCACGCACCTATGGTCAACTAATCTATGACAAAGGAGGCAAAGATATACAATGGAGAAAAGACAGTCTCTTCAATAAGTGGTGCTGGGAAAACTGGACAGCTACATGTAAAAGAATGAAATTAGAACACTCTCTAACACCATACACAAAAATAAACTCAAAATGGATTTTGATTACCTACATGTAAGACTGGACACTATAAAACTCTTAGAGGAAAACATAGGAAGAACACTCTTTGACATAAATCACAGCAAGATCTTTTTTGATCCACCTCCTAGAGTAATGGAAATAAAAACAAAAATAAACAAGTGGGACCTAATGAAACTTCAAAGCTTTTGCACAGCAAAGGAAACCATAAACAAGACGAAAAGACAACCCTCAGAATGGGAGAAAATATTTGCAAATGAATCAACGGACAAAGGATTAATCTCCAAAATATATAAACAGCTCATTCAGCTCAATATCAAAGAAACAAACACCCCAATCCAAAAATGGGCAGAAGACCTAAATAGACATTTCTCCAAAGAAGACATACAGACGGCCACGAAGCACATGAAAAGATGCTCAACATCACTAATTATTAGAGAAATGCAAATCAAAACTACAATGAGGTATCACCTCACTCCTGTTAGAATGGGCATCATCAGAAAATCTACAAACAACAAATGCTGGAGAGGGTGTGGTGAAAAGGGAAACCTCTTGCACTGTTGGTGGGAATGTAAATTGATACAGCCACTATGGAGAACAATATGGAGGTTCCTTAAAAAACTAAAAATAGAATTACCATATGACCCAGCAATCCCACTACTGGGCATATACCCAGAGAAAACTGTAATTCAAAAAGACACATGCACCCGAATGTTCATTGCAGCACTATTTACAATAGCCAGGTCATGGAAGCAACCTAAATGCCCATCAACAGACGAATGGATAAAGAAGTTGTGGTACATACATACAATGGAATATTACTCAGCCATAAAAAGGAACGAAATTGAGTCATTTGTTGAGACGTGGATGGATCTAGAGACTGTCATACAGAGTGAAGTAAGTCAGAAAGAGAAAAACAAATATCGTATATTAACGCATGTATGCGGAACCTAGAAAAATGGTACAGATGAGCCAGTTTGCAGGGCAGAAGTTGAGACACAGATGTAGAGAATGGACATATGGACACCAAGGGGGGAAAACTGCGGTGGGGTGGGGATGGTGGTGTGCTGAATTGGGCGATTGGGATTGACATGTATACACTGATGTGTATAAAACTGATGCCTAATAAGAACCTGCAGTATAAAAAAACAAACAAAACAATTAATACTAAACTTTCATTGGGTTATTTGTATGGAAATATGTTAATATAAATGTTTCAGACATTACATGAAATTTCTAAAAATCTTATATTTGTATTTGTATGGAAATATGTATGGAAATATGTTAATATAAATGTTTCAGACATTACATGAAATTTCTAAAAATCTTATATTTGTATTTGTATGGAAATATGTATGGAAATATGTTAATATAAATGTTTCAGACATTACATGAAATTTCTAAAAATCTTATATTTGTATTTGTATGGAAATACGTATGGAAATATGTTAATATAAATGTTTCAGACATTACATGAAATTTCTAAAAATCTTATATGTTCTGGTATAATGTTATAAGTAATAATCCTAGTTATTACTTTAAAATGTATATCTCAGAAATAACTAATTTTCTTGTCAACTGCATTATTATGAACTTTCATCAAATCTTTAACCGTGGTCATTTTTAAGTCTTTTGTCATTTACAGACAGTTCTGGGTGTACTCTGATGCTTTTGCAAATATGTTCCTATAAAAGGGTTTCACCATTAAGAAATTCATGGAAAAGACTCTGACAAGTGCAGGTTTCTGGTAACGGACTGTACTGCTGAACTGAATGAATAAGCATTTTCAGAACTCTAATGAAAAACTGATGAACTCATAAAAGTGCTAACAAAAGATCAAGATGAAAAAAAAAAAATTAATTACATGGGACTGAGTGAACTGATGAGGATGAGTATAATTTTTGTGACTTTCTGTCTGAATTAAAAAAAAAAAAAATCCCACAAGGACTCAGAGGCAAAGAATATACAAATCAATTTTCACTGCAAAGTAAAGGAGCTGTTACAGTGGAGGATTACTGGACTGAAGGTCAATATTATGACATAGTATGAGTGTGTTTCATGTTTGGTAATTGCAATCATTGTTGCTTTTGTTGTGGTCATCCATGTACAATGCTTGGTGTCAGTCTATTTATCTCTTGTAAAAATAAAATACAGTGTGTGTGTGTGTGAAAAAAAAAAAAAAAGAGGAGAATTGAAGAAAAGCTGGTTGATCTAAGGCTGGCTAGATTTAAGAGGATGCAGGTTGAAACCTTTGCCCTAAGCCTCTGTGGCTCTCCAGGTGAGCCCACAGGGCAGCAGAGAGCTGACCTGGGAGACCGAATGAATGGACGTATTGATACATTAAATAATGTGGGACTGAACTCAGTGTCTCCAAATTTAAATATTGCCCACCTGAAACATTCTCAACTTAGAACCAAGTTGAGTTGTACAGCAAATGGACAGTCTCACTACTGCCACTGTTTGATCAATGCCTGGGGTCCAAGACGCCCTCTGAGGGAGCATAAAGAAAGGCTCTAGGCTCAGAGTAGAGCCTAGCTCACCATGACCTCCTGCCAAACATCCAACTTCCGTAAACTTGGCAACCTTCCTGTCCTACCTGGATATAGCTGCAGAATTCTCCCTCAGAACTCGACTTCTTGGCCTAATTTGAAACCACATGTTTGTGTGTGTATGTTTGTTTCCTCTAATCTAGACTCTCGTGAAACAGTGAGACTGCTCAGAGAGTGAGTTCCTGAGAGGAGAAGACAGGAAAAAGGAATAGACAGATCGTGCGGTGGGAGCAGCCATGGGAGCTGACACTATGGGAAAGGTGAGCTCTTCTCCCTATTTTTTATCCTCAAGCAACAGCATCTGCACGAGAAATCAGGTCTCTCAGGCAGGGGACACCAGGACCCGCTTCTCTCTCCAGCTTGAAAACTTCTAAGCAGCTCAGGAAGGACCCCTCCCAGAGAATGTACACTTCCAGCTGAGCCAAATAAGGAGAGAGCTGCAAAGCAGACATCCCACCATCAACAGCAGGCTGTTTTTCTTCTTGAGGGGCTCCAAGCAGAGGCAACCGACATGAAAATGAGCCTTGCAATTTTGCAGAACCACTGAAATGGATGACAGGTGTGAGTAATGAGCCATTAGGATGAGTAGGAAAGGCCAGGACAGTTCACTCAACAGAGGAAGAGACAAAAATGAAGGTGCCTCTTTCAAAGGGACATGAGCGAGGAATATCTTCTGGTTCCCGTGAGAATCAGAGTCGGAGGGTGACATCTTTTTCCGGTCCCTACTGTGACTCCCAAAGGTATGCTTGGATATATAGCAAGAACCATGTCAAGGTTCATATCCTTTACCCAGAAATACCATTCCAAGGATTTTTCTAAAGGAAATCGGTAAACTAAAACAAAAAAGGATATTTTATGGAAAAAAGACATTAACTATTGTAGTATTATGTAGAATGGCCCCAAACTGGAAATAACCTGTCAAACCAAATGAAAGTGAGTTAGTCATAGTGGTTTGTATTTGCATCATAGACTATTATCCAGCCATAAGAATGACAGTTATAAAGATTGCATAAAATATGAAGTCATGTTTCTGATGTAATTGAAGGTTGAAAAACGGTTTCTATATATTGAGCACTTACTATGAGCTCCCTCTGTTACACAATTTGCATGCATTACCTCTTTTCATCCTCACGGAACCCTATGAGTAGGGAGGGGGCTGTTACTGTCCTCATTGTAGAGATGAAAAAATTAAGACAAAGTTGCTTAGTAGTTCTCCCAAGTTCAAAGCAAAGCTAGGATTCAAACATAAGCTAACTGATACCAAAGCTATTTCTCCTCATTCAACATGCCATAAAAGCCCTAGGTCTCAGAGGACAATAAGCAAAGGTTATTATATATGTGAAATAATTTAGGACTGAAATATATATTTATATAGCCTATATTTATGAAAATATGAGAAATAACAGATGGGACAAATAGAAAACAAATAGCAAGACAGTAGCTTTAAATCCAATCATATGAATAATAACATTAAATGTAAATAGTAATGTACTATTACAAATTAAATGTAAATAATCTAAACAGTCCAATTATAAGACAGAGATTGTCAAATCGGATAAAAATAAGTAAGATCTAACTACACATTGAGAAACTCATTTTAAAAGCAAAGGCCTACATAAGCTAAAAGAGTAAGGATGGCCAAAAAAATTTATTTCTATATATTAACAACAAACAGTTGGAAATTGAAATGTTTAAATGCCATTACAATAGCATTAAACAAAAAAGAATTTAGGAATAAATATAACAAAATATTTGCAATATCTGTACACTGAGAACTACAAGCTTTACTAAGATAAAGAAGACTGAAATACATGGATTAGAAGATCGATATTGTTTAGATGTCATTTCTCAACAAATTAACCTGTAGGTTAAATGTTATGCCAACCAAAATCCCAATGGGATTTTGTTTAGAAATTGGCAAGCTGATTCCAAATTTATATGGAAATGCAAGGACTTAGAATAGCCAAAATAATTTTGAAAAAGAGTAACAAAGGTGGAGCATACACATTAACATATTTCAAGACTTACTGTGGAGCCCCAGAAATCAGAAGTGTGGTAATGGTATAAGAATAAACATAGAGATGAATAAAGCAAAGAGAGTCCAATTGATTCTCAACAAAGATTCCATGAGAAAGGAAGTCAATGGAGAAAGGAGAGTCTTTTCAACAAATGGTGCTTGAACAGTTGGCTATTAACCGGCAGACAGACAGATAGAATAAAAGAAAGAAATATTCCTAACCCTTATGTCACTCCATATACACAGACAATTACAAGAGCTAAAACAATTACATTTCTTGAAGAAAGCAAGACAAAATTTTATGACTTTGGATTACTCAAGACTTCCTTGATAGGACGAAAAAATATATGAACCATAAAAGAAAAATATAATAAACTAGACTTCACCAAAATTAAAAACTTCTGTTCTTCAAAACACTTATGAAAATTAAAAGAATAGCATCATATTGGGTGAAAATGTTTGAAAAACACATATCTGACCCCCAAAATTAATACAGAATATATATTTTAAAAACTCAATAAGAGGGCTTCCCTGGTGGCGCAGTGGTTGAGAATCTGCCTGCCAATGCAGGGGACACGGGTTCAAGCCCTGGTCTGAGAAGATCCCACGTGCCGCGGAGCAACTAGGCCCGTGAGCCACAACTACTGAGCCTGCGCGTCTGGAGCCTGTGCTCCGCAACAAGAGAGGCCGCGATAGTGAGAGGCCCGTGCATCGCGATGAAGAGTGGCCCCCGCTTGCCACAACTAGAGAAAGCCCTCGCACAGAAACGAAGACCCAACACAGCCAAAAATAAATAAATTAAAAACAAAAAACTCAATAAGAAAAAAAGGAGTAAAAATGGGCAAATAATTTAAACAGTTTACAAAAATATGTTTACAAATAGTCAATAAGCACATGAAAAGATGCTCACATCCCTCACTTGTAGCCAAAATTAGAAGGACTGACCATACCAAGTGTTAACGAGAGTGTGGAGCAACTGGAATTCTCATACGTTGCTAGTGGAAATGCAAAATGATACAGCCACTGTAGAAAATAATATGGCAATTTCTTACAATGTTCAACATATACTTACCATACAACCCAGAAATCCCACTACTAGTTATTTACCCAAGAGAAATAAAAATCTATGTTCATTCAGAAACCTGTATGTGAATGCTCATAGCAGTTTACTTATAATAGCTGAAAACTGCAAACCACTGTCCTTCATCTAGAAAATGGATTAACAAATTTTAGTATATCACTACAGTAGACTACGGCTCAGCAATTAAAAAGAGAACTACTGGGCTTCCATGGTGGCACAGCGGTTGAGACTCTGCCTGCCAATGCAGGGGACACGGGTTCGAGCCCTGGTCTGGGAAGATCCCACATGCTGCGGAGCAACTAGGCCCGTGAGCCACAACTACTGAGCCTGCGTGTCTGGAGCCTGTGCTCCGCAACAAGAGAGGCCACGATAGTGAGAGGCCCGCGCACCGCGATGAAGAGTGGCCCCCGCTCGCCGCAACTAGAGAAAGCCCTCACACAGAAACGAAGACCCAACTCAGCCATAAATAAATAAATAAATAAACCCAAAGTTAAAAAAAAAAAAAAAAGAGAGAACTACTGATGCATGCAACAACAGGGATGAATCTCAGAAGCATTATATTAAATGACAGAAGCCAGACACGAGAATTTCCATACCATGCCATCCCACATACATCACATTCCACAAAAGATAAAACAATAGGGACAGAAACAAATCCGTGGTGACGGGGCTCGGAACGTGGAGAGGGGACTGACTGCAGAGGGCCACAGGAACTTTGTCAAAGTAATAAAAATGTTACGTATCTTTATTGTTTTGGGGGCCGCACGATCATATTCATTTGTCAAAACTCATCAAATTGTAAACTTTACAAGAGTGAATTTTGCTGTATGTAAAAATGATGCCTCGATAAACCTACATACAAAAGAAGTGATGGAGTTTGTCAGGCATATTAAATATAAATATCACTTTACCTAACAGCAAATAAAGATGAGAAGAAGGCGTTTTTTTTTTTTTTTTTTTTTTTGTGCCTAGCTTGAAACTCCCTTGAATCTCCTGAATTATTAGCCTCTGGGCCAACAGTCACCATTGGGCAAAGTAGTTTGCTGCCTGCAGAAACCTCTCTGCTCTACCTCCCTTAAAGAGGCTCAGAAAGTCCATATTTTTTAAAATGGCACTTCCTAATTACTGAGCAATGTGTTCACAGTAAATAAATCACAAACGTGTAGACTGAAATGGTTCTCGAAACAGAGACTAACATTTAAAAGGAAGAAAAGGAAATAAAAAGTTTAAAGCAGCATATGTGACAACCAACCATGAAATTATGATACCAGAGAACAATTATACTGTTCCACAGACCCCCCTCACCCTGCCTCTCTCAACTCATCCTGGATGAGAGAAGACCTATCATCAAGTTTCTTCTTGGGGATGATGATGGTGATGGTAACAGCAGCAGTAGCACAGTGCCAGGTATACCCTAAGCACTCAGTACGTTTTCACTGACTGTTATATATTCTCATTCACACCACAAGACAAGCCTATGAGCAAACACTTTATAATTATCCCACTTTACAGAGCAGGAAAATGAAGCAAAAGGTTGCTAGGTAACTTGCTCAAGTTCACACAGCTCTTAAGTAACAGAGCTGCTGTGGTTGTTAATTTTCTGTATCCACTTGACTGGACCACAGTCAGGCCCTGAGAGTTGGCCAAACATTATCTGTGTGTGTATGTGTGTGAGGGAGTTTCTGGATGTGAGAGTAACATCTGAATCAGTAGACTGAGTAAAGCAGGTTGTCCTCCCTAGTGTGGGTAGCCTCAGCCTATCAACTGAAGATCTGGATAGAAGAAAAAGGCAAAGAGAAAACTCCTCCTTCCTGACAGATTCACCTGGGACATTTGGTCTTTTCCAGCCTTTAGACTCAGACTGAAACACTGGCTCTTCTTGGGTCTCAATCCTATTGGCTTTCAGACCAGAACATATCAATACATCATTGGCTCTCCTAGCTCTCCAGCTTGCTGACTACAGATCTTGAGACTTCTCAGCCTCCAAAATTATGGGAGTCAACTCCTTCTAATAAATCTCCATATTAGAAGGAGTTGATATATGAGATGTCCCAAGACTGATGGAGATGTGAGAGAGAGAGAGAGAGAGCGAGGGAGAGAGCCTATTGGTCTATTGGATCTGTTTCTCTGGAGAACTCTGACTATTGCAGCTGGGCCTTCAATCCATGTATGTCTGACTCCAAAGCAAGAACTCTTGACAACATTGCAATTCTTCAGATACAATATGTCAATGAAAAATCAACTTGTTTTCCTAAAAGTTGAATATCTTCTCCAAGTTCTAGGATGTCCAGAGTTTTGTTGTTGTTATTTTACATCTATCCTTTACTTCCCACAGCTTCTAAAACTCAAAAACATAAAACACTTTGATCATACGTGGCTGTTCCGTGTTGGGACCCACAGTTTCTCATCCACTTGTAACTTCAAAGTTCTCCCTAAGTCCCAAGTCCTGATAAAATGAGGACCTCCAGTTTAATTTGAACTTTTTGTCCAAAGCAATCACATAATAGGGAATCAAACACTGAAACAGGAGGCAAGGTGGCTAAGGGGTAAGATTAAGATCTAGGACAACACAGAATTATGGGAGAACTAGAAAAACAACTCCCATTCAGCCACCTCTAAGCTCTGTGACGTATAATCATACCCACCAATCTCCATCTTCACCATCAAGATCTACATGGAGGCATGAGAAGAACATGGATTAGAAAAATGCCCAGGAAATGAACCAGGAAGAAAGCCCATTTTACCACCTGGATCTCTGATACAACGAGAGAAAACAACATGAAACATTTTCATCTCAGCCAGATCCTCCCAGAGTGGCTCCTCCAGCTTTCAGTGGTGGGGATCTATTATCCATGAATACATCTAATCTTCTAAGATGGCCTATTTCTGGACTCTCCCACTCCTTAGGTCAGATGCTTATGCTCTGCTAGATAAAGCGGTACCTTCTTTAAAATACCTCAAAAGAGTAATTGAACTTGTAGAGTGCTCAACAGTTCTCATTTCTGTATGATCTCATTGTCTCTGTTCTATGGCCCACGTGACTAGCTCTGGCCAAAGAGTTGTGAGCAGAGATGATGCGTCATTTGCAGGCCGGGGCATTTTTTGCTGAGTGGGACGTTCCCTCTGCTGGAAAACTGCAGTGTTGGGGAGAGGTTGCTCCATCAGCCTGAGTCTCAAAAAGAAGAGACAAGTTCTAAGTTCCCCAAAGATGTGCAGTGGACGTGTGCTGTGAGTTGTTACAGCCACTAAGATTTGGGGGTTATTATTGCAGTGAAACAGAGACTATCTTAAATGGTACAAGTTGTTAAAACTACCTCTTTTATGCCTCAAAAAGTATATTCATGAATTAGATAAGCTAGTCCTTGCTGACCCTTCTGAACCATTCATGAGGTTTAGGCCTTGATCAAATCCCTCGTCGGGTTTGGTATTTCTAGTCTGAAATACCCTAGCACTTAAAGTCCACCCGGATTAATCTCCTCCACCATTATCATCGCCAAGCCCACTCAAGCATACACTCTCACACACGCACGTACACCTGAGCATTCACACGCACTCACACACGCTCCCACATTTACACATGCTTCTCCATTTAATGGTGCCAGCTTGTCAAGGACCTGGCAACCTGGTACCTTCCTTGTTATGTTGGTTGAAAGTGACTTCACAGAGCTACAGAAAGGATTTAACATAAAAGGAGTGTCCAGAGAGAGTGGCCTCTGGCCTCTTCCGTTTTACAACTATGTGACTGAAGATGGGAAAACACAGCAGAAGGGGCTTGTGCTGCTGCGTCAGATAAAGCAAGACAAATTACAGGAAGAATGAGATGAGCCCTGGAGTCAGGGACAAAGAAGGGAATAAAACTGCGGAGCCTGGAACAAATTCCTAATCAGGAAAATCATCAGCTATTCCCAAACCAGGCTGCCCATCAGAATCCCCAGCTAACACCTGGTAAAATGCAGCTGCCTGGGCCTCATCCTGGATGTCCTGAATCCGAATCTCTAGGGCTAGGAACAGGGAGTGTCACAGTTTTACTATCCTGCGGGGGACTCTGATGATGAACCAGGTTGGTGACCCACTGGATTAGGGGAGGTGTAAAGCCCCTTCTAATTGTGAAACCTCATGGTCTCTAAGGAAGGCTAGGGATATAAGAAATCAGTGTCCCCACATGTGAAAACAGGTGCTAGTCTGTACTCAGGTGAACCTTGGTTCATTAGGTGAACTAATGAGAGGCTTTGATAAATGTGAACGGTAAAATGTTTGCAGAAAGGAAAAAATAAATAAAAAATGGCCTTGTTGAGGCTGAGGTTAGACATGAGGGAGAACTTCCTGGAGTTCTATCTTCCTGAACTCTGAAGGTAATCCACCAGAAACTAAGCTAGGCTGCATGTGGTCGGTAACCTGCATTCCTTCAATTGGCCACATTCTCTAGCCCGGGAGGGGCAGGCTTCATGTGTATGTGACCTGTGCACTCACAGAGGGACTCGCTCCCAGAAGGGACCCCATACTTGGTTTATGCTCTACGGTTGCTGTCTTGAAATTCTTAATAATTTTATCGCTGAATGTGCGTTTTGTAAGTGAAGTCTGATGTGACAATGGAGGGTACATACGAGCAGAGAGGATGTACACCAGGCAGCAATACAGGCCAGGGGCATCCAGGATGTCATGGGACCCTGTGGGGGAAGCCAGGGCTGGGACCTGAGCCCAGGTGGGGATGGCAAGGGCAGCAACAGCAGCAAGAGCGGCTGCAACAGCCCAGGAAGTAGGAGGCCTGCTCACCTGTCAGTCCTCAGAGCCCAGCCCTGTGATATCTGCATAAATATGAACTCCCTGTCCTGAGTGCCAGAACAGGAACTGCTGGGGCTTAGGCAATAAACTTTGTCAGTAAATTATCACAAAATAAAAATGTACACATGGACATTGCAATAAAGCATATCCACGAGTTATTAGGATTCTTCAAAGAATCCAGTTTTGAAAACTGCAACATTGCAAAGCAAATATCCACAGGCTTAGAAATAGAAATTGAATTTAAAGGTTGTCACATTCCACGGAAAAGAACATTTTCATATGAAACTTTAAAGTAACCAATTTTAAAAGAAGGACAGTTTTTAAATTAATTCATCCTTGCATGAAGAAAGACAATAGATGACCTAAACAAGCATTTTGAAATATATATGAATTGTGAAGCCACTCTCAGTTGCTCATGGAATCTTTACAAGTTACAGGAAATGTCAGAGAAAACATTAAAATGACACTCTGAAAATTTACATTTAAAATTAAATCCGAATTTACACAAAACTAATTTGTATGAAGAGTTAAATCTTTTTAGAAAACCTGTTAGGCCAGAATCATCAGCTCTAGATATACCGGTCTATATTTCAAAATAATTTTTTAGAAATTTATCCTAATGCTATTATAGCCAATAAGATACCCTTAACTCCCAGTAACAGTTACATCAGCAGAAAGATCCATCTCAAAATTTAAAATTATCAACACTTATTTGTGATCTTGAACTTGCAAAGAGCAACTCATGCTGCTTTCAATTATATCAATTGAAAATGAAATTGCTAAAAGTATAAATTTTCATAAACCTGACAAATGGATTTCCAGAAAAGAGAGCCAGAAAAATCTTATGGTCAATCAAGATATCACATTGATAAGGTATTATTTTTTATTGTAGTATATAAAATTATGGCAACAAACCTATTTTTTACTATTTATAATTGTTGTTACTGATATATCACAATTACACCATTATGTTTTATAAGTAATAACATATTTTTAAAGTAAAAGGTTTATGTTTTAACCCTTTAACTGTACTTTTTTTTTTTTTTTTTTAAAACAAAGGACCCCACATTTTCATTTTGCATTTGGCCAATTATGTCACTACCCTGCTTGAAGGGTAACTATTCTGAGGCTTTGCAGTAAACTTCAGGATGGGCCTGAGATCCCCATCTTGCCAAAGGTTTTTATAGTGACTTCATCAATTACAAGAGAGTACAGTGTATCCTGTAACCCAGAAACCAGGAACTTTATAGCAGCTACGTTCTCAGTGTCTACATTCTTAGGCATTCTAAGGCATCCTTGACTTTGGGTTCCTCCTTTTGCACTAAAGCCCTCATCTTCTGAAACAGAAGGAGCTGTATTTCAAGCTTTCACCCAGTGATTCATGAGTCCAGCATCTTTAAATAAAAACAGGGCAGGGAGGGGAGAAAGCATCAGACTTCTTTGAATTTGGGCCAGTGTTTCCAAATGCAAAATACTCAAGAGCCAATTTCCCCTGGCTTTGTAGATAAACAACAAGATGACCTTTTATGTCAGAAAGGAACAGTGAAATTTCCATTTCCTTGTGGAACGTTGGGTTTGAAACCAAATTTTTCTTTGTTTCTTTAAGATAACAACCCACAAAATGCCCCAACAAATGCAAATTATGGAGTTCCTATAGCCTTTCCAGATATTCAAACAAATGATCTTGCCTCTTTTCTAAACAAAATATTACAATTACATCCTTAGGAATGCTTCCCTGCAGGAGTAGAAATCCCCCCTTTCCCTATAATGTTGCATCCTGGGGTTCCTGAGAAATGATCCCCTGTCCAGTGACTGGTTATTGTGAAAGCAGGCCATGCCCCACTCTCCTTCCAGCCATTTCAGAACGAACTGAGGCCATTTCCCTGAATCCTTTCTGGGAAGGGAGGAACAGGGAGTCAATTTTTCCCACGGGAGAAAAATGAAGCCATTGTCCATTCTCTGAATAACTTTTGATGCGTTCTCTCTCCTTTCCTGATTCCCCAAGTTCCCTAAGAATAAAATCATGATTCTCAGGCCACACACCAGTCTGGGGCTAAACCAAGATGGCTGCAAGAGTCATGTTCCCACCCTCCTTCAAAGAAAATACCTGCTGCCTCCACGAGCTCTAAATTTCAGGGGGCCCTGGTTATTCTTTTTACAGGATTTCTTTAAATAACAACTGTTCAGGGTGGACTTAAAATAGAACTTGAGTTACAAAATTTTGGTTTACATGCCATCTTCCAGGACTAGGTCAAATACATACAATGAGGTCCATATATGATTATTTTGCTTTTAATCTCTCACAAAACTTTTAGTTCCATAATAAAATGTTGAGAAAAAAGACTTTTAAATAACTTTGTTGGGTTCTGTTTAATTTGCTTTTTAAAAAAGCCCTGATATAAAAGCTCTTTGTCAGAGTTCAAACTGCAAGGGAGTTCTCTGCCAAACCATCCAATATGGTTTGAGAGAAAGAGAGGAGCAGGGGGAGAGAGAGAGACCTTGAGGATATGAGAGGAATGAATAAAATATCCTTGAGGATATGAGAGGAATGAATAAAAGTGCACTAAGTGACCTTAATGTCTTTCTCTGATCTTTGACATCCATCCCATCTCCACCTGCCTTATCAATATCAACATTCATTGCAAGCCCACTGGACCTAAAAGCCTCTGTGTTTCCACCAGCACTAGCACATGAGCAATGAATCAGGCACTGTTGGAGGTACAGTGTCCGTCTATGAAATTGCCAGAGGTAAGTGGACCCTAGATTGATAAGAAGCTCTGCCATGACCATGGGAATCCACACAGCCAGACACAGGAGCAGTGCTTGGCCCAGAGCAGCCATAGGTATCTATTTTTGGCTAAATGAGTAAGTGGCCTTTACCATCTAAAGATAATCACAAACATGGAAAAATTCCACCCAAAATTTGGATTGGAAGAGCAACAGACCAGTGGGCCAGACAAGAGCTACGTCAACTCGAAGGAAAGACAGAGCTCGGAAGATGTTTTAGGAGGAGGGCGAGGCTAAGAACTTCACCCAAAGGTAATTCCAGACAGACCTTCATTTGTTCCCTTGTCACACTGAGAGCGTGGATGAAGATGATACCTATAGGATTGCGGTGAGGCACTTTATAGATACCAAACAAACGGCTCTGCTGGTGGGAGTTACCCTCAGCATTATATGCCTCTGTTCACTTTCGGTGCCAAAGTGTGGAACTGCCTATACCTCCCAAGGTTTAGAAACCACAACAAAATCATGACGAAACTGCTCCCTTTGTAAAGAGCTGGGAAACGTACACAGCATAGGAAACTGTCTTCAGAACCAGCATTGCTGCTGACTCACTAATGGTAAAAAGAGGAGGACAAAAGAAAAGAGTCTTCCCTCCCATCCACAGTCAAGCAAAGTAGGCTGCAAAAGAAGTCCACGCAGCACCAATGAGCTGGGCGGGTGCTGGTGGCTCGGGAAGACCCCTGAATGGCTGGAGGATGAAACTTCTGCACTCGCTTTGTTGAGGACCGACTCCTTGTTCGAGCCAGAAAATTACTCTGTGAATAATACGTAATTGATCTCTTTTCTTTTCCCTTTTTTGCTTTAGTAGCTAATAAATCATTTTGAATAAATAGTTTAAAAAGCATGTGAGGCTGTCACGTGACATACTAGTTGGGTACCCAAGCAAACAATCTATTCAGCAAAAACATCTCCAGTATGAGCCACATTGCCAATGTCATCCCTGCCCTCTTAAGTGTACTCACCATGCCCAACCTGGACCTTTACACAGAGACTTGTAAAAAATTCACTTGTCAACCCCTCCTCCACACACACACACATATGCACACACACACACACACACACACACTCTCTGCATGATTCAGTTATGCCTCATTTGTTTGTTTACAATAACCAAGATGATACTGGGAAACTGAAGAAAATTTGGAACTGGACCATCCTTACTTGCTCTTATCATAACAGCCCACACAAACTGAAATTCAAAAGGAGTTACTTCCCTTAAGAGAAGAAATGCGGGCTTGCTCTTTTTAAATAGAGATTTAGGAAACAGCTACTTTATAGTCTTTTTTCCCAGTCATCTGACTTCTAATCTCTACTTCCTTTATGCCCAAATTTGCCACCTTTGCATAACAGGGGAAGGAAGGTAGAGATTGATAAGCCTTACATTTCAGGGAAAAAAAAAACTTCAGTCTCTTCCAATGAAATTTTACCTGCCTGACTAACTGCTGGCTGCCATTTATATGTACTTCGTGCTGTGTTTTCTCCACCTTCATGAAAATATATGAAAGTTCAGCCTCTGTAGAGACATAAAACCGTAGGATTTTTAAAATGAGAAGAACCTAAGGGATCCTCTAAGGATGATTATTCACCCTATTAAAAGAATTAGCCATGGGGTCCCTTAAAAGGACAAGATCCTTGTGTGCCTTTAGAATGGAATTTAATTACAAAAATTCACATAGATATGCTCACTTTTTCCGGAATATGCCCACTATATATAGTGAAGTGGACCTATGACATTATTTGGTTTATCTTGTGAGAGCTATAATGCAAAAGGATAAAATACAAAATGAAAGTTCTGTGCTCATCTTACCATTGAGAAAAATAGGATGATTAACTGCTATTAAGCCTGGTCCCACCCCAGGGCCTTCTCATTGCTCCTCCTTCTACCTAGAACACTGTTTTCCCCAGAATATGAATGCCTGACTCCTCACTTCATCGAGGTCTCTATTCAAATGTTCTCAAAGAAAGTTTCCCCGGTCATTCCAGCTAAAGTAGTTCCTCCCATCCCCCTCTCCCTAATGAAGCCTTATTCCTCTTCATTGGACTTATTGCCACCTGGCTTATTAGAGCTCTTCTTTCATTATCATTTGCCCCTGACTAAAGTATAAGCTCCATGAAGACAGGGAATTTTTTTTGTTTTGTTCACCAGTGATATTTCCAGCATCTAGAACTGTGCCTGGTACACATACACATTAATAAATATTGAATGAGTGGATGAAGGAACAAGCAAGCAAAGGACAGGCCTCAAGCAGATTCTGGAGAACCTTCAGAATCTTCTCATGCTGCCACACGTCTGTGACCATCTCAAATGTGACTTTCCGATAATGTGAAGGAACTCTCTTCTTGGAAAATTCCCTCCTAGATGGTGGTGGGTACGGAACAAGTTGTGTCATCCCTCTGACCTCTATTAATTTTATTTATCAGATTAACTGATTAACCATCTTCCCTCCCTATTTCCTCAGCTATTCAAAAACATGCCTGCTAGGTGCCAGAAAATATATATGAACAAACAGGGAATGACTAAGTAGTATAGTAAGAGCCAGGATGAGAGCAAGTGTCAAGGAGGGAAATGTGAGCCAATCAGGGGCCATGTTCTGAAGGATGAATCAGGGTAGCCAGACAAGGATGGAGCCATGGGCATTCCAGGAGGAAGAAACAAAAGACACACACGTATTAGAGCAGCAGAAATGATTCAAGGAAAGAAACTAGCTAAAAGATAAGGCAAAGAAGAAGAAGAACAATAGATGAAATTTGAGTTTCTTGTTTTGGGTGAACGAAAAGTCTTTTGTAAAGGTCTAGCCCCTAATTGCCTATAACCCAAACGCAGACTGTTCTGTAATGATCCCTATTGTTCTCATATGTGTAGCTGCCACCACAGCCCGTCCTGGGCATAGCTGCTGGCAGCCACTATGAAAGGCAGGACAACTGGCGTCCCAGGCTGTGTGTGAGGGACCGAAACTACTGCCTGAGCAGCCAGTTCTGAAAACTGTCAGATAAAGATAAGCCTCACCTGGCTAGACACTCACAGCCATGAATTTGACGATAACCTTGGTAGAGATCATCTGCCTGGTTTTATTTTCTGGTCCGTGAACAAAGAGAGGCAAGAAATGATATAGAGAGTCGTTCAGGTCCTCAAGTCCCCTGCAGCTCACCTTAGGCCCAAACACACCCAGCTCATAGCTTTACATCTGATTTTATAAAGAAACCCTATAGGCAACTAGAGAAAACCTATCCTGTATCAGACATGATACCCAGTACTCTTGAGGATATTATCTCAATTAGACCTGATGATAGCCCAGTGAGGTCATTACCCTGATTCCCTGTCTTACAGGTGAGCAAACAGAGGCTCTGCAGAGGTACCACAGCTTTCCCAAGAGCACTTAATTATTGAGTAAAGAAGCTGAGAGCCTCAAGGCTAAATATGTCTGACATCTAAAGGCCGTGCTTTTCCGGTTTACACCCAGCTGCCTGGACAGCAAGATACTTATCTAAAACCAGAGGTATTTATTTGGTAAGAGGAAAAGTCAGGATATGATCTGAGAGAATGGATAAAAGTGCAGCTGTAAGGGAGGACACCACGTTTGTCCTCATGGAGCCCCAGGGCCCCAGTGTCCTACCTGCCACAGCCCAGTGGCCCCTCTCCCCATCTGCCAATGCCTCATCAGGACTGAGGCCAAGTCCCTGGCCGTGTTCTTCAGTCCAAACATACAGCATCCAATTAACACAGTATCCTAAGGAGTTTTTAATGATGAGGGAAATGGTTTTGAGACAAAATAACTGAAACAAAGAGATACAAAATCTAGACACCATTGGGTTTCTTTTTTTAATATTTTCTGTTTCTTTCATAGGTCTTAAATATGTGGGAATAAATAAATACGCCTTGATAGAGTAACTGGGAATACATATCTCCTTTTACTGTAAGCAACTAGGTAGTTGGAAAAATATACAAACAATGGTTTCCAAATATTGAACGACAGTCATTGCAGGGCTATGATCTCTGAAAAAAGGAAAACAAGATCAGCCCTGTTTTTGCCCTAGCTCTTGACCAGAGGAACTTTATAGACCACAGAAAGGGAGGAGAGTCCCAAGCAGGCGGACAATCTTGATGGATTGCGGATACAGACATCTGAATTTGAGTGGCCTGGGACAGCTGGACTTTGTAGAGGCAAAACTCTAGAGAGGAGAGAGCTAGGCAGAGAGAGTTTCAGAAAACTCCTCAGAGTCCCCTTCACTTTGTTGCCCAGTATTAAGGTGTGCATTAATAGGGTGAAACTCCACAGAGCCAGGAATATAATGGCCAGGGATTTGTAAGCTGAACACTTCGACAGCTGAAAGGACTGAAAGAAACTTACATTCTGACCAGCCAGGGTAGTGACTCATCATTGATCACCACTCAGTAGAGAGTCCAGAAGGACCATGCCCTAGCAGTGGGGCTAACCAGATCTAGAGTAAAGGCTTCTATGGAATTGCCCTAACAAAACTGAAAACAAGCCCTGAAAGAATCAGGCTGTTCCCCAAGCAACATAACTCCCTGCCAGAACAAAGCCCCATTAAATGACACTCATTAAGGGAAAACAAAACGAAACAACAACGTTACAGACTGAATTGTATCCCCCCAAAATTCATATGCTGAAGCCTTAAGCCCTCTCAATGTGACTGTATTTGGAGATAGAGCCTTTTAAGAGGTAATTAAGCTTAAATGAGGTCATAAGCCCTAATCCAATATGACTAGGGTCTTCATAAGTAGAGGAAGAGACATCAGGGGAGCATGCACAAAAGGAAAGGCCATGTGACTCAACTGGAGAAAAATCAATCAAATGAAACAGATCCAGAAATGATGGAAATAGCAGGTAAGATTTTTTAAACATCTATTAGAAACATGCTCAAGAATAAAGAATAACATGAGCATAATAAGTGCAGATATTAAAAACATGAAAAAGAGAACCAAATGGAACCTCTAGACATGAAAAATATATCAAAAGGGAAAAATTTACTGAATGTAATTGTATTAGTCAGAGTTCTACAGAGAAACAGAACCAATTTGAGATAGATAGATAGGGATTGATTTTAAGGAACTGCCTTGCATAATTATGGAGGCTGGAAAGTCCAAGATCTGCAAGATGCGCTGGCAGCCTAGAGACCCAAGGAAGAGTCAATGTTGCAGTTCAAGTTTAAGGCCATCTCCTGTGAGAATTCCTTCTCACAGGAGAGAAGGAGGTCAGTCTTTGTTCTATTAAGACTTTCAATTGATTGGATGAGGTTCACCCACATTATGAAGGGCAATCTGCTTTCCTCAAATTCAAGAATTATGTCTTTAATCAAGAAGACATAATCCTAAATGCCTATGTACTAAATAAGAAACCTTCAAATTACACAAAGCTTCGAATAACTTAACAAACCAAAAGGAAAAATGGACAAATCTAAAATTATAGTTAGAGATATTAATAGTCCTCTCATTAATTAAAGTAGCAAAAAAATCAGTAAAGTATATAAAAGATTTGAACACCTTGCAACAACTTAACCTAATTGACTATAGACACTACACCCAAGAACAATAAAATACACTTTGTTCCCAAGTGCTCATGGAAATTTCACTGAGATAAGTAATCTTCTGGGCCATAAAATAAATTTCAATAAGTTTAAAATGACTGAAACATGCAGAGTAGGTTTTCTGACCACAATGAAGTTAAGTTAATAATAAACAAGAGAAAATACGGAAAATCTTCAATTATTTAGAAATTAAGTAAATGGACTTGTAAATAACCCCTGGGCCAAAGAAGAAATTACCAAGGAAACTAGAAAATATTTTGAACAGGATGAAAAGAAAAACCAAGGTATCAAAATCTGTGCAATAGAGCAAAGCAGTCCTTAGAGGGAAATTTAAAGATGTATCCAAGAAAAGAAACACAATCTAAAATAAAAGGTCTAAATTTCCATATTAAAAGCTAGAAAAAAACACAAAAGTTAAGTCCAAAATAAGTAGAAGAAATGAGATAAAGAACAAAAATTAATGAAACAGAGCTGACAAAAAAAGAGAAAAATCTATGAAACCAAAAGCTATTTCTTTGAAAAAATAAAAATAAATGAGGAAAAATAAAAACAGAAAAGAATACCCCAAAATGTTAACATTTCTTTTTCTTGGACATTTAGATTATAGTTGTTTAATTTTATTCTTTATATTTTATATTTTCTAAATATTTTTAATGAGCACAAGATATAGTCATAATCAGAAAATCAAAACCTTATTTTTAAAATTACCACTTCTGTGTTTATTTCAGAAGAATTTCAGCACCTTGCTCTCCAAGGAAAGACAGAACTGTCTTCCCTAAAGTCTGTTGATCAGGTAAAGTAACTCAGAGAGGAAACACCTCCTACCCAGGTTTGCCACTTAAGGAAAGAGATCCCCACTCTACTCCAGATGGCTCCAGTCCTGGAATGAATACACCTGCTTCTGTTCACTACACCCTTTCACCTCCTGGAGAGCCTGATATACAATTAGTCCTTGTAACCCACCAGCACTTCAAAGTAGAACTGACCTCCTTCTCTGCCTGTCCCTCTCCTTCTATTCTTACTCTCTAAGTCTGAATTCTTCCTCACCCTGACAGGCCTCTCCCCACCTTCCACTCATCCTATCCCACTGCAAGTCAGATCCACTGTTCTCTACCTCTGCCTCAGAAGAGCTGCGACTTCCCCTTGAGAGGAAGCTGTCCCACTGTATTCTGCAATGCATCTTCATCAGTATTGAATGTGATACTAGACCCAATTCCCATTTGGCAACTTGTGTCTATTTCCAGCTGGTCAGAATCTTGAGAAAAGCTGAGGCCTTGCCTAACCTCCTTTCCAATATATTACTGGATTCATAATCTGCTCCACCAAGATCACATAAGTTTTTCCTGATTAAACTTTACATGTGTGAAAAATGAAGCTAATTTATGACACAACCTCTAGGAAAACAGGGTTTTATCTAGATACTGTAATGCTAAAGACATAAAGGCAGAGTATTACAGTTGGTAAATTTGTTTCTCACAGGGGCATAGGTTAACAAGTCTAAAACTCCTTATATACTAGGATTGAACAATAAATAAATACATTGAACATAATGAGAACCATGATTTTCACTATGAGAGAAAGAAGATAAACCACAAGGGGGGGTGTCTAAAATGAGCCCTGCTGGATTTGAGTCAGATATATCAGTAGAAACTCATGATTTATTCAAACACATATACAAATGAACACAGAAATAAATGTAGATATGGAAGAGTAAGTGTGTGTATGTGTATGCTGTATATATCATTTCCTAGCTCTGTCCACTCAGAAAGCCTAGAATCAATGACATCCCAGTGGCAATGAGCACAGCTAATACCCAGATCTTGGTTTCTAAATACCATTTCCCAATAAAGGGCCTGAAGCATCTCACAGTTCTATAAAGTAAGAAACCGCTTTTAAAAAAAAGAGAGAGAGATAAGCCAGTTACAGAAAGACAAATACTGCACAATTCCACTTACATGAGGTATGTAAAATAGTCAAATATCATAGAATCAAAAAATGAAATGGTAGCTGCAGGAACTGGGGGAGGAGGAAACAGGGAGGTACTAGTCATTGGGCAAAATGTTTCAGTCAAGCAAGATGAATCAGTTCTAGAGAACTGCTGGACAATATTGTACCTAGAGTTAACAATCGTGTACTACAGAAAAATTCCAATGTAAAAAAACATAAGGAATGAGAGAAATAGAAAAACACTATTAGAACACTACAGTCATAGTTGCTGCAGACAATATCCTTTAATGAGTGTTAAAATTAATGGGTGAAATTTTAAGGAGAAACAGGATATTTGCATAGCCTCAAAGTATGTCTCCTAAAATATTTGTTAACTACTGTGGAAATCTTAATATGTCCACAAATTCTTTGATACTTCTCCCTTTAGAAGGTGGAGTTTACTTTCCTTCACCTTGAGTGACAGCTGGACTTAGTGGCTCACTTCTAACGAACAAAGTATGGAAAGGGAAAAATAGCAATTTTACAGTATAGAAACCTGGCAGACACTACCTTCACGAAGTGATCAAAGTTAATAACACCAGCGTCTTGTCTTACTGACATCATGTAACCCACAATCTGATGTAATGAGTTATCATTTCTGAGGTATCCTTCCGCAATATCTATAACCTTAGTCTAATTATGAGAAAATAGCAGACAAAACCAAATTGAGAAACACTCTACAAAATACCTCATCAGCAGTCATCAAAAGTATCAAGGTCACGAAAGACAAGGAAAACCCAAAAACACTGTCAAAGGCTGGAGGAGACTAGAAAGACATGACAAATGAATGTAAGGTGGTATCTTGGATTGGATCCAGGAACAGGGGGGAAAAAAAAAGGATACTTGTGGAAAAACTTGGGGGATATGAAAAAATGTCTACAATATAGTTAACGGTATTGTGCCAACAATAATTTTTTAGTTGTAAAAAACGTACCATGGTTATATAACATGTTAACATTAGAGGAAACTGAGGGGAAAATATGTGAGATCTCTCTGTACTATCTTCACAATTCTTCTTGTAAATCTAGAATTACTGCAAAAGGAAAAAGGGGGGAAAATATGGCTTCAATCAGCAAATCCAAAAGTTCAACTTTGAAAGATTAATAAAATGGATGAACTCCTAGGACAACTGACCAATAAAAGAGAAAATGCAATGAAAAATGAAACAAATTAAAAGAAGATCTCTACATTGAACACTACAACACATTATGAAATAGGTAAAGAAAACTCAAATAAATGGAGGGCTGTATCATGTTTGTGAACTGGAAGAGCCAATGTCGAAAAGATGTCAAATTCCAAATTGATCTACCAGTTGTGAGTAATCTCACTCAAAATTCCAGCAGGTTTTCCTTTGGAAATTGACAAGTGATTCTAAATCTATATGGAAATGTGCAACGAAAAAATCTTGAAGAATAACCACCAAGGTCTTATATTACTGGAAGTCAAACCTTCGGTAATTAAGACGGTGTGGTGGTATTGGCATATGGACAGACAAACTGACCAAAGACACAGAAGAGAGTCTAGGGACATAAACACACAAAGATGCAGTCATCTGGGCTATAACAAAATGAATACGCAGCGCAGTAGGAAAGGCCATTCTTTTAAATTACGGGCGCTAATTCAATTGGATATCCATATGGGGAAACATGACCCCTACCACACACCACTCACAAACATCAGTTTTAGATGAACAGTTGGCCTAAATGCTGAAGGTAAAAACATAAGATTTTTATAAGAAAACACAGAGAATATTTTTATTACATTAGACTAGACAAAGATGTCTTAACCAGTATCACAAAAAGCACTAGCCAGGGGACTTCCCTGGTGGTCCAGTGGTTAAGAATCTGTCTTGCAATGCAGGGGACGTCGGTTTGATCCCTGGTCAGGGAACTAAGATCCCACATGCCGTGGGGCAACTAGGCCCACGTGCCACAACTAATGAGCCTGCGGGCCACAACTAGAGAGAAGCCTGTGCACTGCAACAAAGAGCCCACATGCCACAACGAAAGATCCCGCATGCCACAACTAAGACCAGATGCAGCCAAAAAATAAATAAAAATATTTTAAAATATTTTTTTTTAAAAAGGCACTAGCCAGAAATGAAAAGATTGATAAATTACGCTACATTGCAATTGAGAACTTTCATTCATCAAAAGACATCATTAAGAGATTTTTTTTAAAGCCACAGATATATGTATTTGCAATACACTTATCTAACAAAAGATTCATCCAAAATATATAAAGAAATCCTGTAATCATTAAGTAAAAGACAGCCCAATAAAACAATAGGCCAAAGACTTGAACAGGTGCTTCACAAAAGAGAATATCCAAATTAGCTAACGTAGATGAAAAGGTGATTGGTTTCAGTTAGTCATCAGGGAAAAGCAAGATTAAAAAGCTACAGATACCGTCATGCCCCCACCAGAATGGTTACAATGAAAAAGGCAAACCATGCCAAGTGTGGGAAAGGATGTAAATCAACTGAGACTCTTATACACTGTTGCTGGTAAGAGTACAAATTAGTACAACTATGTTGAAAAACCATTTAGCAGTAGCTGCTAAAATTGAACATATGCATTCCTACAACCCAGCAACTTTACTCCCAAGAACATACCCAGCAGATATGGGTACATATGTTCACCTAAACACATGTACAGGAAAGTTCATCGTACTATAATAATACCCGAAAATTCAAATAACCAGGATGTCCATCAAGAGTAAGATGAGTATTCATAAAAATACAATTGCATGATGCTGAACCAAATAAATCAGAAACACACAAAAGTATAATTTGAAGTTCAAAAAGAGGTAAAACTGATCTAAGGCATTATAAGTCAGGATTGTGGGTAATCTGTGTCAGGAGGGCAGGTGGCATCCAAGGTGCTGATAATATTCTGTGTTTTGATCTGGAGCTGATTCGACAGGTATGTTCAGTTTGTGAATATTCATCACGTGATACATTTATGATTTGTGTACCTTTCTAAATGTATGTTATACGCATTAATAAGTTTACTGGGGGACAAAAAGTTATATACATGCCCGTAAAAGGCATGTATATAGGTTAACAAGAGAGATATGAGCACCGTCCAACACACACTTTACTGATCAAATGGCGTCCAAGAGGCTGTGTATGGGGTCAGCCAGTGGAAACAAAACTGGGAGGAAATAAAGATCCCCAATCAGCCGGGATGTAAGTCTCTGGTTAGTACAGCTCCTTTTGGCCAGCAGTCCTTGCCTCAGTCATCCCACCTTTCCCATTTCTCTCTCTCCTTTTCCATCTCTAGTTCTTCTGCACGAGAATAGGGTTGGAGAGAGACAGCTCACATTGGACTCACTGCATTCTGAACTGTGTTTCCTAACCACCTCACCAAGTCAGGATGCCAAAGTCTAACAAGCAGCTTTCTGGGGGGAATGCAGTGCCAGGAAGACCAACTCTGAAGACCAGAGAAAACAGAGGCAGGTCACCAATGTGTCCGCCAAAGCCCTTCATGGGATAAACAAATGTGAAGACATTGGGAAAACATGTTCTGTCAGTAAGAAACTTGAGGCCCTGTCCTTCACCCTGCTATCAATCAAAGTATCTTGGTGATTTCATCTCAGAATAAATATTCGCTCTGATGACACTTGGGTCTTGCCTCTGGACTATAAAGTCAAGATTTAAGAACAATGTGATGCAGGAAGCTTGGGGATTAATTAGGATTATCTAAATTCATCCTTAGATCACCAACTAAGCTCTGATTTAATGCCAAGTTCTTTCAAATGGGGGAATGCGCAGAACCATGTGACTGGCCTGTAGAAAACTTGAGTTGACCCCTCTGTGACTCCCTTAGAACACCTGTCTTTAAAGTGTCCGCTCCATTGTCTGGCCTCCTGTGGCATTTCATGAGTCAGAATGTCCCAGGAACGGAGATACTTCCTGAGCTACCAACATGCTGGTGACCATTTTGAATCCTCACTTGGCACTTGTTGATGTAGCTTCCTGGTCATGGTCACTCTGGGTATTTTTCCAGACCATGCTCAGGATCAACTTCCCTACAATGCCCTTCCAATCACCCTTTCCCCCACCCTGCCCCTCCTCATGGCACCTGTGCCCCCTAGACACAGTTCCATCACTGCAGGGCTCACATGATGGCATAATTCCTTCAGTGGCTTTCTCCCCTACTGGACTTTGACCTTTACAAGGGTGGGAACAATAACTTATACATCATGTTATCCACAGCTCCCTGCACAGTACTTAGTATCCTTATTGCTTCTTCTGATAACACATGTGATACAAGGTAATATAAAATTCACATCTCAGAGAAATAGAGAGTGTAGGCAATGAAACTTCCCCCAGAATCTTTCTGTCACAAGATAACCACTGCCAGTTTGGTGCGTATTTTGTCAACAATTTGTGTATCAAAAAATATAAATTATTAATAATTATAGTTTTTCCTGAAGATGAAACCATTGCCTACATGCTGTTTTGCAAATTGCTTTTACCACTAAGTAGCATAAGACAGGAGCACACTTCCCTCATGAAGCACGTGGCTCTGCCTTATTCATTTTAACAGCTGCATTTTGGGAGGTCCTATAGTTTACTTACCTACTCCTCTACGGAAGGACTTTTGCATTATATCCATTTTCCTTGTTATACAAACAATACCACTGTAAACATTTTTGTGCGTATCTCTTTGTGCCCACAAGGGAGTATTTTTCTGGGTTACATTCTAGAAGTTGAAAGGCTGGGTCCTTACAGCTTTCCTTTCCCTCTGCAGAGAACTGGTGCAGTGTCCGTAGCAAACAGTGCCCCAGAAATGATTGTTGACTGACCAAACAATGGGAGTCAATAAAAGAAATGGTCCTAAGAATACAATTTCTGTTCCACTGCTAAAGCAGCTTTTGGAAACTGACCCCTTGTGTTGTATGTGGTCCCTTAATATACAAGGATACACATGACAAACTCCTTCCCGCTAGGCTAAAGGTAAGGTCTTATTTGAATTTGTTCAATTCAGCAAATATTTTGAGCCTACCCTAAGGTAGAAGCAGGGGATAGAATTACCAGCTGTAATTTCTGGTAAAAATTTGATGACTCCTGCTGAAATACTAAGCATCGTTTACTAGCTAATTTCCGTTTATGCCTCGTTTGCTAGGAAGTTCAACACTCAGTGCTGATAAGAACTCTCTTTGGCCTCAGATTTCTGCTATATGCAGTTGTCCTCCTTAGTTTTCACTGCATTGCTTTCTTACATTTTTTTAACCCATATTTCTATAGTTCTATCGTATATGCAACTGAATTCAAATTCATATCAAGGGTAATAACTATAACTAATTACTTTATAAAGAATTTACATGTGTCATTTCATTTAATCCTTAATTTTTAGAAGTCGTCATGAAGGTAGGGCAGGGATTATCACTGTCATCTCAGATTTTCAGTAAACTGAGGATCAGGAAGATTAAGTGACTCACCCAAGACAACGTGGCCAGGAAAACACAGCTTTGAGAATCTAACCGGGGTCTCATAATTTTGTAACTGAAAAAAAAAAAAAAAAGAAAAATGAACTGATGCACCGAGTCAATATGAACACGCTTTACAGTTAAGTACACTCACCTTCTCTCACCCGGGCACCCACCTTCTCTAAATAAACAAATAAGAAGTTCTTGGGGGAGAGGCAGGGGAAGCAGAAGGCTGTCTCAGTCTGTACCAAGACTAACAGTGCCCCCCACCATCACACACGTCGCGGTCTTTAACCGTGACTTCTCACTTTGCACCATAACACAGCTATTTCTCTGTCTCTTATGACTCCACCTAATTATTCCAGAATCTTCCAGAAATGTTAACTCACATGGCAGAAGGAGTGAAGAGGGAGGTTGGGGGAGGGGGTTATGTAGGGAGAAGGATCGGGGGTGGGGAGGGGAGAGAGAGAGTAAAAGAAAATGTGACTTGTGACTGTTGGATAGAGTCAGCCAGTGAAAGATCCTTTCCAGTGTCCAAACAAAAGCCCTTCCTTTTCTTCTCTGCTTTGCTATTTTGATGCAGCAGGAGGAATGCGCTTTTTACGCTGCGGCAACACAAATACAACTAGGAGCCACATTTCACCATTTATGTAGCGGTTTCATATCATTTTGAAAATCTATTAGAGTTGCAAACAGTTAAAATTTTTTCCTCCCGGGATAGTTTTTAGGAGGCATGGACCTTCCACCCTCCCAGCATCATGTGTTTATGACCCGTATCCTGGGCATTTCACAGGCTGGTTTCTATCAATTTCCCCTACCGGCCTCTCTGAATCCTTGACTCAGGGCTTTTCCCTGCTCATCTCTGGTATCATTCTTCTCTTTCCTTGGAGCTTGCTTACCTGACTCTCCACTGACTTTTGGAACCTGTGGATCACTCTCTAGATGAGACTTCAGATGGGTTGTCTTCATCCGCTCCCTAGCTGATGACAAGCCCTGGTACCACGGTGCCTTGTGACCACTGCCTGCTGCCCCAGCTCTGTAGACTCTAGTATCCGATGGTGATGGTTAATTGTATGTGTCAGGGTCTCTTTCACCCTCTCTCTCTCTCTGTCGTCCACTTTGAAGGGGTTTCAGACACCTGTTATTCAAAGTCCAAGCTGGTGAAACAAGTGCTTGGCACTTTTGTGAATCCCGCATTGCAGCTGAAGTGGTAATGTTCTCTAGGCAAGGGACATTCAGAGTCAAGAAAAACTTGTTCTAGCAAATGGTGAAATTTCCAAAATGTATCTTTCTGGGACAGATCTGTGTTCCAAGCACAGTCTCACACATCACCTGCCTTCTCGACAGCTCCACCTGGGTGACAAAGCAGCTTCAGCTCCACAGGTGCAGAACCAAACTGGCCTTCTTCCCCACCTCCAACCGTCTCCAGGTTCCCCATCTCAGATAACGGCATTTCTGTATGTTCAAAGAAGAAATGCTGGAGTCATTCTGACACCTCTTTCTCCCTCAATCATGAATTTTACCTGCTGGATATTTCTCCAATATATTCTTTACTCTCCAACCTCACTACCCTTTCAAACCACCATGATCTCATGACTCAGCTATAATGGCCTCCTGGCCGGTCTTCCCACTCCTCACTCTTGACTCTCTTCAATTAGCTCCAACATTAGAACGTGCTTTTAAAAACACAAACCATTGCATAAACACTCCCATGGCTTCCTACTGCTTTTAGAATTAAGTACACAGATTTGGCTTTGGCTTACAGAGGCCTGCATAGGTCTGACCCCTGCAAATCTCTCCCATAACGTATTGGCCTTCTTTTGTTTGCTCAAATGCACTGTGTCTCGTGCCCCAGAGCCTTTGCACATGCTGCTTGTTGATATCTGCATGGAATGCTTGGCCCCTATTCAATGTCACTCAGCCAACTCCTCATCATCCCTCAGGTCTCAGCTTAAATGGCACCTTCTCAAGGAAGCTTTCCTGACCCTCTATAAAGAGCTCTCACAGCATCTTGTATTTTTTCATAATATTTATGAAAACGTAATCATTTTTTAAATAATTAAATGCCTATCTCCCCCTCCCTCACCCCAATTCCCAAACTGTAAGCTCAGTGAGGGCAGAGACTATACCAGATGATATCCTACTTTCTATGTATGCAACTGTGAACAAGAGAGATGCAAAGAAAAACACTCAGTAAAGGTCCTTGGGAGCACAGATGGGAAATAAAGAGGGAGAATCAGTGGGAAGGACAGTTGGTTCTTTTTTGAACAAATTTCTCCTTTATGTTTGGAATACAGGAAAAACAGTTTCCTAGACGACTTGAAGGAAAGTTGTTTTTGAAGAAGTATGTGCATTTGTTGTTTTTGAAGAAGTATGTGCATTTGTGTACGTATAAATATCAATATATTTTCTTTCTTCCTCATTACTTTAATAAGGAAATCCAAAAAATCCAAGCTTAGGCTTACACATAAAACTTGACAAAAATGGAACCATCTGAAGGAAAGGCATCAATTAAAAATCAAGACCGTGTTCAGAAAACTCAACTCCCTATGGCAAACCACCATTTTCCTGGATTCCAAATAACAGGAATAAGTAAAGAACTGAAGAAATCCCTGGTGTCTATTTCACTTTTTGTGTGATAATCTTCTTTTAATAACCTTTTTTTTCCCTCTTCCAAAAATTGCACGGGTCCTTTGGGGACACTAAAAATTTTCCAAATCTTTGGTGGCATCAGTGTAGTTCTAGAATTCATTGCTGTGGGACAGCATCGAATCTGTCAACTGAAAATAAGAAATGTCCAAACAGCTGCCAGATTGGAAAGTCTGTGCAGCAGGGTTCACACCAGTCCAATGTTACCTGGGCTCAGGGCTGCTGAGGGTAATGACACCACATGACAAACATCCAAACACATCCATTCCACAACCAGCAACCCCGCCACAGCTGTCACCCTGAGAGATCAAACACTCCTAATATACAGCTGCTATTCAAACTACTTTTGCAAATATCTTTATGTACATACCCTAAAAGTAGTACATGGCTACTTTTACCTGTTGAGGTTTAAAGAATGAGGCCTTGGGGAAGTGTCTAAAAAACATTGGGGGGTCAAGCCTGGTGTCCAACTGGAGGGTCAAGCAGAGTAACATAATGTTTTTGTTTTCACAATACCTTCTACATATTATCAAGGACATAGAAAGTCTCTTATCTCACTTGGGTTTTCTACGGGCACTGCCCAAAGAGGACTCCTTTTCTGCATGCATTTTTCAAAAAATTGTCTTGAGCTGTAGCAGCATGTAAGAAAACTGCCCTTACGTTTTCCATGGAAGTATAGACCACCTGCATTAGAATCATGGGGTCAAGGGAGCTTGTGAAAATGCAGATTTCACAGCCCCATTCTGAAACTGAGGAAATGAAAATGAATCCACTGATGGAGAATAACAAGGGAGTCCAACAAGGCTTCTGACAGGACCTGAAGAATAAGAGGTACTGACGTGGGAGAAGGAGGATGCAGAGTGCTTGAGGCAGGGGAAACCAACGTGGGAAGACTCTACATGGGGGCATGCTTCAGAGACTGGAAGGGGGGTGTAATGGGAGGTGGGTGAGAAGGAAACCAGACAGGATGGGGCAGAAGGGGCGGGCTGGGAATGGTGAGTCATTGAAGAATCTTAAACAGTCAAGTACCGTGGGTGGTTTGTGTTCTGTAAAGACTGCTCTGACGCTGAGTGGAGAAGACATTTGGAGGGGCAAGAGACAAACTCAGAAGACCATGCAGATCTGGAGGAGGCTAGTAAAAGTGGAACTAGAGAAATGTACAAGTCCCAGGTATGAGGTGGAATTGACACACACTCATGGACTGAAGGTCAGGGTAAGGGGGAGGAAATTTGGGACAACAGCCAATTTTGCAGCTTCTACAAGGGGAGAGCAGTGCCTTTTGCTCAGATGGGCAAGGCTGGGCATCAAGACGTCCCCTTGGACCTGTTCAATGTGTTGGGTCTTACCTGTAAGGTGGAGACAATTCCACCAGCCTGAATGGCTTTTGTAATGATTGGAGATAATACATGCAAAGTTCTTTAAGAAACAGTAGGAGCTCAATTAATAAAAAATATTTTTTTTTAATTAAGCATCAGAATATTTGTTGGTACACTGGACACGTTTAGGTTATATTTCTTCCTTTTTTCTTCCTAAAAACACCATTATCTTGAAGCTAAACTGAATAATGCCCGTCACACAAATCCAACCTCAGAGATCTCGCACAGAGATTTTCTCTGCCTTCACCTAACTCCAATGTCCAATACCTGACACCACACACTTAATTCACTTTGGTCTACTTTGTTGGCAGGAACATCAGAACCTTAAGAATTATGTTCCCAAGGACATGTGTGTGGACGCAGCTTGTCAACTGTCAATCTCACATGCCAATGGCTTCTCCCCCCTCTTTGGTCTCACCTCTATACTTCAAGCCCAAGAGTCTTCTCAAGGTTTCCCAGTACAGAGCCGACCATCACAATTTCACCACCCCTGAGACTTAAAGACGTTGCAGAGAAAATTAATCTCACCCTTCAATGGGGAGCAAAGGAGACCCTTGCCCCTGGCAATGAGACAAAGTAGGTGCTCACTGGGAAATCCCTGAAGTCCATTTTAAATGCCTTAATGTGATCAAGAATACAGCCCTGTTCACACCAGGAGAATTCGGATGGGCTCTGAGCAATTAAGCAATTCCAAAATTGTTTGCTGGAAGAACAGGAAGAGTCACTGGGGGAGCAAGCGAAATATCACCTGATCCCTGACCCTGGGTGACAGTTCAGCTTCTGTGCCTTTCATCAGATTTCGGGAAAGTAGGCTTGACATCAAAAGACTATGGCTGCCAGAAGAGGAGGAAAGTGAAGATCGTCGCTGAAGGGACAAGTAAAGCCAGAAAAAGAAACCATTCAATAACTCCAAAGCACCTAGAAAATGACATGATTGGGGACAGAGGCTGAGAGTTCATCACATCAGCCTCAGCAAGGACCAATCAAGCCTGTCTGTTCCAGGACCACAAGCACAGGTGAGTGAGTGGCAGAGTAAAGCCTTTGGAACTCTCAAGAGCCGGAGAACTCAACCCAAAGGAGGGAGCAGTCCTCACCAAGGGACCAAGCCATTACCATCCAGCCGTAACAACTGGATGCAGGTGGAGAGGTGGCAAAGGGCAAGAGCAGGCTGGCAGAGGTGCTGCTAAAGAGGCTGCCAGCCCCTCCCCGTCCATCCTGATGGAGTGGACTTCCCAGCTCTCCAGGTAGATTGCCTGCACGCTGGCCTCTCGAATCAGGGAGAAGGCAATGGTCAGGCTCAAACATTCAGCATCACTGGGACTGGTACAAATGTCATTCTACAGCTGTAGTCACTGGTCAAAGGAATGTGAGACAATCCCATGGTCTTCTCCCCAAAACTTCTGCCATGGGGCATTTAACCCAGGCCCTGGTCACAGGGTTGTATCACCAGCATCATGCTAAACAGAAGGGTGTCAATTCCATTTATAAATTATCTTCCAGCCCTAAGCCATTCAAACAGTCGATAACCTTGATTATCCCCTGTCAGGACTGCAACTGTGGAAGGAAATCAACACCCAGCAGAGTAACAGTAGAAATAAGCCTTTCCAGCCTTTCCTTTGGTACGGCTATTACCAAAGGAGCATGACTCGTGTCTTGTCAAATGAAGTCTGAAGAGGCAGGGGTTGAGGAGTTTTTATTTTTCATTTTAATTTTTGAGACACAGCAGGATGTAATCAGCTTATGAGTTAAATAGAGACATCTGTCTGGTTCTACTTGAGACCTCCCAGCTTGCTGTGCTTAGCCCAGAGTCCTTTTTAATAATACAATAGGATAAAGATTCGGAAATATGCATAAACACCAAAAGATGGAGAGTGGAGCCACCCCCTTTCCATAGCCCTCCCCCCACTTCCCCTCAATCACTGATTCCCTGCCTCCCAAGAGTAGAGCTCTTGCTCTCTCTCCAACAGGTGAGAACTGACAGCCTGTCTACAGCCAAACTACATCTAAAGGTCATGGCACCTGGAGGGGCAAGAAGGGGAGCTTCCAGAAAAAGGAGCGAAAAAGTCCTTCAAGATTAGGGTCTTCCCTGTACTGCCCTGGTTATAGATTCTCAATAACGCTGCCACTATTGGACACCAAGGGCCTGGAAAAAGCATTCAATTGGTCATTCAATGGGTATTTACTGAGCACCTACTTTGTGCCAGGCCCTTTGCTAGATGCTCAGGAGATAAAACACGATAGATACGCAAGTGACACGCAAGTGGGGATAGAGAACGAAAACAAACCAGCTCTATTTTTAGTCTTTTAAGGAACCTCCATACTGTTCTCCATAGTGGTTGTATCAATTTACATTCCCACCAACAGTGCAGGAGGGTTCCTTTTTCAAAGAGAAAAACAAATACCGTATGCTAACACATATATATGGAATCTAAAAAAAAAAAAAAAAAAAAAAAGTACGGATGGACCTAGTGGCAGGGCAGGAATAAAGACGTAGACATAGAGAATGGACTTGAGGACAAGGCGGGGGAGGGGGAAACTGGGGCGAAGTGATAGTAGCATCGACATATATACACTACCGAATATAAAATAGTTAGCTAGTGGGAAGCTGCAGCATAGCACAGGGAGATCGGCTCGGTGCTTTGCAATGACCTAGAGACGTGGGATAGGGAGGGTGGGAGGGAGGCTCGAGAGGGAGGGGATATGGGGATATATGTATGCATATGGCTGATGCACTTTGTTGTACAACAGAAATTAACACAGTATTGTGAAGCAATTATACTCCAATAAAGATCTATTAAGAAAAAAAAAAACAGCACACAAATGAGCAAGGTTAGATGGAGAAAAGGTTAAGGACTATGGGGGAGACAGAGTGATAGAAGAGAGGGTCACTGGGGGCTGGGGGCTTGCTACAATAGCCAGGGAGGGCCACTCTGAGCACATGACACCTGGGGCAAAACCTGGAGGCTATGAAGAAGGCGGGTTTCAGCAAAGGGAGCAGAAAATGTATCACTGGCATCAGTAGGCATAGCAGTGGAGCCATTCCCAGCCATGCAAGGTGAAAAGAGACAACAGACAGATGTAAGGAATTATGCACAAGGCGGTTCTGCCTCATCCACATGCATGGCACTGTGTGCACATGTACATGCATATTTGCGTATAAGATGTCCCATGTTCCTTCCACGGCTGGAGCGCCCATCTGGCTTTATTTAGCAAGCCCAAGACAGATCCAGAGCACGTAAATAAATGGCCAGATGAATATATCAACCCAGTTCACAGGCCACGGAAAACCATCCTGCACTAACAACAGGGCTTCCTGCTCTTCTTCACTCTGAGGGTACCATCACCTGCTCCTCCTGCTGTTTTATTAGGAAAACCTGTTAGGCACTCACGGAGAGCAAGGCACCTTTCCCTCCAAACGGTCTGGAGTGGAGACAGAGCTCCCTCACATTTTACAGTGAGCTCGGGGCTGGATTTATGCTGGGTCATTGTGCCCCATTAAGGTTGCCATGGTTACACCAAGCCCGTGTTACCTGGACTTTTGATGCACTGGTCGCAGGGGCAACAGCTGCTTTGTTTCTTCTATAATTTGCCAGGAAAGTGGCAGAGAGGCTCGAGGTAGAAATGCTGGATAGGACCCCAGGGTTTAGAGAGACTGCAGGTGGACAGGGCACACCCCCTTCCAATGAAAAAGCAAGGCTCTTCCCTAAATCCACTAGCCTGCGAACGCCAGCAGGGCAGGGACCCAGACTGATAAATCTTAGTCTCCCCCAGCACCTAAAACGAGACCTGGCGCATAACTAACTCTCAATAAATGTGACTGATTCATTTTGTGGCAAGGGAAATATTCGTAAAAGAATTCAAACGAAGAATCCACCTCGGGCACTACCTTCTTTAGAAGTCAAGGGGTAATGAAGAGGTTACAAGGAAAACTATGTGCCTCTCACTGCAAACTGGAGATCACAGAGAGTGAAATTTCTCCAGATAAGGGAAAGGCTCTGAATATGTGGGAAGGGAGGCAAGTCAGTGTCAGCCTTCCGAGAAGCAGACAACAAGACAGCGTTAGATGAGCAGAGGTTTATTTAGGGAAAATGCCTGTAAAGGATAAAAGGGCAGGAAGCAGGAGGGGAGAGAAGAGCCTTCAGACCATGATGCAGGCCTAACCCCCAGGAGAGGAGGTGGTGTGGGGGGAAGGAGGGAGGGGGGAGGGAAAATTAGACTTCAGGGCAGCTCCGGGAAAGCCTTGGCCAGGCCGATGGAAAGGCTCTGAGAAAAGGTTGTCTGTTAGAAGAGTCCCACGCTGAGGAGGAATGGCCAACTCTAGTGACCCTGCTGCACTCAGTCAGGGGCTGGGTGGACCCAGGGGAAATGTGGTCTCACCATGAATGTGGCGGGGAATCCAAAGGCAGGCAGCTGAGGCTGTGCAACTGCTGTGCTCCCCGTGCCCCAGCAAGGAGATCTGAGCAGGGTACCTCCATGACCCCCCGGAGTGGGGAGATCTGAGCAGGGCACCTCCATGAGCCCCCAGAGTGGGGGAATATTTGGGGTGGGAAGGGGAGTCTGGAACCAACATGGTTGGAGGTGTGGGGAATGTCTTCAGGCCACAAAGGCAAGATGAGGAGGTGGCTGGGAGGCTGTGCCTATCCTGGCTGGTTGCCTGCCAGTGTGTGCTCTGCCCTTCCTGCTGAAACCCAGAAACACTCTAGACTCCCGTGCAGCCGGAAGCGGCCACGTGACCCAATTCTGGCTGCTGAGGTGGAAGCATGGAAGCAGAAACCGGCTGGCCGCTGATAAAAAAGGGACCGGCTCAACTGGCAACGCGCCTGATGCTCCCCTCTCTTCTCCTCCTTCCTCCGGAATAGCGACCTGAGGCCTGCAGGGGAAGCAGTCCTCTCGCTACCAGGAGATGATAAGCCTGAGGATGAAAGCCATGTGCTAGAGACGGCAGAGCACGAAGACAGAGGAAGCCAGGCAAACCTCCACCAAGGTGGAGCTGCTGCCCCTGGGAAGCCCACCTCCAGAATCCTTGTTATAAGAAAAAATCAACTCCCATGGGATTAAGCCCTGCGAGTCAAGCTAGCACCCCATACAGCCAAGCCCAAGTCCTAAAATAACCCGGAGGAGAGTCACACGGAGAGTGAGCAATGGAACTCCTTGTCTTTGGACAAGACATTCAGTAAAATCCCCTCCCCGATGCCTGTGGATAGCCTTGGCAGGGGCAGAGAGGGGCTTCTGGAGGGAGGTGGGCATGATAGAGTTGCTCCGTGTTTAAAGCATGCAGAGGGCAAGAGAAGAGGCTGTCCAAAAGAAGCAGTCACCTGCACTATAAATGAACGACTCCCAAACCCTGCCCTCAAGTAGTTTACAATCTAAGTGAGAGGGAAAAGGCACAGAAATTCTACCTTAATCTAAATATTAATCTTTACATTCTGTGGTTTCGTCCCCGGGCCACTCTTACCCCCATGCCCACCACCCATGACAGACATCAGTAACAGTCTCAGGACTTTCCCCTTTGGGCCTAGGGAAGGCCTGGCATCCTCCCTGCCCTCAGGCAGCCCCTACCACTCAGGTGAGGTTGGCCCTTGAAATGAGACCTTATTTACCTGGCTGGATGTCATCCGCAAACTTGAAGATTTTAGGCCACGGAAAAGAAAGTTGCAATATGCTTTTTCCTCTTATCTCAACAGACTTAAGTAAGACAATTTTCCCCTAGGGATCCCCAGAATATGATTTGCCGTTCAGATACCAGTGAACATGAAACAGGTACCCAAACCCGCCCATCGCTTTGTGGCTAATGTTAGAAAGTGATCCAAGTGATCCAGTCCTTCCTCTGGTCACCAGAGGGGGAACTCCTGCTTCTGAAGCTCTGGGAGGAGGACTAGACCAGGGCAATTACCGTGACAAACGCTGTACATTCGCAGTGATGGAAGAGAGATTTCCAGGCCACACTTCACTTGTCACAATGTCAATCTCAGAATGTTAGCAAAGACGTTCACTTACCATCACTGCTCCGTGGGTCAAGCACGGGAAATCTGATCAGTTCTGTGTTCTATGAAGGCACGGCTCATGGTCCAGAAACTTAATTAAGGCCTCCAAAGGAAACAGAAAATTCTGGTCTTTAAAAAATGAAACCAACTGCCCTCCCCTCCCCTCGCATCCCCAGGAAACTCACCTGGAATCAATCTTCTCATCTAAGTGCAAGTTCCACAGCCTTTCCCAATTGCCACAACAAGAAGAAGTTCCCCATGGACTTTTTCAGTTGTTTCTTCAATCTGGAGGAAAAAAATTTGATTAATAATCATGTAATTACATTTCCAATTCAATGACCATTATCACTGGATGGGGCCACCTCGGAGCTTCAAAGATGAAGTCCATCTGACAGTGAAGAGTTTAGTAAAGGGGTGTCACTGGTGATGAGGGGAGGCTTTATGAGAATCACAGTCACCATCTGGTTATATGATTGGAGTCCTACACTTTTGCAGACTTTTTTTTTTCTTTTTTTTTGGGGGGGGGCAGAGCAAACAAAAGACAGGGTATTTATTTGGGAAACAAGTTTCAAAATTATCCCCAAACCAGAATCTATGGGCCAGAATACACCCCCTAAGCAAATGAGTGAGGTCTTCAATAATTGCTCACTTATTAAATAAAACTTTTAATTAACTGACTATGTAGTGTTTTCCCACATTTCCATGATAAGAATCACTTGGAGCGCTAGAGATTAATTCCATTAACTAATATATGGAGCCTGGAATGGGCCAGTAATTTGGAAATTTTAATTTTACAAATACTTCCAGATGATTTTAATGATCAAGGAAATTTGGGAAACACTGATGAAATGTGCTTTTCTGCTTTCTTTGCAGATTTTAAGTGTTGAACACCTGGTCCCAGAATGACCCAGTGAAAAGTCTTATCCAGTCCAGCTCTAGGAAAGGAAAGTAAGTCTTCTGAACATTTGGTTTGTTGATTCCTAGAAGACACTTCCTCATTTCCATTTCCAGCCCAGGTCTTCTAGATCAGGTTTTTCCTTGAGTTGAGGCATAGCAATCCAGTCATTTTTAAAGATTGGTTTCTTATTAAAGGATCACATTTAATTAAATAACCTTTTCTTGCTTTTGTCTTGTTCCCTTTTCCCCTGAAACTTCTGTTAAGAAGTTAGGGTGCTTTGTATAGACTCAATATTCTGGCCTTTCCACCTTAAATCTCACACTGACGACCCCCTGTATACCAGCCTGGATCTCATTGTTTTCTTTAACGGGTCCCACTCCCTTTAGCGTCCCTGTCAAGATAATATCTCCTTCTTCCAAGGTCATTATCTTCTAAACGTAGCTGATGATGTAGGGGGATGGAAAAAAATCATGAAGTATATTTCACCCGCCTGCCTGAATTAGCCATTGACCTTGAGCCAGAGCTTCAGGTTTTGAGGGTCAGGAATCTTCTCTTTGGGCACCAACACTCTGACGGGGCAGGAGGCCGTGGAGCTCTTGGCCTGAGTCCCAGGCAGCCCCTTCTTCTTGCACTCTTCCTGCATGTCCCTGGCGGTCACGTCCAAGCACAGAGCGCAGCCGGCCACGCAGTCCACGGCCGCGGCCTCCCGGCCGGCGCAGAAGCACTTGCGCATCACCACCCGCGGCTCGAGCTCCCCGTGCAGGCTGTACGCGTAGGTGGGCACGAGGACCGGCGGGCGCAGGCGGTGGAGGCTCCAGGGAAGAGCTCCGGCTGGCTCTCCCTGCAGGGCGCTCTGCATCTCCCCGCCAGGGGCCGCGCGGCTCCCGCCCGCGCACACGATGCTCACCCCCCACCCTCAGGAGCGGGATGGCGGCCTGGCGGCAGCCACGCTCCTGCCCGTGGCCCCCGGCGTCACGTGGACGCCGCCTGGCCGGCCATCGGACGCCTACAGCTGCCCAGAGAGGACCGACTACCTCGGAGCGCTGTTCCCCCTGACTCTGCCCTCGGTGCCTGGGAGCCGCGGTCTGGTGGCTCCCTCGGCGCTGCCCGGCCTGGGGACGCAGCCTGGTCCCCGGAGAGAGACGGAGGCTCCGGCGCAGCTCTCCAGCCGACGCTGCCTCTCAGGTGGCCCTCAGGTCCGCAGCAGCCCCACACCGGGCCTGCAGACTTTTTCTGAGAAGAAACCCACGCGAGAGAGTGGCATGGACATATATACGCTACCAAGTATCAGATAGCTAGTGGGGAGCAGCCGCATAGCACAGGGAGATCAGCTCCGTGCTTTGTGACCACCTAGATGGGTGGGATAGGGAGGGTGGGAGGGAGACGCAAGAGGGAGGAGATATGGGGATATATGTATATGTATAGCTGATTCGCTTTGTTATAAAGCAGAAACTAACACACCATTGTAAAGCAATTATACTCCAATAAAGATGTTAAAAAAAAAAAAAAGACCAAACTTACCTCTCTTAAGCTGAACAGGCGAAATTAGGAAAAGAGAGGCAAACAGAAGCTGGTTCCATAGAAAATGTGCTTAAGAGAAGGTGGCCCAAAAGGCAGGCTGCTGTGCTCTGCTCTCCCTGCACCACCTCCTACCGCTCCTGCCAACCCCCACATGGCTAAAATACCATCACCAAGCCCAGAAAGTCTCACTTCCGGCATGAACGCCCCGCTCCCTCATCAGGACTTAAATATCCTAGCCATTTGCCCCACCTGCTCAGGTACTAACTGCGCATCATTGACTTACCTCCTTCACAACCCCCACTAGGCTGTGTCACCTGTGCTGCTATCTAGTGGAAAATCCTGTGTGTTAACCTGGCAAAGCAACAGCCCCAGTTACTCAATCAAACACTAATCTAGGTGAAAGCATCTGTAGATATGATTAAAGTCCGTAATCAGTTGACTTTAAGTAAGGGAGATTATCCCAGATGATCTGGATGGATCGATTCAATCAGTTCAGACACCTTGAGAGCTGAGGTTTCCCAGAAGCAGAAGGAATTCCCCTGTGGAAGCAGGTTCAGCCCAGCCTGCCCTCTCCAACCACCCACCTATGGATTTCAAACTCACCTAGCCAGGCCCACACCTATGTGAGCCCCTTGCAATAAATCTCCATACATATCTCCTACTGCCTCTGTTTATTTGGTTGAACTCTGACTGATACATATGCCACATCTAATTAAGAACGTTTTCTTTCAACCCACTCACCGTCTTTTACTAAAAGAAATGTATTTTGTGCACAAAATGTATGTGCCTATCATAAGTAGAAAACCAGTGCCACCTGCCATAATGGAAAGAAACCATAAAGATAAATACAATAAAAACAAAAGCAATGCCATGGAATTCCAGCTGGATGCTATTGCCTGCCAAAGGCTCTGAGCGTGAGGCCCATCCTGCTAGTGTTAGAAAGAAATGAGAGAGTGGTGATTTGATGCTGGGATGTGTCTACATCAAGGACAAAGTCTTGGGGAGATGCGGATCAGAAGGACTGATAGAGAACAGGGGACGGAATACACTTCTCACCATGTGCTCTCTGGAATTTAATGCTACAGCTGTGTATATCCCATCTGAATCCTCTCCTGTGCAACCAGAAGTTCCCATGCAACACTTGCAGATACAACACTGCAGGTTGTGGAAGGGTGGTCTGGGAGCCCACAGATCTCCTTCCTGGTGATTGCTCAGTGTCCGGAGCAAGTGGTCCTGGTTCAACCGCAGGGAGTTGCCAACCCCAACCGCGAGGACAGCAGAATCAGCCCACCTGCCTCATGTTTCCTATGCACCCGAGAACAGAGCCCAGCAGAAGCCTCCCTAGTGACATATTAGGGTGGCAAGTTCATGCACCTTCCCTGCTTCCCAAGGAACTCGCTCTGTGCCTGTCCGCTCTGCCAAGGTTCTTTGGGGGCAGATTCATCATGTACAGTAATCAGATTCACAGCACACAGCAGAGCTTTTTTCTAATCTTCCACCTGTGTAACTGGATTACTTCTTGTTTGACAACTGGCTCTAGTTGCTCACCACTAACCTGTAGGAAGCCAAGCCCGCGGAAAGACGCAAGAGGTGCTCCTGAGTCAGGGACTGTAATATATTTGGTCAGGCCCAAAATAGGCCAAATAATGGAAGGAAGACGGACTGAGTGTTCAAATTCCAGTTCCGGCACTTCCCAGTGGGGAGATCTTAAATTATACAAATTCTCTGACCCTCAGTCTCTTCATCTATGAAATGGACCCAATAATAGAACCATGGTGGATGCCTGATATTTTGTCTTCTTTGGATTAAAGGGCCCCAATTTTCTTTGGGAATACCATCCCTTCCCAGTATCAGTCCATATGCTATGGATGGGGTGGACATTACTCCTCCCCTCAAAGGACCCGGTATAAGCACATGACCCAGCTCTGGCCACTCAATCTAGTCTACCTCCCTGGTTCAGGTTTGAAGATTACCTTTGGAGCATGCAACCAAATGCAGTACACTCAGAGTGGCTGCTGGAGCCACTGAGCAAAAGCACTTTCTTTCTACTTGGGTCTCTACGCTGGGAGGATATAAGCCAGAGCCACTGGTGGCCATCTACCTCGTAGAGAGTTTCTGCTGAGAACAAAGTCAATATGAAGGAAGGCAAAGCAGTATGAGGAGAGAGAGGTCTGATCATATCATTTGAGCACCTGGATACAGCCAGGCCTAAAGCTATCCAGATTTATCCCAAAGACTTTTTTTTTTTTTTTTTTTTTCAGTTTCATCATCCAATAAAACTAGCTTGGAAATTGAAGAGAGCTGAGTCAAGTCACTCTCACTTGCATCCTCACTAGGTAATTACACTTCCTAGGAAGATATGAAGATCAAATGAGATGCTATAAAATCACTGAGCACAACTTGATGCACAGTAAACACTCGATAAGTACTAGCTGTGGTTTTGGAGCGTCTCAGTGGAAATAAGGCACCTAAAGTACTTCTCCAGTTGCTCACACAGGGTGAGCTTATTCAATAATGGCGGTAGTTACTTCTCCATAGTAACCCCCTTAAGCACCGTTTCATTCACCCAGCAGCCCAACCAGCCAGCAGGCTCACGTGAGCATACTGCTGAAGCTCCATGTTTTAGGCTCCAGACATAAAAAGTTAATAAACCAAAAAACTATTTTTTGTAAGTGGCAAAGCTCATTGTAGTCACCACCCAGCTCTGTGTGGTTTGGTGGACCTCGGCAGAGCTGTTCAAAATGGGAAAGTCATTTTGTTACCGATGAAATCAAGACAAGCTCTGGAAAGTAACCATGAGGCTCCTGCAGAAGCTGAACTTTTTTAAAAGGAAAAAAAAGGACCAAGGAAAAAATTCATCTTGTTTCTAAAATCCAGATTTAGACACTGCCAAGAGTTATGCATGACACACAACCCCACTACATCTTGATGACAAGAAAGATTTAATAATTACTTTTTTTTTTTTGAAGGTTGATGTACTTAACCATTCTTCCAAAAATACCAACGAAGGGGGGGAGAGCGAGGAGCAGATGGAAAGTGACAAAATGTGTCAATTGCCCACATCATTTCACAACACCAGCAGTCAGAAGAAGTCAGTTTCCAGGTGATGGAACTGCCATCTTTGGATCCAACTACCATTGGCAGATTTCACCTGTGCCTGCTTCAGACGAGCCCCCTGCTTTAAAAGACAAAAAAAAAAAAAAAAAATCTATTAAGGGAAAACATTACGGAATGAGTGTTGCTAGATAAACTCTTTTAAAATAATCTTTTGAAGGCTTCTGAATTCTTCCAAGGTCTATGTCATGGGCAGGCAACTTATGACCTTGGCTTTATCTTGTTAGGGTAAGGACAGGAGGGAGGTATGAAATTAATACTTATTGAGTAGCTACCATATAAGTTCTCTCCTTTAATCCTCACCCCCACCCCATAAGATAGGTAGATAGTAACCCCCTTGTAAAGATCTTGAGTTCTAAATAGCTAAGCAATTAAGGTCACACTAGAGATGACAAGAACAGTCTTTATCAGACTCCAAAACTTGTATGCCCAACACCACTGCCCACCCTATGAATCTCTTTTCTCTCCCATTCTCCCAATTATTTTCTCTCCTTTTATTCCTTCTCTATAAGAACTGGAGCTCAGTGAGAACATGAAACAAGTCTGTTCTGTCCAAAAAATATTTAAGGAAGGACACAGGAAAGCAAGAAGGAAAGTTGGTCTAGCCAAGCCATTGGTCCTCAAAAGTAGCCCCAAACCTGGGTAGTTGTGATGATCAGCACTATTTGAATGGCTTTCCTCTGTTTTCATCTTTCAACCCTTTGAAGTCCATGAGGAGTCTATGTCGATTAGAACTTTCCAATCAAGCATAATCTAAAAAACAGGAGAATGAGCCTGAAGTTAAAATAACAGTTGTTGTTTTTTGACCTAGGTGCTTACCATCTACCTAGCACTTTTTTTAACCATTTCATTTATATTAACTCAGAGAATCTCCATAGCAATATTATGATGTAGGTACTATAATCTCCACTTTACAGATGAGTAACAAGGCCCAAAGAGGTGAAGCCATGTGGCTGGGATCACCCAGCTAATAAATGGTACAAACCAAAGCAGCTGGCTTTGGAGCCCATTTGGAAATCCATCATGTGAGTCCTCAGTGGGTAAGCATGTCCAATAAACTATGTTCATCCTAGACTTCAGGCACATCAGGGCAAGAAGACTTTGCCTGAAGAAACAAGGAGTCCAGGAAAGGAGAAGAGCTGCAGAGTTGCCCACATCCTCTCCAAACAGAATAAGCCAGTGTCAGGATGGGAAGGGGCTTCCCATACAGCCGCCCATCAAATCATCCCCCTGCCCAATCCCCAAAGATTCACGTGAATCTTGGCCACGGAAGGTAAAATTACAGAGCCATTAAAATGAAAACTGCTGGAACCCTGGGCAGACTCAGGTGCTACCGAAGGCAGCCCCTGGATGCAGACATCATCCTCTGCCTCCTGGTGTTGGTCAGCCGGGCACAGACGGCTCAGCAGGGGCAGCCAGAAGACAGGAGGCAGAGCCGCCACTCTTGGCATCCCTGAGATGGGAAAACCAGAGTGGCAGAGATGGCAGATGCCTTGGGTTACCAGGAGGTGAGCAGACGTGTTCATGAGTCCTTTAAGGGATGCTGGCGTCTCCATAGAACACATGAGGTAGAGACAGAAATTCTTATTTGTCACTATCATCAAGACCCTACTTTTACCCTGGGCTGGTATAATCTAGAACGTACAGTATCTTTATTGAGAAAAAATATAACAATAAATCAAGCATCAGACAGGTATATATGCACATGTACACACACACGGGTTTTGTATGCAGGTGTGTGTATAGACATTATGTGTACTCATGTTTCACTTATCATTTTAAAAAGTATGTACATTTTCTTCTCCCCTGAGTCACTGAGTCATTTGAAAAAGTAGAAAAGAAACTCTTACCTCTTGTGATTTCTTCAGTTTTCTGAACAGAGAGCTTCTTAGAAGAGTCATTCAGGAGAGAACCACTTGGAGCAACCTCTGGACACAACTCATAAAATGCATCTTGGCTGTTTTCAAGACCCTGTAGCAGCATCCCCCCTCCCCCTTCATTCCTACAGCCCTCTTCCTTGATGGCACACGTGCTTTTCCTTCAGTCCTCACGGGTACCTGCTTCACCTGCCCAATCTGCTTGTAAATCCCTTTGACTAATGACTGGCTCGCCTACTTATTTCACTCCCATCCTAGTGACCAACAAACAGAGATGAACCCTCAAATCTTTACTCAACATGTGGAGGTTAAAATTTGAGAAGGAGACCCCCCTGGAATTAGCTCTCTCTGTGTCATCCCGTCCTCTTGTCTGCTTCACCCCTGAGAGGCACAATCTCCAATTCTGGAAGGATCTGTGGAGATGGCGTGAGCTGGAAACCAAACCAAGTCAGAGAAGCAGCGTTGAAAGGCACCACGAAGGTCTCTCGTACCATCGTTCTTTCAGCAAATGTTAATTGATCACTTAGAGAATACCAGGCAATTCTTAAAACCCGGTAGAAGGTCAAGCTATGAGATTAGCTTATTTCCGCAGTTGTCAATCTCTTCTCTTTTTGTCCGCTTTTAAATCATTAGAAATTTCACTCACATAGTGAATCAAAATCTTCCTCCTGATAACTTAAATCCTTTGATTTGGATATCAGTTTAAACTGCATTGTAATTAAATTATGAGGATTTAAGTGTAAAAACAAAACCTAAAAGGTATTGGGAAAAATATATAGGTGAACATATAACTTAGGTTAGGAGAGATTTTTCTAGATATGACACAAAAGGAAAAATTGAATAAAATTTTTGATGAATTAAAAAATAAAAATTTTATGGATTTGGCAATATAAAAATTTGAAATATGCATACACTAACTCAAAGGCAAGAAGTAAACTGAAAAGAAATATTTGCAACCTGGATGACAGATACAGAGCTAATAGCCTTAACATTAAAAACAAAACGTTTAAAGTCAGTAAACAAAAGATCATACCGACAGAAAAAAAAATGGGCAAAAGACACAAATAGGCATTTGTAAAAAGAGATTAAAAATGCCAAATATGAAAGAAAAAATATTTAACCTCACTAATAATCCAAAACAAACAAATTAAAATAAGATACCACATTTCACTTATCAATCTGGCAAGTTATTTTAAACTCATAATACCCAGTACTAGGGAGAATGCGGGGAAACACAGGTACATTAGTGGCACAGCTAGGGAACAGTTTGGTCATATGCATCAAAAACAACAAAATAAAACCCTTTAACATGTTCATAATCCTTTAAATCCTAGAACTTCCACTTCTAGGACTTTATATTAAAGAAATACTCAAGAGTGTGCACAAAAATTTATGTCCAAGCTGTTCATTCCAGCATTCAATGTATTAGAGAAAAATTGAGAGGAAAAATGTACAAAATAAAATTTTGTAAATAAATTTTGGTAAATCCTTAGAATGCTTCCAATACCTGAAAATGGTGTTGCAACTATTATAGATAGGATGGATAAACGACAAGGTCCTACTGTATAGCACAGGGGACTATATTCAATATCCTCTGATAAACCATAATGGAAAAGAATATGAAAAAGAATGTATACATAGGTATAACTGAATCACTTTGCTGTACAGCAGAAATTAACACAACATTGTAAATCAACTATACTTTAAAATAAATTTTTTTTAAAAAAAGAAAATGAAAATGGTGTTGCAGAAAAATATATAACTGTGAAAGTTGTTTATAATAGTGAGCTATTAAGCCAGTTTTCTAAACTATGTTCTTTTAAAAACTATATATTTATATATACACGTGTGTGTGTGTGTGTATTTGCCTAGGGGAAAAAAATAGGTTATAACCCAATGGGTTAACAGATAATTGTAAGAGATAGGTAGAATTAAGGGTAATTATGCACCACTACCATCTCTCTCTCTGTCCTAATTTTCTAATTTTGGGGGGAACGAATACGAGTTTCTTTTCTAATTGTAAAATTTTGTATTTAACCTAAGATTACATTCAGTGTTTTAAGAAGCTCTATCACACAATTAGTCCATGTTAAGTCTTTCACGAAAAATAAAATCCGGGGAATTTTCCCCTGATCTTATATAGTTGACTTTGGGGAACTAAATGCCATCTTTTGCATTTATCCCAGCAGAATTTCATTCATTTCTGACTTCCAGCCTGTTAGGGTCCTTTCGACCCCATGCTGCCAGGGACACCTTAGCTTTCTGGCTCTGTACCTTTGGGAAATTTGATAAGCATGCTTTCTCTTCCATCCTCCCCTCCCCATGGACACAGAATTGAGGACGGGCCACTGTGGGGTCATATCCCCTCTCTAATCCTGCCTGGGCAGTGGGTCTGGAAGGATGAGAGACTCAGCAATTTACCATGTCAACCCTCAAGACCGACAGGGAGCAGAATGGCAGAGGAGGGGAGATGGAATCAAAACAGAGAGATTATATGGAGGAGCCACAGAAAAACATTCTGCCTCAAATCTGATTACAGAGCCGAAGAAATAAAACCTCTGGGGCCAGCTCTCCTGGCTGCCTGCTTCCTCCACAGACCCAGGCACTGTGGGCGACCCATTCTGCATCACTCACTTAAATGGCAACGACATCTGACAGACAGAACACCAAGCCGTGGCCGCGTGTGTCCCTAACGTGGTTAGAGTTGGAGAAATTATTCATCAGAGAATATGCTAAAGCACTTAGGATCCCCTGGATGCATTAGGGGCAGGTTCTGTCAGCCTCCGTGAAGCACCTCTGTGTGTTTATCCTGAAAACCCCCGAGCTGGCTTCACACTGATGCCCTCATTACTCATCTCCATGACTCACAGCCATGTGGCCTCAGCGCAGCCCCTTGTCTCTCTTCATTGCCCTCCAGGACCCTTCGGGGCCACTTGCTTCCCTCTGCCTAGGTGCCACAGTCTCCAGTGAAGATGCAAAGGGCGCCCACTTGCTGTCCTCCCCCCGATTCTCCCACGGCCCCTGCCTGCCCAACCGGTCTCCGCTTCCCAGCATCTCCACCTGCCCTTCCTGTCCTTCCGGGTCTGGCTAAAGCCCCGCCTCTTGATGTCTCCCCAGCTTTCATTAGTGGAAAATATGCCCACTCTCAAGTGCTTACTCAGCACTTTCTTTTTCTTTTATTGAATTATAGTTGACGTACAATATTATACAAGTTACAGTTGTACAATAGAGTGATTCACAATTTTTAAAGGTTATAGTTATTATAAAATATTGACTATATTCCCTGTGTTGTACAATATATCCTTGTAGCTTATTTTATACCTAATAGTTTGTACCTCTCACTCCCCCACCTGTATGTTGTCCCTCCCCACCAGTAATCACTGATCTGTTCTCTATATCTGTTAGTCTGCATCTTTTTTATTATATTTACTAGTTTGTTGTATTTTTTAGATCCCACATATAAGTGATAACATACAGTATTTGTCTTTCTCTGTGTGAATTATTTCACCTAGCATAAGACCCTCCAAGTCCATCCATGTTGCTGCAAATGGCAAGATATCATTCTTTGTTATGGCTGATTAGTAATCCATTGTATACATATATCGCATCTTCTTTAGCCATTCATCTGATGATGGACACTTAGGCTGCTTCCATATCTTGGCAATTGTAAATAATGCTGCTATGAATTTTGGGGTGCATGTATCTTTTCAAATTAGTGTTTTGGTGTTTTTCAGTTATATACCCAGGACTGGAATTGCTGGGTCACATGGTAGTTCTATTTTTAGTTTTCTGAGACATCTCCATACTGTTTTGCACTGTGGCTGAACCAATCCACATTCCTACCACAGAGCACTTTCTTTTCTTTCTCTCCCACACTTCTGAAACAAGCATGTAAGGGTAGTAGAGGGGTGGGTGGGTGGACAGCTGTTGTGAGGGAGATTATCAGCTCATACAGAGAGGAAAGACCACCACCTCCTGCTCCTTTATGCTTTGCATACAGCATAAAACCAAGTACATGGCCTTGGTGTGCCTTGGCTTGGGTTTTCTGTGCTCTGATTCCCTGTGAAAAAGAATAGTTTTCCCATCATTTCCAACAACCATTATTAAACTCTTACCTACCTAATATTCTGAAGTCTGAGGTTAGGAAAAGATCTCTATGAAAGAAACTCATTATAACTCATTATAATTACATTATTGTCATCATTAGTAGTAGTAATCGCCTTCATGTACTATGCATCTGCTATGAACCAGGTCCATTCTGTGTGTTCTATGTATACTGTCTCTAATAATTACAATAATACCTCAAGGTAAGTCCTAACTTCATGTTAGAAATGGGAAAATTAAGGCAAAGAGAGGTATAGTGACTTGCCTGGTCTAATTACTCAAAATTTGTGACGTCAGGATTTAAACCTGTGATCTAACTCCATATTCCTTTTCTCTCCACTATTCAGTGTTTTCTGGTAAACTTTAAGACTCTTCCTGCAGATTGTGAATTACTGAGCTGTACTTAGGGATTTTTTTGGCGGGGAGAATGGTGTCATGGTTAAGAACAGGATCCTGCAGTCTGGCATACTGGGTTTAAATCCTGGCTCCAGATGACAAGCTGTGAGACCTTGTTCAGGGCATTCATTGTCCTCATGGCTGAGTTTCCTCATCTGTGAAATTGCAAGTTATCTCAATGAAATCCCAGCTATTGCAGTCCTGTGTGCCAAGCACATTATGGCAATGAGCTCATTAATCCCTAAAAACAGCCCAACGAGAAAGGCATAATCCACTTGGCAGGGAGACTTTTGAGGTGAAGGGCTGGAAAGAGTTTTGAAACCGCCAAACTTGAAAGAGCCCTCAGAAATTTTTTTTAAAAATCCAAAAGTAGCTTGTAGGTAATTTGGAAATCATTTTGTGGTTTATAGAATGCTTACGATGTGCACATGTTCAGAGACATTGGGTTTACCAGTTGTCCTGGCAACCTGGGAAAGATTTGTTAGAGCATGAGAGGCAGAAGGGAGCCCTATGCTTTTAGTAGCTCATTTAAAATCCTTCCTTCAATAAGTCCTTAATGCCAATAGGTAAAAGTCCAATACCTGAGCGTGTCCTACATGAATCCTATCAAGTTGCCTCAGGCCAAATTACCAGTCTTAACACCTCACACACTAACCTTCCATTCCTGCGTATTGCAAGCTTCTACTCATACCCAACTCTAATGTCCCCTGCTTAGTAGAGCCTTCAATGATTTCTGTGGAGAGAGGTCATTGTTACTCCAGCCCTGTAACCACGGTCCTTTTGAATACCTCTCTACTGCAGCACTTCTTACATCGTGTGTTAATTAAAGGTTTATGTGTCTGTCTCCACTGTTAGTCATGGATAGTGAACTGCTCAAGGTTGGGGTCATGTCCTGGTAATCTTCCATCTTTGTATCCCTAGTACCTGCACATGTCAAGTACCGAGTAAATCAATCAATAAATAACTTTCAATGTTAGTGAAAAAAATCACTCCAGCAAACCAGAATTTTGTTTGGTCTTAATAAATAGTAGCTCCCTCATCCTCGTCATCATCATCCTCAAGCTCATTAAGATCCCAGCAACACAGCCTGTGTAACTGAGAAAACTTAGGACCCTCGATGGAGGATTTTCTTGCACTGTTCTCATAAATAACCAGTGTCAATCAAAAGGCTTTCTTAGAGGTCTCAGATATAACTACCTTCCTCATACAGCCAATCTGCTATGAGATGGCAAAAGCACAAGGACCATTCAAAGGTTGATTTATTGCTCTTGCAGGCACATGGAAGCCTTTGTTCACAGGGGCAGCATATGCAGTAGGCACCCTGGTAAATACATGCATTATGATGAGTATTTATGGTGTAAAGCAGCTCTCCCATAGTGCCAGCTTGGAAGTCAACTGTCCACACACCTCTGGTTCAACCACCTCAGTTATGAAGGAAGAGGTGGTGTTGCAAGGAAGAAAAGCATTCAGTCAGAAGACCCAGGTTTAAGTTTTAGCTCTGCCGCTTAGCAGGTGGGTGACTTTGGACAAATCACTTGCCTCTCTGGGAAACAGTGTCCTCATCTGTAAAATAGGGATGATTTCCCTTGGCTTGTTGTGGGGATGCCACAAAATCAATACCTCAGAAGGTATCTAGCATAGGCCTGACGGGGTGGTCCATGGACATCTGTAGGGTATGAACTTGGCTCTGTGGCTTTGCTCAACTTCTTTCATGACCCTCAACTTCAGGACACAGAATTGTATTCCTATCCATCTACCAGCATCCAATACAAGAGGATGAAGGAAGAGTAGCAAACAGAACGGAAAGACTGAGTCCTTGGAAGAAAAGGTACTTTATCCAATTGGACTAGAGGTGGGACTAAGAGAAAGCATCAGGGAAAACCATCACATACACACACACCCCAGACAGTGAGTGTGATACTGGGGACAAATTCAGAGAAACACCCAGTTTGAAACACAAAGTACTCCCCTTATGGAAAGCACTTACCATTTGTGCCCAGTTTTATGCAGTGCACATTATTAAATTACATGTTGGCTTCACTTGGCTATATGTCAGTATGCATGCGGCATCTCATAGTGTGTTGCTTATTTGTTGGAGTCAAACAGTTACTATTTTTAAAAATCAAAGTATATGTTGGCTCTTGTTCATAGTTGAGACCAAAGAAACAGCAACTTAAAAAATATTTGGATGCACCCATTCATATGGCAATTAATCAATAAAAAATTGTAAAATAACAAGTGTTGGTGAGTATATGGAAAAATTGGAATCCTTGTACATTGCTAGTGGGACTTTAGAATGGTACAGCCACTGTGGAAAACACCATGACAGTTCCTCAAAAAGTTCAACATAGAAGTACCGTATAATCCAGCAACTCCACTTCTGGATATAATATACCCAAAAGGATTAAAACCAGGAACTTAGATACTTATACACCAATGTTCATAGCAGCGTCATTCACAGTAGCCAAAAGGTGGATACAACCCAAATGTCCACCAAAAGATGAATGGTTAAACAATATGTGGTATATGCATACAATGGAATATTACTCAGCCTTAAAAAGGAAGGAAATTCTGATACAGTGTTACAACATGGATGAACCTTGAAGATGTTATGCTAAGTGAAATAAGCCAGACATAAAAGGACAAATTTTGTATGGTTCTACTTATATGAGGCAACTAGAATAGCTAAATTCATACAGACAGAAAGTAGAATGGTGGTTATGAGGGGTAAGGAGGAAGAGGCAATGGGGGATTTTTGTTAAATGGGTGCAGAATTTCTGTTTGGGATGATGAAAAGTTCTGGAGCTAGACAGTGATGATGGCTGTACAACCTTGTGAATGTACTTGATACCACTGAATTCTACACTTAAATGTGGTTAAAACAGTAAATTTTATGCTGTGTCTATTTTATCACAATTTTTTAAAACTTTAAAATATATATGGAATACATATCTGTGACGCAGTGATTGGGATGGTTCTCAATTTCTCCTTAATTGTTTCAGTACAATAGCTGGCAAACTGGCAATGGGGGAAACGTCCCAACATCAGTGCCCTTCTGGAGACCTGCATTTGGAAGGATCCTGAAGGGATAGTCTTTTCAATTCCTCCTCGTGAATGTCCAAAACCCTGCCAACAGGGCTGGTAAAATGTTGAAAGAGCCCATTCCTTCTGGGGCCTGACACTCCCTGGCAGGTCCTTAACCAAAAACAAACCCACCCTATCATCCTATTCTGAGCTTCTGTATCCGGGTCACCAAATGACCAGCTGGGGCTCCTCAGAATCCAGTTAGGTGGCCAGAACTAATTCAACAAACTGGTGATATAGCCTTAATAGCTTAACAGGCTACCTTTCCCAGAAATCATATTTACATTGTCATTGGGTTTTCTGGAGACAATAGTTTAAATTGAAAGAGCAAATACAAATCTGCTCTCTCAACAAATATTTGTTGCTATGGGACACACAGTAACACAGCAACAGAACACTTTTCCTTTCAAGGGTGCGCAGGTCACATGCTGCAGGTAGCTGCAGTTAAGGCATGAGTTCACTGGCCCCAAAGGAAAGAACAGAACGCTGGACATTGCAGAGAACCAAGGGCACCTTTCTGTTTCGTGCCAGTCTCAGCCTATGGACAGTGATGCTAGAAATGCCAGGGGGCACTCTCCTGGGCCCGGGTTCCCCTTCCAGAACCCATGTTGTGGCTGGACCACCCCTGTGGTGCTTATTCTGACTGCAAGACGCCCTCAGCAATAACCATCAGGAAACTTTGAAAGAGAGGGTTCATTACTCACAAGTCCTAGAAGGTACGCAGCACACCGGGGGCCACACAGCCAGGTCTCGTGGAGGGTGAGGTCAGGGAGCCTGGGGTTCTGCTTTCACTGGGGTTGAGGGTGGGGTTCACTCTTTATTGGTGAATTTAAAACATAAGAGTGGGAATTAAAGCTCAGAAAGAAAAGAAGAAAAGAAGCGGGCAACCGGTCAGTTATCTAAACCAACCAAAGATCTCTGAAACAAAGGAACTTGTCAGGGGTGGGGCAATGTGGCCTGGGTCTAGCCCTGTGGCTGGCAGTGTGTTTATTCAACATGTTTATTCCAGATAGCCATCTTTGAGGTGGATGCCTGAACAATCCAAGCTTAAATCAGGCACTCAACTTACAGAAAGAAAAACCAACTGGGAAGGCTTAACACTACCCTCTCTAAGCCTCTAAGCATGGGTCCCCTCACTCGTGAAGGGGACTCTTGGACTGCTTTCTCTCTGGGGCCTTTTCAGACCTAAACTGCACTGATTATGTTCTGCTATGATATTTGACAGCTCAGCTCCAGCCATACAAGCCTCTCAAGTTTCTCACCTGAGCCACATGCCAAACAGAGGGCTTGGTGAGTAAATAACACTGTCTTCCCGCCCAGTTAATTCCATAGGTTTCCTGAACAAGCACAAGGCCAGTGTAGCTTTCATCCTCCATGTCTGTGGTTATTGGATTACCCCCCAGGTTCCAGCTAAATTCCATTAACTGAAAGCTGGACTTTTGAAACAGACTGAAATTTATTCCCAAATGAGCTGGGGCAGAGCCCTAGAGGGCTGTTTTTGCTGGCCAAAAGCAGGCAGGATGAGCACCCCAGAGCAGCTTTGGTCCAAGAGGGTAAGGGGTGGATCCTTGAAGGAGGCAGGAAAGAAGGGGGGTGGGGGGAGATGGGGGTTGCATGGATTCCACAAGGAGGAGGAGCCATGGTGAGCTGTCCCCCCTCTCCCAGCCCTCCTGGGCAGCTCAGGCCACGCCCTCCCCCACAAGCAATTCTAGCACAAATGGGTAAAGATAGGACTGAAGGGAAATCTTGGGCTCAGGGCAAGTTGCCCACCACCCACTCAGCTGACTGAACAACCCCGTCTAAGAGCATCAGAGCAGCTGCCTGCCCTCAAGCACTTGCAGCAGGTCCAGCATGTGCTGTACGCTGGGCAGACATTATCTCATTTAATTTTCAAGCAAAACAGGAACTATTATCTCTTCTTTGTAAGTGATGGGACTGAGACACAAAGATGTAGGCTGACCATGCAAGAAAGCAAATTTGTAGCTCCTCTCAGCTACCCTCATAAATGACATTTTTTAAAGACTCAATTCATGGCGTGCCTTTCACCCACCATCCACAAAGCCTTCCTCATTTTCCTAATTAGAGGTGGGTGCCTCTCTAAAGTCCCCCAACCTAGGATAGCGCTTTCCCCTGCCTCTGTCCTTAGAAGAGATGGGCATACATTCGAGGCCCCTCTGGACTGCACTTGGGTGCCAGGCTCATGTGTCTTGTCCATCTTGGATCCCAAGTGAGCTGAGCCCAGGGCTGGAGCCCACAAGGCCACGTGGGTAACACAAGAGGAAACCATCAGAACACGGGATGTTTTGCCAGGGGTTCCTTCCCAGGGCTGCAGACATTGAAAGGACCACCAGACACCCTGTTCCCATCCTCCAGGCCTGGGGGAGAGCAGGGCTGACTCTTGCCTACTGTCTGTAACTAACACCGAGGCCAGACCTTGTAGTGTATGAGCCCCGGGTATTTTCTCGGTCTTATGGAGTCAGTTGCCTTGAAAATATCCAACAGCTGTGCATTCCACAGTCAATTGTACGTTAATCATGCATCACAGGATCTGCTTGATTCTCTCATCACACTTTCTTTTCTTTCCCACAATCTTATCAGGTCCTCCTGCTATTGCTATTACCTGGTCAGGATCCCAAAGCCCGGAAATAAAAATGACTCACCAGAGAGGCCAGGCCAGCTCAGGGCAGAGTGGGGGCCAGGACGGGGCAGGGGTGGGGCTAGGGCTGTCAGAGTGGGAGGAGTCTGTGAGGAAGCTTATGCAGAAGGAAACTGTTTGTTGTGAAACGTTTAATTGTCACACTTGGGGGTAATTTATAATCAGGAAAATTAAGTGATTCCATTAGCCTCCTGTCGCTTTCCAAAATAAATCTGTCAGAGTGGGACGAGGGGGGAAAAGGAGATGAGAGCTGCTCTGTTTTAATTTGTTTTTCTGCTGATTGCCAAATGGAGGTCCAGGCTCCATTTATCTATGGGAAGGGAGTTGGCGATGGTCCTGCGTGCGCCTCTCTGCTACATTCAGCCCCCCTGCAGCCACATTTCCATACCAGAATGAAAAAACAAGCCCAGCTTGGGAAAATGGGACAAGTGCCCAGTCAATGCGGAAAGAGACCAGAGGCCTGGGAGGTGGAGGCAACTCTGCCACCAGCTGGCTCTGGGGCCCTGGGCGACTCATTACCGGCTCATACATGAGATTCTCAAATGGTCATGCCCTCCCCGCCAACATCCCCTAAGCACCGACTGATTCAAACTTCCAATAATCCTTGTGCCTAAGTCCAACATTTGGCTTATAAGAAGAGCTCAATCAATGGCAATGGTCTCCTTCCCTCCCCACCGCCAGGTATATTGCTCTCTGTGTCTAACAGATGTGGTCCTGCGGGAGCCCATGGTGGAGCCAGAACAGGGACCCACATCTACGTCCTCAGCCAGTACTCTAAGCCCCTGCCCTGCACTGCCATCTCCTCCCCTGTGGGCCCAGGGAATGCTCTACAGGCTCCTCAGTCATCTACAACACAGCAAAGTGAAGTCCTGTCTCCGCCCTATTGCTTTCTTCTTTGTATCTGAACTAGTCCAGAGCCTAACCAAATGCAAAAGTGCTTTTTTGTATTCCCAGTACTTGACACTCAGCAGGTAACCCAATGTATGTTTGTTGAATAATTGATCTCTCTGTAATATGAAATTTCTCACTTAGCTGAATGGATAACCAGATCATAACCAAGGGACAGAGAACTGTGCCTTTTTCACGGAAAATCTAAATATCTGGAGGAGAGCTGATGACTATCTCATAATTCCAGTAAAGAAGCCAAAGTATGCTCCTCTACCCAAGAGCTCCAATTTCCTCAGCAACTCCATCGTGGCTCCAAAGAGATGAATGCCACCAACTGATAAGGGTGCCAGAGGCCATGGGCCACAGAAATCTGCCTTTCCCAGATGCCCAGCCCTGGCCATGGACCCAGGGAGCAGCAATCTTTCTCCTGGCACAGTTCCCTGGTTGCTTCCTCGTCTACAACGTGATAACAGAGCAGCAAGGCTCAGCCCCTGTAGGCAGAGCCCGGACCCAGGCACCGTGTGAGATCTTCTGGAGGGTTCAGTGCCAGGGAGTCAGGGCACTTCATGGTCCAGACAGGCACCAAGCTCAAAGCCAAGGGGGCCCAACTCGGCCACATGCAGAGGTCCAAGACACGTGGCTGCCATTATCAAGGAGTTATCCTGGGTCTCCAGTCACATTCCGTGTGCTGGGAGTGAGACTTCCCCACCATGGACAATGTGTCTGACCCCACTCCCAGCCCACCATCCGCGTTCACTCAGTAATCCACATCTGGAAGGAACATACGCCCTGGACACAGTCTGGGTGGCTTTGTAAATGAATAAATAGCTTTGTTTAGCATAAACCACTCAAACTATTTGAAGATGTGCCTGCCAGGGAGCCAATGAACACCGGCTGGGAGCGAGATCCAGGTGCCTGCCCCAAGTTTTTCACATCCTGGTCCCTACTCTCCTAACGTGGGTGTGGAGGGTAGAGCCATCCCCATCTCTTGAATGATGGCTACCTTGATCCCTTATCTATATCTGCCATGAGCTAGCTAGACAACATCAAGCAAGTCCCCCAAATCAGTGTGTCTCAAATTTTAATGTGCACACAAATCACCTGGTGAGCTATTGTTAAAACATAGATTTTGATATAGTAGGACTGGGGAGGGACCTGAAATTCTGCATTTCTAACAAGCTCTACTACTGGTTAGAAATGTAGATGCTACTGGTCTGCAGACCATTTGAGTAGCAATGCCCTAAACTCTCTGAGCCTCAGTTTCGTCTATAAAATGGGGCTCACACTAGCTACCTAACAAGGTTGTTGGAGATTAAACATCATGACACATGCGAAGCACTCAGCAAAGTGTCTGGCACATAATGGGGCATGTAATAAATATGAGCTTCCCTGCCCTTCCACACCTTTCTAGCTGACCCCCGAGCCAGTGATTCTTGACCTTGTTTGGCTAAGAGACCCCTCAGAGAACCCAATGAAAACTAAAGGCTCTTTAGCAGTCAGGATGGGCAAGGCTGTGCTGTGGTAACAACCAAGTCCAGAATCTTCGTGGCTTAACACAACCAAAGTTTACTTCCTGTTCCTGCTACATGTCCAGCATGGGTCAGCAGGGCTTTTCTTATTATGGTCATTCAGAGACTCAGCCTGAAAGAGGTTCCATCTCAACATACAAGTAAAAGTCCATGACCATACTGGCACACAGTGACTCACACATTGGCACTTACAGCGTCTGCTCAGAAGCGACCTATGTCACTTCCATTCACATTTCAAAGGCCAAAACAAGTCCCAGGGCGATGCTTCATTTCAAAGAAGCCAAAGAAGTGCAGTCCTACCCTGTACCCAGAAGAGAGAGAGTCACAAGTATTTGGTAAAGAACACTAAGGATTACCACCCACCTACTTCCCAGGAAAAAGAATGCAATATAGAAGCTTGCCCATAATTCCAGGAGGTCCACAGCTCCCCCCGCCTCCAAAGCCTGGTCCACCCTTTACACTTTCTTATCATGGTCAAAGCAGATTGGGGAGAAGTAGTGCTCATTCATCAATTCGATAAATGTCAGTTGAGTATCTACTATGTCAGGCATATTCTGGGTGGGAGGTCCATGCCCTCACAGATCTTATAGAGGGGATAAACAGATAATAACTGAGGAAGTTACAGCAGGTAATAAGTACTGTCAAGGTAATGAACAACAGTGTGATGTCACAGAGTAACTGGGAGGTGGAGAGAGACCTACATTAGACGGAGCGCTCAGGGAAGGCCACTCTGAGAGGAGACACCTGAAATCAGAAGTGAAGGGTCAGAAGGAGCCAGATCTGTGCCAAGCTAAAAGAAGAACATTCCAGGCAGAGGGAACAGCAAGTGCAAAGGCCATGTGGCAGGAAGAGATCAGTGTGCTGGATGGATGGACAGAAGGCCAGTGTGGTGACGGCTTACAGAGTCAAGTGTGCAGTGGCAGGAGGTGTGATGGGAGGTGGATTCAGAGAAGTCAGCATGGGCCTGATTGTGCAGGCTCTGGGTGTGTGTTCATGCTACCTGACCCAGATCCTGGGTGTCCTTCTCCACTGCAAGGGGAGTCAGAGATATCCTGAAGACCGTAGTAAAGAATCAACTGTAATCTTAGGACAACACAGCCCGAAGCAGAAGCCAAGACTGTGAGGGCAGATGACACTAGCGCTAAGCCCCGTAGCCTTGAGAAGAAGATCCTCCATTAACATCTGCTTTCCCAGTCTCCTCTCTCCCCTCTACAGGGCCCACTTGAGGGCTTCCTTCTATAACTCAACACATCTCTCTTTTCTCTCGTATGAAGACCCATAGTGCCTTTCTCTTCTCCCCTTGGCTGCACCGGACTGGCCTCTGTGTCTCCAGAACAAGTTTTCTGCTTTCCTACCACCAAGGTTATGATGTTCCTCCTTAAAATTCTGTTCCATGTCTTCCCTAACTGAACGTGGACTATTCATCCTGCAGAAAACAGCTTAAATCCCACCTCCTTTCTGACAACTCTAGGGATCCGCCCCCTGCCAACCGCAGCTGGAGCCAGCTGACCTCTTCTTGAAATTTTACATCTTCCCCAGCAGCACTGACTTGGCCTAATGGCATTGGTTGCTGTTTCACATGCACTTCTTATCTCTTTGAGGAAATGGTAAGCTCCTGGAGGGCAGGAGTGATGAAGATGAGCAAGTGCCCCTTGGGTACCCACCAGAGTGCCTAGCACAGAGTTGGTACTCGGAAAATGGTCTGACTTGTTAAGACAGAGGCAGCAAACTGGGAAACGTATCAACATTGCCATCTGTGCCCAGGTCCCCTGGACGACAGGGTTGGGCTCATCTCTGTATCCCCAGTCCCCTAACACAGGGCCTGGAGCTGGCCAGGACTCCATGAATGTTTGTGAAATAAACCTCCAGACTCATCTTAGGTTGGTGATTTGGGATAAGTGATTTGACATCTCTGAGCCTCAGTTTCCTTATCTCTAAGCCAGAGATGATGAGCTCCTCCCACATAAGGTTATTCTGAAGACCATATAAAACATGAAAGGATTTTGGTAACTGTGGAGTTCTCACATATTATGAATGACTGAATGGATCCCTTGTCATTCCGCAGTGGACACCACACCCAGCTGAGTAGGATGTGAACCAGAGAGTCGACTGAAGTACATCCTGCTTCCTACCAGAACAGGTCAAACCAAAAGCAAATAATAACAGTGTTGTGTTTCAGAGAAGAGTGTCTGTGCTTTGAAGGATGAGTGCCATCTCACCCACCATGTCTGATATCAACACTGCTTGCCCTCTGATTCTTTTTCTTGCCCTTGTGGGGAGAGGGGAGGGAAGCTTGGGCAGTCAGGTCTCATGCTGTTCTCGGTCCCCAGCCTCCTTCCATCTTGTTTACATTTCAGGGGGACTATTTGAGTTGGGTTGCTCTGCAGAGATCTGCTCTGGCTTCCTGCACATTCTGTACATCAGAGGAGAGCCTGAGTGGCAATGATAAAGGTCAACGAGTCCATCATATGTGCAGACAAGAGGTTTAGATCCTACAGGGCAGTGAATGATGCAGACCTGGAAGCCAGCACCTTTCAGCACCTACACGCCCAGGTAACATTCCACCGGCAGACAGGGCTGAGGGACATTCTGGCTCTGCCGCGTAGGAACTGTGTGATCTTGGGCAAGTCCCTTAGTCCTGTAAAGCTTCAGTTTCCTCCTGGACCTACTTCATAAGGTTGAATAACAATGGTACAAATGCATCCAGAGAATGCTTGGAGAGCACTTAGCATAGTGCCTGGCACGTGGAAGAGCTCAATCAATTTTAGCTATTTTCATTATTATACCATCAAGGCACAGGTTTAGGGTTTGAAAAGTATCCATTTGGAGGGCTGGAAGCTAGGACCCCGACATCCACTCACACCTCCCCAAAGGAAAAGAGCCACAATCCCACAATGCATGTCCCTAAGACACTCCCCCATGCCCACTCCTCACCCTCTCAGAGACAAAGGTGTCCGAGCCCTGTGAGCTTCTGCTGTACAACATATACAGAACAGACTGGAAAGTCTCTACACTGGCAGGTTTCCAGTCCCCGGTTGCTCACGTAACGGCCACATGGCAGAACACCCCTTTTGAATAGGAAGTGAGAGAGGTGGCACGACAGAAGGCAGAGCTCTCAAACATTCCTATCCCAGAGCCAAGCCAGCCCAGGCACAATTCAGGACCACCATGGAAGTCTCACCTCATCAGCTGATGAACCAAGACATGTCTGCCTTCCCCCCCACCCCGTGCAGCACCCATGTGCTGGTCACCCATCCGCCTCACTCATCAGACTCAGAAACCTTCAAAGGCAGAGACAAGTCTGCTCGTCTTTAGGGACCCAACACCTGATGGACAATATGCACTCAACAAATGCTTGTTTAATTCAACTGAGTTGAGAGAATCCTATTTCTCTCCCCAAAGTGCTGAGAGCAATAAGCTCTACTTACCTAGTGAGGCAGCTCCCAGAAAACTCCACCAGCTTTCCTGGGGCAGATGCACACCCAGACCAGTGACCAGTCTTCTCTGCTCCATACTGGCATTTCGGTCTTGAGCTGTTAGTTACCTGTTCACATCTGCCCCCTATCTGGATGGATGAACTTCTGAAGAGTAGAGACACTCCATCTTCTGGAGCAGAGGGGGCAGGAAGAGGCTCACCCATGTTATTGAGGCCAATCTGCTTTACTCAAAGTCTGTTGATTTAAATGATAGTTTCATCTAAAAAAAAAAAAAAATCATAGAAACATCTAGAATAATGTTAGATCAAATATCTGGGTCCCAAGGCCTAGCAAATTTGACACATAAAATTAACCGTCATATCTTCATTCTAACAAATCGTGCTTCCTGAGGGAAGGGCCTAAGCACGACAAAGGTGAGCTTGAGGGCAAGGTCAACTAGGGTAGAGGGCCTGTGACGACCAACTCCAATGTGGTCTCAGGCAGCATCAGTAGAAGTCAAGGGACCTGTTTGCTTTCAGGGAGGCTAGACCAGGGCTGTCCTGATTCGAATGTGCATGTGAATCACCAGGGATCCCGGGTGGGGGCCTGAGATTCAGCGTTTCTCACAAGGCCCCAGGCACTGACTGCTGCCGGTCTGAAGGCCACACTTTGAGGAGCAGGGTGGAGGGGTTAAAAGCACAGGCCCTGGGATTAGATTCCCAGGTCCAGGCCCAGCTCTACCCCCTTACTTGCTATGTAACTCTGAGTAACTGCGGTACTTACCCTGCATGAATCTCAGTATCCTCATCTATAGGTGGCTAATAATAGTATCAACTTTAAAAGGTCATTGTGAAATTAAAGAGAAAATGAACACGAAGTATAGTGGCACAGAGTTCAAGCCCAGTAAAAGTTGTTGGCTACTACCATTAATATACTATGCGCACCAGATTTTTAAAGAGTCCATGTCAAGTAAGATATAAATAAATCCCATATCCATTGATGTGCATGGTAAAGGGACCTAGACATAAAACCACAGGAAGAACCATTAATAAAATTGAGAACATTCTCCCTGGAGAAAAATAGATGTAGGAAGGAGGCAGAGGGGGAGTGAAGGCAGAAAAAGAAATGATTAAGGGTTCCCTGAACACACTTGAAAAAGACTATTCGTGGAAATGAAGTGAGAATTATCCTGCAAGGCTCCAGAAGGTTAAACAAAGACCAAGAGGGCTTCCCTGGTGGCGCAGTGGTTGAGAATCTGCCTGCCAATGCAGGGGACACGGGTTCGAGCCCTGGTCTGGGAAGATCCCACATGCCACGGAGCAACTGGGCCCGTGAGCCACAACTACTGAGCCTGGGCTCTAGAGCCGGTGAGCCACAATTACTGAGCCTGCGCGTCTGAAGCCTGTGCTCCTCAATAAGAGAGGCCGCGACAGTGAGAGGCCTGCGCACCACGATGAGGAGTGGCCCCCACTTGCCACAACTAGAGAAAGCCCTCGCACAGAAACGAACACCCAACACAGCCATAAATAAATAAATTAATTAATTTAAAAAAAAACAAAGACCAAGAGATGGAGCTTCCTGGGAAGTCAAGATGGGATCAATAACAGGACTTGAGAGTAATCGAAGCTGTCCAAAAGTGAAGCATGCCGCGTGGACTGAGAGATCCATCCACCCCGAGAGCCGGGCCAGCAAACTGCACCGCCACCCCTTAGTCCCAGGCCACGAGGCTGGTGTCACAAATCCATGGGACAATTCCTCAAACCCTCCAAGCACTTCTCGAACTTGGAGCAGCTGACATCAGTGGCTCTCCCTGAGAATGGTCTCCAATGCACAATCCTGGCACTCCAGCCCTGCTATCCAAGGGCCTCTCCCAGGGGACACTTGGCACATTGCAAGCTTAGTCATGATGCCTCAGACAATTCATTCAGATTTATTCAATTCCATTACCAGGCCCTTTGGGAGGAAAATAGGAAAAAGAATCAGTACATGTGCTGGCCAGAGAAGCAGCGTGTCCAAATAGCCCATCCCCCGCCCCCCATGAAACCACAGGCCTGTCCTCCTGCGGCCTCCCAGACCAGGGCTGCCATGTTGCCAGGATGCTCCGGCAGCCACACTGCTTGGTCAGACGTTGGAACGCCTTGTCTATACCAGTCAAGACAGTTCCCTCAGTACCCTCTGCCCCAGCCCCTCCTCTAGGACCCCCGGACGCCCACAGTCTAGCAACCAAAGGGTTAATGTCTGGCACACTGGGGTTCTGGTCTGCCCAATAGCCAGTGACCAGCTGTGGAATATTTTGCTCGTCATTCTACTTTCTGGATGTGCCCCCAGGACTCACCGGCCACGTGCTGCTCGCCTCATGCACGTGGCTGATAATTCCCTCCATGCTGAGCAAAGCCTCCTGAGAGAGAAACCACTGCTTCCCCAAACCCATGTGGCTCCATGCAGCCTTATATCCTCATCTCCTGCCCCCCCACCACCCTCCCGGTACAAGAGAAGAAAACCTGGGAGAGAAATAGGATGAAAAGGGCAGAACCACAGCAGGGAGGGGTGGGTACCTGGGCCCAGCTGCTGGGTTGGGTGTTGGACCATCTAGGGAGACTCTTTGCCCCAACATGGGAAGGAACAGCCCTCCATGTCCTCCTACCCCTTGGGGATGGGGGCTCATTTATTCTTCCTGCGGGAACAGTGAGTCACTCAAGGCCAAGGACAGATTTGGGGGTCAGGCAGATAGTCCTAACTTCAAATCCTGGCTCTGCTGCTCACTACCTGTGTACTTGTGAGGTAACTAAGCCTCTCAGAACCTCAGTTTCTTCATCTGTAAAATGGGAATGAGAATAAGAATAATACCTGCCTCGCAGGGATGTCATGAGATTAAAAAGAGATTAAAGCACATAAAACACTTAGCCCGCTCCTTGGCATTCCATACTGAATCAACGTGGGAGTCACACCTCACTGGAGATACCCTGGCCCCCAAGCCTGGCACAGAGCGGCCTCTGACTAAATGCCCATCAAACTGAATCAAGCTAGGTTCTGTCAGGAATACTCACCAGCTCCCAGGTCTGTCCTAAAGTGGATTCCAGGGGTGGAGGCAGCTGTGTCCTGGCACCCCCTCTCCTGTGTCAGCAGGAGCCAAGGCCAGGGAGATGGGGACATCCCCATCCGAGCTCTCCCGGGGAAGACAAGAGCTCTGCCGAGTTCAGGGAGCCCATGGCTCATGCAGCTGAAGCCGCTTCAAAGTCACAGCTCCTTCAGCCCAGGGTCCGGGGAGGGAGACCTCCCAGTAGGCCTTGCTCCTATGTCTATCAGGCCCAAGCAGCTTTAGCCTGAATGTTCTAACGTCTCTCTGCCTGATGCCCTCCCCGTCCTCAGTTAAAGGGCCTCCTCTGCAGGGGCTTCTTGCAGTGAGTCCAGAAGGGAGTTGGACCCACACCTGTCACAACTGGCCCCAGCAGGCTCCACTGACTGCTTGACCAACCCATTGAGAAAGGCCTACAGGCGACTATGGTCCTGGGCACTAACCCCCAGCCGGCCCGGGCTCCTGGCACTGGGCCTATTCAGACAACTCTGTTAACAGTCGGGCGCCTGTTGTGTGCCAGGCTCTGTGCCCCTTACAGGGGAGAACGGGGCACTCAGTCTGCAGAGGGAGGGAGGGAGCAGGATGAATGCACCAACGCCCATCATCTGAGGCTGCGGTGGAAAGGGCCGCAGGGGCCTCTCACGGATGCAGCAAAGAGCTGCAGGGTTCCCGAGGATGCTTCGGCGGGGACACAGGACTAGCACCCCATCCGTCAGAGAGGTGCTTACAGACCAGTGGAGAAGCGCTCCCAGGGGATAGGATAGAGACGACAAGAGCATATGGGTCGTTCCTGGTGAGGTGGGGGCCCAGGAAAGGCAGGGGTGAGCATGTGAAGCACAGGGACACCAAGTCCATGCACCTGGGATCCAGGGGTGCTCAGAGAAACACTGACTTGGAGACCAAGACACACACATGCAGGGATCAGGGGAAGCGGCCAGAGGAGAGAGCCCTGGAAGCTGCTCTCACACATGCTGTCCCCCTTCCACGGAGCAGGGGGTGACCTCAGACCCTGGAGAACCCCAAGTACTAGTACAGGTACCCACCCTCTCCTCTGTGAGAGGCTCCTGAAGAGACCACGCCCTAAGAGGTGAGTCTGATTGCTTTCAGCCAGTCATGGTGGTCCTTTGGGCTTGGACATGTGATTCTGCCCAATGAGATGTAAGCCTGATGGAGGGCCACTGGGCAAGGTCTCCTTGCAGGTGGGTGATGGCCACCAGATGGCAACAACATGGATATGTCACCTGGAGATACTGCATCCATCCAGTGACCCTGAGGGGCGCCATCCTGGAGGCAGAGCTGAGAGAAACTAAGAGCCGGTGCAGCTGGAGCTCAGGGGGCAGGGGGGATAACTCCCTGCCTCTGGACTTCTTATTATGAGCAGTAATAAATGTCCGTACGCCCAAGTCCATCCGCTCAGAGTTTTGTTACCGGCAGCTGCAGGCCTTCTAAGAGATTTAGGGATCCCGTCTCCCCTCCTGTCCCCACATCCAGCTTGAGAAACATCCAAAGCCTATCCAAACTAGGGTTGCCAAATAAAACTAAGGTTAGCAAATAAAAATACATGACGCCCAGTTAAATTTAAACTTCGGGTAAACAAGGAATAATTTTTCTAGGATAAGTATGTCCTGTACTATATTGGGGACATATTTATCCTAAAAAATTATTCATTTGTTTATCTGAAATTCAAATTTAACTGGGTATCTTATATTTTCCCTGCAAGTCTACTCCAAATCCCTCATCTTCTCTTACCTAGTATTAGACTATGCTCCAAAATGGTTCCACTGCCCTTGGGGCTTCTGGGGTGGCACCAATACACCCCCTGGGGCAGCCTAGGATGTGCTCACAGAGCCCCACGGACCACCTTCTGCCCCCGCTCAGTGCTCTGGGGTTAGGGCTGGAGGGGGCCCAATACACGGTCCCTCTTCCCTACCAGAGCCTAACAAATGACGAAGAGAGAGGAGTGGGCAGGAGAGGAGATCAAAATATCACCTTGATGGCTGAGAAAGCCGATTTGGGGGAATCGTGGCTGAGAGCTGCAAGCACCTGGGCCTCCTAATACTGAACCCCAGAATTAGACAAATCACCTACCCAGCCCCAGGCAGCCCTGGACCCTCCAGCCCTACTGTGAGCAGGGTGGGGGAGGGGAACTGCCATCTCCCTAACCCTTAGCAGGACCAAGAACAATGGAGACTTTCTCCCTCTGACTTGCTTCACTTAGTATAATAATCTCTAGTTGCTGCAAATGGCATAGAATGGATAAACAACAAGGTCCTACTGTATAGCCTGGAGAACTATATTCAATATCCTATGATAAACCATAATGGAAAAGAATTTTGTAAAAAGAATGCATATATATGTATAACTGAATCACTTTACTGAACAGCAGTAATTAACACAACCTTGTAAATCAACTGTTCTTCAATTTTTAAAAAAAATCCTTCTTTAAAACAACAACAACAACAATGGAGACTCAGGCAAGAGGAAATGATGAAGGTTCTCACGACCTGTTTCTTCTCCCAAGCTCACTCATCAGCTAAATCCTGTCTGCCTTCCTCCCACCCACTCCCTTGGGAGAAGAGAGGTCTGGAGTATTGGGCTAACAGGTGGGCGTCCACATGGAAGGATCACCCGTGGGGCTTGATCCCGCCCCCTTCAGCAGCTCCAGGGAGCCCTGCTGCCCCCACCAGCAGCAGGCCACTCACACGAGTGCCCTTGGATGCCGAGGCCTGGCCCATGGACTTAACTAGTCAAAATGAGCCCTGGCCAACAAACAGAGCTCACGGCCAACCTGTCTTGATGCAATTTTCTCATCTGTGAAATGGGGAGAAGAAGAGCCCTTACCTCAGAGGGCTTGTTCACAGATAAGCCCACAGCCCATCAACCAACACAGAGAGCACTCAGCATGGGCTGTGGCTGCTTCCATCCCTGGCCCCATCCCACCAGGCGGGGAAGTGGGGTGACTAGGCAAGGATGAGGCTCTTGAGGGAGGAGAGAAAAGAGGAAGAAAAGGAGGGCTAAGCTGACTTAGTGTGAGACCTGAACCTGGAAACCAGCTGGGGGTTGGGCCGTTTGGAGGAGGAGGAGGGATGAACTGATGAATGGGGGTTGGTCTGGCCTCCAGGGTGAGCTCAGGGAAGAAACAATGCCCTGCAGATAGCATGAGATGGAGGAAGGGAAGCCCTCTGTCCCCCATCACACCCTCAGAACCACATGGTCTCACAGTTCTGACAAGCTTGGGGTCTCAGAGTTCTGACAAGCATAGTGTAGGCTATGACTCAGGGCGTGGCTCCAGGCCCAGCCAGGGAGGTTCATGGGACCCGAACAGAAGCCACAGGAAACCAACAGCAGAGACAATGAAAGAAGTAAAGGGCAGCTGGATAGACCCTTGGATACCTGAGTTCAAGGCCAGATTCCAGATCAGGCATTCATTCCCTTGCTTCTTTACATATATGTTCATTCATTCATTCCACAAAATTAATTATCTCATCTGCCCTGGGCCCTGTGCTAAGCACTGGGGATATAAGGGTGAACATGACAACTATGGCCCCTGCCTCCATGGAAGAGCTTTCTTGTACTGGGAGAGTTGGACCCAAACAAATGCATGAAATAACTGCACATCATGGACAGTTCTGTGAGGGAAACACGAGAGCTGAGATAAAGAATTATAGAGTCCAGCTGTAGAAGGGTGATCAAGGAAGTCCTCGTCAAAGTGGTGACATATTCACAAGGATCTAACGGATGTGAAAGAGCCAGCTCTGGGAAGAGATTTTCAGGTAGACGGTGCAGCAAGTGCAAAGGCCCTGAGGTGGAAAAAGGCAAGAGGATTTAGGGCTGCAAGATCAATGCCCAGCCCTGTTCTCCATGTGGAGGCCACAGTGCTTCCCTCCACACTCCACCCTGGTTAGGAATGGCTCAGCCCACGGCTGGGATGACACCTGCCGGGTGAAGGACCAGGAGTGCAGTCAGGGGACACGATCAGGGTGAGGGCTCCTGCACACCCACTCACTTAGTGGGGAGTCAGTCACCACAAGGCAGTTAGAAAGCATGGCAGGCAGAGTATTCCTGGATGCCCATTTGTGAGGCCGCAGTGTAGGGAGGTGCCCATTTGTGATGGCTGGAAGCCTCTGGAAGGCTTCCTGGAGAAACCTCACAGAGGGCCCATTTGGACAGGCTTGGGGTGTCCAAAATGAGAACAACACAGGACGGGAGTGAGTCCTGGCCATCTGTGGGGCAGAGAAGAAATCTTGGTGCCCAGGTCCACCACAGGGCAGCAATGATGTCATGAGAGGGGGCAGTTTTCTTTATACTTGCTGGGGTGGAGGAAAAGGGAAAAAAGAAAACCATTAAGGATGCTTGTTGGCTGCCCACTCATCTCCCAGCCCTCTTTTCCTCTTCCCAACCAAACCCAGATTGACACTGGGATGGCCGCCCTTTACACACACACACCACGTGCTTTGCAGGAATTGAAACCTACAGCTCAAGGGGTAGGCCCCAAATGGGCTAAGCCAATCAGTACATTCTATCTCCTGGTCAGAGTCATTGGGCTGAGGGGGCACATGTGACCAAAGCCCATCCAGTCAGAAGGATCCCTGAGACTCTGTCTTGGCCTGTAAGCCCAGCTATGAAGCCTGAGGCAGCCGGCAGTCACTGTGACAGAGAGATGGAAAGAAGCTGGGTCCCTGGTGACATCATTGAAGCCCTGGATCAACCAATCCTGCAACTTACCCACCTCCAGGCTTTCTGGTTACATGAACCAAACATCACCTTTCACGATTAAACCAGTTCAAGCTGGGAGTTCTATTCCTTACAATGACTGCAAAAGTTGTTCCACATCTAGTAAGTACTGGGCCCTGAATTAAGCTCTTCATACACACTGTGTGACGTTGGAATTATCACTCACACTGCACAGAAGGGAAACCTGAGGCTCAGGGAAATGCAGTAATCTGCCCAAGGTCACACAGCTGGAAGTGGCAGAGCTGATTCCAGGGCCTGGGCCCTGGCCCCTTCCCACCAGTTCCTTTAGGCCCTGGAACCGAGGGTCTAAAGCCACCCTAAGCCAGAGCCCTCACCCAGACTCTATGGAGGCCATTCCAGATGGAGGATCCCAAGGACTCTGAGTTTTGTTCAGGAAAAGCTGGATAGGGCAGAGGACTAGACTTTGGGCTGGTGGAGCCCTGGGTTCTAATCCTGGTACCCCAATCAGTGGCTACGTGACCTTGGGCAAGTTGCTTCTACTTCCTGAGGCTTAGTTTCCCCATGTGTGAAGTCAGGGTTAAAATAAGTCCCTATTATGTCATCTATTACTTACTTTAAAATACTTATGTATAAACAATGTGAAGTAAATGTATATGTGTATATAAATTTACTTTCATCTTCACTCTGAGGCAATTAGTCAATAATTGCAGTTCCCTGTCTGGAATTCACACTCTAAGAAGGTGCTACCGAGGGCTTCAAATATCCTTTTCTAAATTTGCACCATAGGGTCTGTAGCCTGACCTAAAGGAGATCAGATATACTTGCCATGGGTGAAATGACAGGGGTTCAAGGAACGGGGCCAGCTCGAAAGACTGTCTTTGCATAAACAGGATTCAAGAATTCGGAAACCCAGCCACCTAGCAGAGGACTAGTGTTCCCTTTGGTCTTGTATGCCCCATTCCCTAGCTAATGGAGGGGTCTGTCACCTAATTTGCCTAGAAGGGTGGCAGGTCCTGCCATCCAAACACTGTTTCCTCCACCTGGAGTGGTTTCATGCATGGAGCTGTCCCAGCACCAAGGACAGACCAAGGAGCTCTCTGAGCTCATAGGAACAGGTGTGATGCTTTCGTACACTTGCCTGCAGCTCTTCACGTGGCAGAATCTGGTCATCTCCAAGTAGCAAGAAAAAGATGCAGAACTCCGGCCCAACAGTAATTGTTGGAAGATGCATACTGATGGAAAAAAACCCTGACAAATATGGAACGGCCAAGAGGATTTAGATGCCTTCCCAGCTTCAGCTTCCAGGTTGTTGGGAGGATTCATGGTAAGAGACGTCTGGCAAACGTTGTTATTATCATCGTTCTTGTTATTATTCAGGCCGCTCTCTCTGTGCTGGAGGGAGGAGCTGAGAAAGGGAGGGAGGAGAAAAGAGGGGAGTTGTTTGCTGAGACTTAGAAGTCCAGCCAACAATACTCCCAGCCCCCAGAAACTGCAATATATTAAATATCAGGGCACAGGGGTTTTGAAGAACCCCTGGTAAGAACCTACCCAAGGCCCTCCACCCTCATCACCCCAATCTCACAGCCACACAGGAGCTGCTAGAGCCCGCTTCCTCTGTCACCCACCAGTGACACATGACATCGAGATATGGCTACTTTGATGTGGACACACTTTGTCATGGAGATATTCTGATGATGATTATAAGAATAACATCAGAAATAATCATTGTATCATACCTGGTACACAGTAAATGAAATGCGTTAGCTGTGTTCTTTACGTGAAGGTTCTCATGATACAGTTTCTTATGAAATATACAACGGGGAAAGTGAGGCTTTAAAAAATTAAGAAACTTGCCCAAACTCACAGAGTAAGTGGCAACAGGGATTTGAACACAGGCAGTCTCACTCCAGAACCTGTACGCCTAACCACTGGTTTATAAAACACCAACAGAATTTGTGGAGGAAGGTGCAGAAGTAGACAATCAGACTCTAACATTCAAAGAGAAAAATAAACAAACCAAAACATCCATAGAAAGTCTGAAAAAGAAGAGCTATGAAAAAGAACATGCCATATATTCCCAATAATTAAATCAATGTGTCACAGCATATACCCAGACAAATATCCCAATAGAACAGAATAAACATGTGAGAAAGAGACCCAGCTATGTATGGAATTGAGTATGTGATAAATGTGACATCTCAGATCAGTGAGAGAAATATGGATGAATCAATAAAACGGTATGGGGTCAACTGGGTGGCCATCTGGAGAAAAATAAAATTGGATCCATACCCCACACCATACACTTGGAGAAACTCCAAATGGATCAAAGATTGAAAACTAAAAATATATGAAACCACAAAATGATTGGAAGAAAACAGCAGAATTTCTATACAGCCATGGGTAGACATTTCTAACCAAGACTCAAATGCCAGAAGTCATATAAGAAAAGACTGATCAATTGGACTAAAAAAAAAGTTAAAACTTCTGCAGGGGAAAATGATAAGCAATGAAAATTTGGGAGGAAATATTTATAACCCATATCACTGATATAAGGCTAATCTCTCTAAAATGTATAAACTCTTACAGACTGCTAATAAAAGGACAATAAGACATGGATGTGAGTAGACAGTTCACAGAAAAGGAAACACAAATGGCCCTTAAATATAAGAAACGATGCTTGACTTTATTCATAATAAGGAAAATACAAATGGAAAGTACCCTGAGATAATATTGTTTATCTAGGAAGTTGGCCAAAAGCCAAAATTTAACTATCTGCTCTGTTGGAGAAACAAGCTCTCTCATACACTACTTGCAGGAGAACCCCCGTGGAGGGCAATTTGGCAATATCTATCAAAATTACAAATGCATGTACCCCTTAACCCAGTAACCCCACGTCTAGGAACTCATCCTACACATAGACTTGCAAACATGTGAAGTGACATATTTATAAGATTATTCACTGCAGGATAATTTATTATAGCAGAAGAAGATGGGGAACAGCCAAATGTTCATCACTAGGGACTCACTAAGTAAATTACGGCATTCTGTATGTCCACCCAATGAAGTATAGTGCAGCTGTTCGGAAAAAAAGAAGAATGAGGAAGCTTTTTATGTACTGACACAGAAAGAACTCCAAGCTATATAATGATAAGGAGAAAAATGAAGAAGGGTGTTTATAATATGCTACTTTGGGTGTAGAAAACTAGGGAGAGGGTTTTTTTTTCAGTTTACTTGGATTTTCGAAAGAAACTAAAACTTACAAGGGAAACATATAAAAGTGGTTGCCTATTAAGAGGGGGCACGAACTGCACAGAACAGGGACTGAGGTGGGAGGGAGAGTTTTCACTGTCAGCCTTTAACTTTTAACCACGTGACTACCTTACCTATGCAAAAAATCCAATTAAAAAATTCTCTGAGTCTAGAAGGCATGGTCTGCCTTAAAAAGAACTGTGAGTGTGGCTTTTGATACATGGAGTTGATTGGAATCCAATACCCAGAAAACTCACAAAGTTTCTGAGAGAAATGCATTGGCAAAAGCCCTGCCAGCCTCTAATAAAAGAGACTGAGGCTGCTGTGGATGCAGAATGACCTCTAGATCCCCAACTTTCTCCAGACAAGAAACAACAGAAAAATCTAGGGTCAACTTTGGAGTGCCCTCTTCACAAATGACAAGGAAAAGAATTGTGTGCCATAGTGGAAAAGCCCACCAAATGGCGAAATGCCCCACGGGAGGCCCTGCCCCTCACTGTCGGCCTTTCTCCTTAGAGTGGCAAAGGGGTCAGGAGAACTGGCTTCTGAGCTGAGGCCAGCACTCACCACTGTGCCCTTGGACAGGCTGCCCAGACTCTCTGGGGCTCACTTTCCTCACCTGTCAATAAGGAATAATTCCTACAGCTCAGGCTTTTTGTAGCCCAGCATGTAGCTGCTCAACAGAAGTCATCCGGAACTAGAGAACCAGATCCCAGGACCAAACTAGCTAACAGAGTGGTGCCGGGACATGGGAGGTTTGGGTTCTCCTTCAGGAAGCATCCCGGGACCCCTGGCATCTTCGCTCCAGTGGCTTGTTGCCCATGGAGGTGTTGGGAGTCCTAGAGAGCCAGAGGGCAGGGACCAGGAGACAAGGGTTAGCAGGAGCCACTACCAAGGTAGACACAGGAGCCAAGTTTAAGGGAAGTTGCCTCCAAAGCCAAACCCAAAGGGCGTGAGGCAGTGGTCCACACAGACACGTGGAAGAGCAGTGGAACCAGAGGTGAGGTGCTCAGAGTACAGGGCCCACAGGGAACAGGGGACACCTGGAGTGGACCCCACGGCTGGTGTCTACCATGTCACCCCCCTCTTTCCTGTCCAGGGTCTGAGTCTCTTTCAGGCTCAGCACCCCAAGCACACCTTAGATAGACCAATAATAATCCAATGAATGAACAGGTACTGAAAGCTTTCCGAGCCCAGGGCTGTTCTAAGTCCTTTGTGTGTATTATCTCCAGGTACTGTCATCATCTTCATCTGTCAGATGAGGAAACTGAGACACAGAGGCTAAATGACTTGCTTAAGCCTTTGAGACTCTGGCATCCAATACGAAAGCCGCTAATGACACACAGCTACTGAGCACTCGAATGCAGCCAGTTTGAATCAGGAGGCGCTGTGAGTGTAAAATACACTGCAAAGTATGAGAAAAAGGATGTAAAATATCTCATTAACAATTTTTGTATTGATTACATATTAAAATGATAATATTTTGGATATGTTGAATTAAAGGAAACATATTATTGAAATTAATTTCACCTGTTTCTGTTTACTTTTTAGTGTGGCTACTAGAAAATTTTAAATTACATAGGTGGCTCACAGTGTATTTCTATTGGACAGCGCCGCTTTGAGGCATAAGTTGGGGGAACAGGGCATGGCAAACATTTGAGTCAGGCCAAGCACAATTTATGACTGAAACTCATTTTGCATAACTTCCTGAGGGCGTATCTGCTTCCCAGACCATCGGATCGTTTCCAAATTGTGCATTAGTTGACTCTCCCTGTTGGTCCCATCTCTTTCCTGAGCCCTGAGCACTCGGAGGGCAGGCCCTCGGGGTAAAAGCCAGAGCATGGTGCCAGGTGCCCAGCATGGCTTCCGTCGGGGTCAGCGGAGGAAGATGACAAGGACATAAGTGCAACAGCCACTGCGCCTCCTCGGGGGAGGGGCCGTGAGGGCCAGACCAGGACCTGTGAGGCGTCAGCCAGCCCAGCCATGTGCGGGCAGATGAAAGGAAGGTCCCAGAAACACTCACAGTGCCTGAGCTGTTTGTCTTCTCTACTCGGGCTCAGCTCCAAGATGCCGGTGGACCCCCTACCCTCCCTGGCTGCAGCCCTCCAAGTCTGCCTGCCGTGTTCTAAGGTGGGACGGGAGATGGGCTAGGACTGTGGCTTTGGGACGAGTCGCCCTCCCTCCCTGCCCTTCTAGTAAGTCAGAGAAGCCAGGTGTGAGGATGACATGGGGCCACAGCCCACTCACCTCCAAAAGATGCCACATGCTGCACAGACACACACATTAAGTCAAAAGGCCCCCCAAGAAAGGAAAAACAGTGCATCAATGAACGTTCCACGCTGCTTCCTCCACAGTGGCCAAGACGTGTGCTGAGCACAGGATGGGGCTCTGCCTCGCGGAGCTGGGATCTGGCTGAGGAGGGATGCAGCGGAGCGTCCCCTACGCAGCGCGGAGCCCGCGGTATGGCGGCCTTCTGCGCATGCGGCCCCAGCCCCTGCCCCTGCCCACGCAGTACCTCACCTGGAAGGGCATCCCCACCTGACAAACCTCCCCCCTCTTCCCGCAAGCCTCAGTCGGGCCGCCCCTCCTCTGTGCTGCCAGCCCTGCCACCCCCCACACTCCCCCCGCCAGCGGCATCGGCCCCTCCCCCCTCTATCCCACGGCCACACCTGCTACTGCCCTCCATCACAGCACCCGGCTCGGTGCCACCTTCCCAGCCCCGGGCTCACCAGGCGAGGACTAGAGACACAGCCCTGCCTGGCAGGCCAGCTCAGCTGAGACGTGAGCACAGGAAACAAGCACTTTTATCTCAGCCTTCCCTCTTTTATTCCAAACACGAAATAGAGAAGTCTTATCAAGCACATTTAGTCACCGCTCTTCGCCTCTTCTCTCATTACGTCGAAGGTGATTTAAGCCACGTCCTTGGCAGGCTGGAACAAATGGGACTAGAAATTCAAGTCACTTTACAGCACAGCCTGGAGTGCCTTCATCCTCACGTCAGAATTCACTCCATAAACCTTCACCCAGACCTTTCCATGAGCCAGGGACAGTGCCACATGGCAACGTCTCAGAACGGTCCCCGCCCTGTGGAGCCTGACGGGCTAATAAGGAAACTGCTTGTGCATCCTGAGTTGTCTGCTTATATGTGTGCTTCTGCAATAGGGAACTGAACACAAGGCTGTGGGCAAACAGATGATGGAGGGGCTGAGTCTGTCTGGAGGGATCAGGGAAGACTTCACAGAGGAAGTGACATGTTAGCTGGCTCTTAAAGGCTGAGAAGAAAGGGGGACATGTTCCCCGCGGAGGGAACAGCATGTGCAGCGCAAGGACGTATGAAAGGGCGCGTGCTGAGGAGACCAGGGAGCCAGGTTGGGTCCAGAATTGGAAGGGCCACAGGTTTTGCTGGAGGCAGCGGGGAGCTGCCGGTCAGCTTTCCTGTGGCCTTTGACAAGCAAACGGGACGAGCTTGATCCTCCCTTCTCTGCCCTTGGCCCTTGGCCAGGGTCTGCCTCTCCTTCTCACGCCTCCTCAGCCCCACCCCAAGAAGCAGAAGGAACGTGATACTGGCCCCTGGAGTCCCAAACTCCCAAACCCGCAGCTTTAGAAGAGCCTGCAAGGTGCTGTCAGAAGGCGTCTCGCCCCAGCCCTCTGGGCATGCACCCTCTTGCCTTGCTGGGCACCCGAACAAACAGCTATTGGCTTCCCCGTCACCTCGATGTACAAAGCCTGGGCTGGTCCCTAACGGGCTGAGAACCTGTCACCTGGCTGGGCTTAGGAACATAGCCCTCCACACCTAAAAGTAGCCAGCATCTCTGAGTCCTGCATTCCCTGGCCCACGGAGGAATGGACCGCTGCAAACCCCACCAGGACCCACAGGCAGGGCTGGGCTGCAGAATAGAAACCTCATTTGTTGTAGCCATGAGAGCTGCAGGATGCCTATGGGCAGCTCCTTCCAGACCAGGGCAGAGTCCCTGGCCAACTCGGGGCTGCATCCTTAACCTGGGCCTCAGTTTCCTCCTCTGTAAAATGGGGGCTCTAACACTGACTTTGCAGGCTGGTCGGGAGGATTAAAAACCATAGGCAATAGGAGCCACCTAATAGGGTACATGGCACACAGCGGGGGCTCAGCGCACACTAGCTGTCGCCTGGGCCTCAGCTCACCATCTCCCGGGAGTGTCAGGCGAGAGGAGTTGACATCCAGCTGGATGGCTCTCCTAGCCCGTGGGGAGGGCAAGACGCTTGGAGCCATCACTCGCTCTAACCGGGTGGCAGGGAGCTTTCACTGTGAAGTAAAGTGTGATGCTTTGTCACGTGGAGGAGCGGTGCTGGGCCAACACTTCAGCCCACGGTCATCCCACAGACCCCTGAAATGATGAGCAGATCCTGTAGAAGTGGGACTGGGAGGAACTGGGTCAGTCTTCCTCCAGCCTCGGCCCCTGGGTCAACGACCTTCATGACACACGCTCACTGCCGAGCACCCCGCCTCCTGGGCCAGCTGCATTCCTGATGGGGTCTCTCTCCTCTCAGTGTGACTGGATCAGATCCAGCAGCTGGACATCCAGTCGGAAAGTTCCCGCAACATCTGCCTAGTACTGACATCTGCCTGATACAGGCTGGGGTTGGACACGCTCCTGAATGGCATAAAAGCAGGAGAATTGCATGCCTGATACCTCCCACTTTCTTCTCTTTCCAGCTTTCCTGCTTCTGCCCAGACCCATGACAGAGAGACCCCAGTATCCCATGGAAAGGGGGTTCCTAGGTTTCCGTGGAGGGCCCTCCATGGTGCCCACAACAGCTGTCCCTTGAAGCCCAAGGCCTGTGCTGCCCTGGCAGGTACCAAGCAGAGCTGACCAAAGGATGTTGCTGCCCCAGGCTGGCAAATAATTAGGTACCCCTTAAAAACTAATTCCTCCTGAATTCGGAGGCGATCAGAGGAAACCTGGGATGGTGGTCCTCAGCCTTTCCTCCAATGCCCCAAACCATTCAGTTCTGGCCCCAAACGTACTCAGCAAACTGAAAGCTCATCAGAGAGGTGTCTCCACCCTATCTAGGGACCATCTTGTGTTCTCAGCACACACCAGTGAGAGGCCATCCGCTATCCCAAACAACTTATCCAAAAGTCTTCCAGCATCATAGGACCTGCCCTGAAAGCAACTCCATTAAATATTCTTCAACATATTAAATTTCCAGTGGGATTTTTATGCGCCCTACAGATGGGGCTCCAGGCAGCTTCCTGGCTGGTCACAGATTAATACTGCTAAGGTCCCAAGAGGATTCCCTTAGAAACCACATATCCACAAATGACAACAATTATCGAGATGACACCAGGTCAGACCCTGGACCATTGCAGCTGCCTTTCCTCATTCCCCTTCACTGCCGAAAGAACAAAAGATGTCTCTTGGCCCATCTAGAACAAACCAGAGACATCTAAAGCAGGTCTATGTCTGTCTGTGCCATGACTAAAGGATTAGTAGTTCCCACCCAGCTTCCTTGGCAGCCTGTTGAAAGATAGAAAAGATAGGGACCCTGTGGTGAGAGGAGGGGGGAGAAGATTGGGCAAGACATATAGAGATAGTATATTAGCCATGAGAAATAATAATATTATTCATATTACTAATAGTTACCATTTACTGAGCACTTAATACCTACCTGACTCTGAACTCACACATAACATTTCTGTATCTCTTTCCAGCCAACCTGTGAAGAGATATAACAATCCCCGTATTACAGCTGAGGAAACTGAGGCTCAGAGAAGATAAGTGACGGAGCAGACATTCAACGAGTAAATGGAAAAACCTGGATACATACCCATGTTTGTCTGAACCTCAAGCTCGCCACATCTGTCACTACTCCCTCTGGTTGTAGACCCTAATCCTGGCTCTGCTGCTTCTTAACTTGTCAGGGTCCTGGGCCCACATTTCCATCCCTATCTGTTTCCTCAATTGTAGGATGAGGATGATGCTGTGGTTGATTAGCAATGCCTGCCATAGACATGGACATGGAAGAGAGGAGAGGTGGCACTTGTGCTATCCCCTGTTTGGGGGATTAAATTAAATCTCCCCACCCTGGCCTGTCCAGTCTGTAACCATATGACCTTTAAAATAAAAGGTCAGTCATCTCACACTGGGGTCCAACATGCTGTGCCCAGCACAGCCCCCTACACACTCCAGAATGGTCTAGCCTCTACTCAGCTTCCAGAGTGAGCGTCCTACAAAATAGACACTGACAGCTCCCTGCTGCCTCCGGCAAAACCTGTGGCCCTTCCAATTCTGGACCCAACCTGGCTCCCTGGTCTCCTCAGCACGCGCCCTTTCATACGTCCTTGCGTTGCACATGCTGTTCCCTCCGCCTGGAACATGTCCCCCTTTCTTCTCAGCCTTTAAGAGCCAGCTAACATGTCACTTCCTCTGTGAAGTCTTCCCTGATCCCTCCAGACAGACTCAGCCCCTCCATCATCTGTTTGCCCACAGCCTTGTGTTCAGTTCCTTATTGCAGAAGCACACATATAAGCAGGCAACTCAAGAAAAGCATTTTGTAAACTGCAGAGGACTGACTGCTGAGCGTCTCCTGGTTCCTGATGAATTAGAGTGAACTCCTCCAGTGGAGAAAATCACCCCTCTTTGCTCCTCACAGCCTAGAAGGCACTGGTTCCTCCTCTTCTCCTTGGAAATGCTTTCTGAAATAAACAAGCTCTGTGTCAAGCCCTAGTTGTACCAACTTCAGGCACCTTGAACCCTAAATCCTGATGTTCCTTCATTCACGTCTGCCCCCCTACGTGATTCAAAACAATCACATACCTACCTGAGAAAGCAGGTTACACGGGGCCCCAGTGTGGGGAAATGGTTGGATTTTTCCCATGTGAACGAGTGACACAAGATATGAAAATAGAAATGGACAGAGGAACTCCACCCCACGGCTGATTGGTCTCCCTGAGCTAAAAAGTAGAACGAGGTTTTAAGACCCAGGCAAGATCAACAATGAATTGGCTTGTGGGGAGGAAAAGAGATGGCATTTTCTTGAGCTAAAAGGACTAAAAATAGTGTGAGGTTTTCCAAGAGGCTGTAGTGGTACTTCAGGATGTGGCTATAAAGCCTTTATTTCAACAGCTACTGGCAAGCTCAAAGCCAAGGCCACTCACCGTGATGGTCGTGGTGACGGTGACACACTGCTCACCCAGCTCCCGGGGGCCAGCAGAGATGCACCTTGCTCCCATCTCCACGTCTTTCTCATGCTGTGCTCTCCCCAGAATGGCCTCCCCTCTCCCCAACACTGAGTCACGCCGCCCCAAGCCCTGAGTTCCAGCCACTCCTCTGAGTAGCACTTCTCAAATTTTTTCCGCCAAAGCACCCCGAAGAGCAGAGGAGAAATTGCAGTGGAAGGTTGCAGCGGGGAGGGGAGCGATATCTGAGAATTGCCTGTCAAGGCCTCCACAAGTATGAAGTTCCCTCCAAATCTCAGTTTTATCCTAAGAATTCACAAAAATATCTCACTCTATTTCAAAAACATAGTCCAAGTTTGTCTTAGTGTTTACAAATCAGTTTGTTCTCTAATCTCACAGTTATAGTGTCACCCCAGACAGGAGAGCTGTGGTTATCCTGTGACCTCAAGAGCCCAGTGACTCAACGTTGTGTGCGGTGCCCCACGGGGACAAAACGAAAGCTTTCACTGAGGACCTCAGCCTCAGAGCTCCTTCAGCCATTGAAGTAAATCATCTATCCATCCATCTATCCATCCATCCATCCATTCAACAGATATTTACTAAGCTCTTTTTAAATGCCTAGAACTAGTGATGGAGCAAGGAGGATCCCAGCCCTCCAGGAACTGTCTCGTGGAAGAAACAGATGAGACTAGGCGTTTCATGGCTCTGTGACCAGTGTCCCAACAGGGAAGAACCAGAGGGCTTCGGGAGCAGGGAAGTGGGGATTGGGAAAGCCTTCCTTCCAGGAAAAGCACAAGCCAGGCTGCACCCCAAGATCCATGTGTCCTTGGGCAAGCCAGTTAACCGGCCAGTTTCCTCACCTGTGAACTGGGTATAATAGCTTCATACCATATTCACTGGGATTAAGTGAGTTATTCAGTGCAAAGTGCTTCATACTAAGTGTTCACTAAATATGATATATTAAGCTGAGGCCAGAAGAATGGATGGAATTGGGCTGCAGGGATGGGGCAGAGATAAAGGAGGAGGGAGAAGAAGAGTGTTCCAGACAGAGGGAACAACATGTTTAAGAACAAATATTCGGGGGCTTCCCTGGTGGCGCAGTGGTTGAGAATCTGCCTGCCAATGCAGGGGACACGGGTTCGAGCCCTGGTCTGGGAGGATCCCACATGCCACGGAGCAGCTAGGCCTGTGAGCCACAACTACTGAGCCTGCGTGTCTGGAGCCTGTGCTCTGCAACGAGAGAGGCCGCGACAGTGAGAGGCCCGCGCACCGCAATGAAGAGTGGCCCCCGCTCGCTGCAACTAGAGAAAGCCCTCGCACAGAAATGAAGACCCAACACAGCCAAAAATAAAAAATATATAAAAATAATAATAAATAAATTTTTTTTAAAAAAGAACAAATATTCAATAAATATTTGTTGAACTAATAAATTCTTTAAGGGAAGTGAGAGTAATACAATCTCCATAAGCCATATCTTTTATCTATTGTCCCCTGGTATGTGCGTGCGTGTGTGCACGTGTGTGTGTGTTTGTGTGTGTGTGTGTGTGTAGGTGGGAGGCACAGAGTGGCACCTCAGCCAGGCAGCAACAGGCCAGCCTGCTGCATTTTTCTAACCAGAGTGTCAGATTCTTAAGAGCAGAGATTAAGTTTTTCCCTTCTTTAAGTCTCATAGCCCTGAGCCTTTAATCCTCCAAGGGTGACCAATTCCCCCCTCTACGCCCTCTTTCTGCTCTATCACCACCACTTCCATCCCTGAACTTGCAGGCAGAGGGCCTGGATTCAACTCCTTGCTCTCCCGGTTGGCAGCCCTGTGACCTTGGCTGGGTCTCCTGGGACGCCAGTGAGCATGCTGGACTCCCACAATGAGCTGGTAGGGGCGCGAGGGTAATGCAGTAGGGTGACCAACCACCCTGGCTTTCACGGGACTGAGAGATTTCCTGGGATTCAGGACTTTCAGTGCCAAGACCAGGAAAGTCTCAGGCAAACAGGAATGAGTTGGTCACTCACAACCTTGGTTCTCCCTCTCATGTTCTGCCAACTCCTCTTCCCAGATCTGAGTCACAAGTCAACACAGAGCAGCATCCGAGCCCTTTGGCTTCGCGGCTGACCCATGGGACCACATCTATGTAGAAGGAGCGAGACAGAGAAGGAGCAAGGCTTTGGTGTTGCTGCCATGTTTCCACACTGAAGGTTGGCATCAATCCATCGTTTGAGATGGGAGGGTTGGGCCAGAGTCCCTCAGAGATCGATGGAGGGCCCAAACCAGCCTAGCCAGATGTCCACAGGGCTGGGGGCAGGGCAGGCTGGTCCGTGCTGCTCTCCAAAGGGTTGGAGGGATGGAATTTATGATGACCCTGGTGGCCGGACACACTGATCCTCCCCACAAGAGCTAATTGGGCCAGTCAGCCTGATGCTGAGCCGTCTGCCAAAGAGGGGGCGAGAGGCTGCAGGGTGGTCTCAGCTGGGCCCTCACCCCACCACACTGGGAAATCCAGGAGAGCCCCCAGGGGCCTCTGCTCAGACCCCCACAGTGTGCCCTGCTGCGGAGATCACAGCAGGCTCCCTGCCGCCCCATCGGAGAGACATCTTGTGCTTTCAATTACCAGTCCCCATTTCTGTCCTGGTTTGGGCTCAAATGCCAGGCTATATTAGGTCATGCCGAGCCAGCCCTGCTGTGCTTTCTCATTAGCCGTATCACATCGTATTTTTAGGGGCAGCCAAGACTGAGACAATGCCAGAGGGCTGCTTTTCTTCCTGAGTCCCCAAACACCACCTCCATTAAAAGATTACACTTGAAGGTCCAAGGGCCCCCGTAGTTGCTGCTGCAGTCGGCAAAGGCATCAGCTCCGAGAACAGGGGCAAGTGACCGGATAAATTGGAGGCAAGGAGGGAAGTGGTCCCTCGGCCTGTTTTTCCATCCACTTCAGCCACCTACACTCACCACCCCAAAACCACACTGAGCTCCTGGTTTCTCGTGCCCCCGTGCAAAAGGACAAAGATCCAAGATTCTTGTGGGGACCAAACTGCCTTCCTCGGAGCAGCCTCTCCTGTCCCTCCTGGCCCTCTGCAGACCTACAGCACAGCAGTGCGGGCTTCCCGTGCTCTGGCGTCTGCCCTGCCCATCATCACTACAGCAGGAACATTACAGTTTGTAAAGCACTGCCTCATCCATGGTTTCATTTGACTTACCTATGGAGGTGGTGGTAGGATACCTATTTTACAGATGGGGAAGTCAAGGCAGTGTAAAGGAAGATGATGTATCCTAGCCACAGAGACAGTAAGTGGGAGGATCGGCCTTCACATGGCCCCAGGGCCTTGGCTCAGAAGCCAGGCCCAGATGCCCATTTTTGTCCACACACTGGGTAACCAAGGAGAGGCCGCTGTTCATGTGTTTCCTCTCCCTGAAGCACACTGCCCACTGCGGGAAGCGAGGGGTCCCGCAAGTGCCTGGACCCTCTGTACTTCACTCCCACCACAGCTTCCTTGTGCCAGGACAGTCACCATCCACAGGGCCGGGGGCCAGGGCAGCAGAGAGAGAGGAAGTCCGTTCTGTGACTTTCCACTTGTCTCTGCCCCCTATTCCTGTCCAGTCCCCAATCAGTCTGTCTGTCTGTCTCTCTCTCTCTCCCTCCATACACACAGACACAAACACACATGCACACATGCCCACAGGTGAGTCTGGGATCCAGCATCCAAGAGACCCCCAGGCCATCTCAGGTTGGAGGGGGAGGGGTAAGGCTGCTCCTCTGGGGAGCTTAAATTTCTTTCCTGGTCAACAATCAAAACACAGAGTCGATGTGCAAGGCCAGTGGGTGAGGGGTGGCTCCCACGGAGTGGGTAGCGGTCATCCTGGGGCTGAGATAGTAGGGATGAAGGCCCTACTATCAATGCAGCCACTCTGAGAACAGGGCTGGGACTTTCAAGATTCCTGCAGCCATGAGATCCTTAGGATAAGACTGCAGACAGGAGAGGATCAGAAACAACTCCAGATGCCTTCCATGCTCTCTGTGGAAGAAGGGCCAGGGCCAGCCCTTCGCCCACAGCTCTTTGGCCTCTAGCCCTTCCATGTCAGTCACAGGTCATGGGTCAGGACACAGACCACCCAACAGGGCTGGCCCACGGGAAGGGCTGGCCCAGGGGAAGGACACCAGACCTACAAGTCAATCCACCTCGTGTAAGCGGCTGTGGTCACTTTTGCTTCTGCCTCAAGCCATGAATCCAGGCTGACTCTATTGAGGCTCAGTGCAGTTATGAAGCACCTGAACACAGATTGGACAACAGAGCAGGCCTTTAGCCTCCATCTTTCACTGGCCACTTCCTCCCTCTTCTGTCTACTCCACCTGTACCTCCCCTCCTATACCCAACTTCTGCCCTCAGACTCTTCCCTCACATTCACTGACCACTCCCCACACCCCTGACAGCAAAGGCCTGGGGGCAAAAGGCCATGCCAAACACCCTCTATATGCAGGGCCCTGCGATAGACGCTGGGGGTTGGGGGAGAAGGAGAGGTGGATTTGTAGAGAAGTAAAGCACAGTCTTGACCTACCCAGCAGTTTCAGGCTAGCTTGAGAGAAAGGAAAGGCTCACATTGACCAACCCCCCCCCCCGCAAAAAAAACACATCAAATCATACGGCAAGACAAATATCCAGAATTCATCCCTGTACATGGTGGAAGCAACAAAGAAAGATCCTAAGTGAGAAAAAAACCTGAAGGAATTTGGAGAGTTGGTGACAACCCAGCTTATCTTGGAAAGATGAGAGAAATGTGGTCCCCAGATATTCCTCTTTTTCTGGAATCACATAGCTTGTAAGGAACACAGGTCTGCAGACCCTGTGTACATATTCTTGACCACAGTGCTCCCTCACTTTTCACTGGACCCACATTCACACAGAGCTGATTTGCAGATATTATTGGCACTTATAGGACTCATGCCCAATCACCGTTGCACAGTTTTGAAGGCTGAACATCTATAAAAATGTGAAAAGAAGCAGAATGTAAATGCAGAAAGCTGGAAGCCCAAATGGCACATGCTCTCAGCTCATATGGTTTCATTTTGCCAACTAGATCAAAGAGTATCCCCAAAACTCAACACAAAAAAATATACATGCATTCCAACAACCTCTAAATCCATTTCCTGGAAGGCTTAGCCATGAAATAAATCACTGGGTGGCAATAGCTCCTATTCAGGGACAGTCAGGATTTGGGTCATGAGCTCGGTTGCCTTTGGTGCTGATGGCCATGTTGTAGTATTTGCTCAGCCAGGAAACTGTTGTGAGAACAACTGCTCTGTCCTCTTTAGAAACACATGAAGGATAAGTTGGATCCTGGGAGTGGAAGCCCAGATGACCAGGAATCTTTCACCTCCTATCCACAGCAGAAAAGAATTCCAGTTGCAAGTTCCTCTCCACTCATCCAAGGAGTTGTACCAACTAATCCTATACATTCAACCTGTTGGCTCCCATAGTACAAGTGAGTTATGGGTTTCCAACTTTCAGACAAGTTCAAAGAACTGTCTGAGGCTGTTGAAAACCAAAAGCAATGTCAACACAGTTCGGATTAGACAGCTAATCATAACACAAGGACCAAGTGACACCCAACTAAAGAAGCGAAACAACTAAACTCACTTCAAAATCATGCAGCCTTTGAGAATATTGACGAGGTGACTTTGACCCAAAGGTCACAGGGCTGTATCCATTAGGATTTTCTTGGTTGCAAATGACAGAAAACCCAATTGAGATTGGCTTAAATAAAAGCAAGGGAATTTATTTGCTCATGAAAAAAAATTTTTTTAAGTCTAGAGGCAGAGCTTACTTCACATACATCTGGATTGGGGGCTAAATTGATGTCACCAACACTCCATCCCTTCAGACTCTGCCATCTACCATGGTGAACCCAAGCAATAGATAAACTCAGCAGGTCCAGTGGGAAAGTACACCTGCCTCTCTCTCAACAAAGCCAACAAAAGTCTTCTGGCTCTGATGGATTCAGGGATGGGACCATGACTGCTGTGGTCTGAATGTTTACGTCCACTCAAAATTTGTATGTTTAAATCCTAACCCCCAATATGATGGTATTAGGGGGTGGGACATTTAGGAGGTGCTTAGGGCATGAGCCCTCATGAATGAGATTAGTGTTCTTATAAAAAGGACCCTGAAGAATTCTCTTGCCCCTTCTGCCACGTGAGGATACAACTCTTCAACCCAGAAGAGGGTCCTCACCCAACCATGCTGGCACCCTGATCTTGGACTTTCCAGCCTCCTGGACTGTAAGCAATAAATTTCTGTTGTTTATAAACCACTCGGTCTGTGATACATAGTCTGTGTTACAGCAGACTGAAGGGACTAGGATGATGACCCAATCACTGCGGTCAGGGAGGGGGTTACACTGGCGGGTTACTGGCCTGGGTTTAGCTCAGATGGTCACCTTGAGGCCCACCCCAGCTACATGGACTGAGAGGAAAGCATCCAAAGGCAGATTGGAGGGGTGGTTATGGCCCCTCCAATTGGAGAGGGAATGGAGGCTGGGGGAGGGGGGCGGGGGCAAAGCGCAATGCTCACCACAGGACCTACAGCAACTGGATCAACTTTCACTCATGGACTCCATCATATATGTGACCTTGATGAGCTACAGGCAGAAACCATCACGTCTGTTCCCTCTGCCTGGTGCAGGGGAGAGTCCTGAGGGTGCTGCCGTGAAGCTGGGATATGCAGAAGGTCAAACAAAGTGTATGACCCCATGAAGATCTTGGAGGTGGAGCCTAGAAAAAGCACCCTAAATCTACTGCCCCCCGCCACTTTGCTCCCATGGTCCACCCCCACCCCCCACCCGGGGAACTGTCTAGCCTCATCTGCAAAGGTGAGCCCAGCAGAGTATAAGTCATCCCTGTCACCCTCCTAGTAAGGCCCCAGGGACTGGGTCAGGGAGGCATGCCTGAGACATTCTCCATGTGTTGCTGGGACAGAGAGCAGACATCACTATTACTGAGCGAGTATCATCATCACCATCATCATCATTATCACCAAGAGGAGCCAAGACCCAGAAGACAAGAGCACGTGCCAAAACCAAAACCCAACAAATTACAAGACAGTCAGTGACCACGCTGGCCACCAGGACAGCCAGGAGTCAGACACGATGGCGTAGGCAAGTGAGTTGCAGTGAGTGGTTCAGGACCAATACTGTGAACAGTGAGTACAGCCAGAGCTGCCTGAAGGTTGAGCAAGCATGATGATAAGGAGGTCCAGATCCTGCCAGGTCCAGGCCACACGACACAGAACCCAGAGCGGCGACTAATGCAGTCCCAGCGTGACCTTGACTTTGAGGCTCTCCTCTCGCAGTCTCCATGGAGAGCGGCAGGGAGCAGTTGAGTCACCCAGGGAGCAAAATAAAGGCTGGTGTCTTTGCTGCACCCACAAAGGATCATCAGGGCTGTGAAGCACTGAGTCACGTGAGGTGATTAGTTCTGAGCCCTTTCTGGTCCTTCCCTGCTGAGTCAGGGCCAGTCTTAATGAGCCGAGACTACCTGTTGTGTTCGGGTTAAAAGCTGGGACAGGAAAACCTGCCCCAACCAACTCCAATGTCCCGAGTACAGACAAACTCCTAGATCAGGGCTCTGTCTTAAACCTATCTATGACAGTTAATTTTATACATATGTATATACATATTTGTATTTGAAGAATGAAATGGCTAGGCCACAGTACCCAGATATTTGATTAAACATTATTCAAGATGTTTCTGAGAAGGTGGTTTTTATTTAGATGAGATTAACATTTAAATAGGTAGACTTTAAGTAAGGCAGATTGACCTCCATAACGTGGGTGCACCTCATCCTCTCTGCTGGGGGCCTCACTGGAAAAAGACGGACCCCCTCCCCCAAGCAAGAGGGGATTCTGCCAGCAGACCACCTTTGGACTCAAACTGCAGCTCTTCGCTGGCCCTCCAGCCTGCCAGCCTACCCTATAGATGTTGAACTTGCCAGCCTCCACAATTGTGCGAGCCAATTCTCTAAAATTAATCTACATAGTTAGGTAGGTAGGAAGATAATAGATAGATAGGCAGGTAGGTAGATAGGTACACACACATACTCCCCTATACCCTCAAGGCCCTGCACAGAAGTATTCTCTCTGGGGATCCCTCCATGACCCTCCAGTCTGTGCTCATGTCAGGTCCCTTGGGACCTCTACAGCCTTTAAGTCTGTCCACATACCCTGGAACACTTGCCTTCATTCTCTAGTCATTTCAGGCACCAAAGCACAGCAGAACCGCAGTTCTTGGAGGTCAGAAGACCTGCGAATTCAGTTGATTCAACCCGAGCCCAGAGAAGAAACATTTGACGAAATCGACCCCTGCTTAAATACCTTTAGGAGACAGGACTTCATCCACCTGGAGACAGGTTCTTCTCTGCTGGACAGCACACCCCCTGTTCTGTCCTACCCAGTGGGCAGGTACATGTGGGGAGTATCACACAGTTATGTGCACCTGCTTTAGGCTTTCCTTTTCCCACTGGACACCATGCCTTCACTTTTGCACTCACCATTCTGTGTTTTAACCTGGTTCTCAATGGTCATGTCTACTGCCCTGGGTGTACTCCATCACACTAAGCGTCATTCACTCATTATCTAACAAATGTTTACTGGGTACCTACTATGGGTTGTAGATGCCTGAGATTCAGCAGGTAACAAAGTCCCTCCCCTTGTGGAACTTAAACTCTCACGGATAAAACATGATGAACATGCGGATATGACATGATAACCATGCAGCCAGGACGCCGTGGAAAAAGGTAATACTTTACCTATTTTTCAGAGAAGGACTTTGAGGTTCTGGAGAATGAAACAACTTGTCCAAGGTCATATAGACAGCCAGAGATGGAGCCACGGTGTGACCCTACTTCTAACACCAAAATCCAAGCTCCTCTTACCCAGGTGCTGGAGAGCTTGGGAGAGCTTGTAGGCTAAGGGTAGCTGAAAGGGGAGAGAATTTTCCAAAAGCAAAATATCCACATTTCTCATGTTTTCCTCTTGGTTTATGTCTGAAACTCTTCCGACAAAAGTTCCCCCATGAAGTGGGTACAGTAGAGTTGGTGAAGACACCAGTCCTCAGCCTCAAGCCATTTGAGCAAGAAGAAGGAGTGGTGAAAAGACGTTCCCTCAGAGCCTTGGAGGATGGGCTTGGGCAGGGGGCAAGCCCAGGAGCAGCCCCTCTGAGTAGAAGCGTGGTACCCCTCCCCATGCACCCCCATTTGCCACCTTCAGGGACAGGGAGGGAAGGTGACAGGGAGTCAGACCTAAGGTTTAAGTCCTGGAATAATTGATGCCAGATCCCAGGTTCTTCCCACTATTAACATTCAAGAGTGTTGTGGTGCAGCTTGGCTTTAAAGTTTGGGTATGATTTTTCTAGGCAGCCGGGGAAGAGTGGTGTGGCATTCCCCATGTAGGAGAAGCAGAGTTATGGAGGCAAGAACAAGAGTGTTATCATCAGGACACAGTAAAAACAGCCTGGGGTGCAGCAAGGCAGGGAAGAGCACCGACCTGGCCATCAGGAGGCCTCTGTTTCAAGGTTGCTTCAAGAGAAACCATCGTGGTCACCATGGGTCTGGTCTGGGTCTTGGAGTTCATCCAGTCCCACCTTCTGGCTCTAATAAAGAACACAAGGTCTTCCTTTCATCCGGCTGGAAAGAGAGAAAGCTAACAGCCTAACAGTTCAAATCGCCATCACAAATCTCCCTAAAACAGCGGTTCTAAGGGCGTGATGCTGGCACCACCCAAACTGGCCAGCCCAGCCTGACTCAGCCCAGAGCAGCTTCCTGAGCAAAACGAAGCCTCCAGCTTCCAAACTGGAGCAGAAAAGACTCACAGTACTGGTCTCTGCCCTATGCGAGCACCGGCCTGGGCAACTCACTAAAACGCTAGGAACCATTATCTCCAAGTTACCGGTGGGGAAAATGAGGCTTGATCATCTGTTCAAGGTTAAAATCAAAGCGATGTGATAGAACCAGGATTGCAATCAGGTCTTCTGACTCCCAAGTCTTAACTTTAAAATGTCCTTCTCAGAAATGCCAGCCATTCCCTCCAAGACCTGGACACGTTCTCTGGGAACTCCTGGGAGAGAGAGCTCGCTGGCAAATAAGCACATATTGAAAGCCTAGGGATTGGGTTTTAAGCAAACAAGCAGGTGTAGAGAGTCAGAGGAAGAGGCGCGCAGGAGCCATGGGTCTGCAGCTGAGAGCGCCTGGCAGCAGGCAGAACAGACAGGTGTGCCAAGTTACCGGTTTCCTGAACTTGCAAACGGGGGCCTTTTCTCCTGGAGGGTCCTGGTTAAGCCGGGTGCAGGAGTAAGTGGGGCGAGTCCCAGCTTTGTGGGTTATCAGATTTTCTGATCCCAAGCCGAATCCATGGGCTGCTGAGGGTCTCCAACTCTCATGCTCTTGCATTGCCAACGAGCCTTTGGGAGGCTCAGTAGAGCACACAGCCTGTTGGTCTCGTGGTCTCCTCTAATTCTCCCTGACCCTCATAAAGATAAAGCAGCTGAGGTTCAAAATGGGCAGCGAGTCAGACCAGGTCGCACGACCAGTTAGGTCTACAGACCACCAAGACGACGGAGTTAACGCTTCAAGATGTTTTCGTGTCAACGGGAACAGGAAGCTCTGAGTCCGGAACCACCCTCTAGAGATGGAAATTCACAGAGGGTAGGGGCGGTGGTGTACAGTACTTTGCAAGCAAGGGCACCTCTGAAATCCCAATATCTCGGTCTGCACGGAGACTGGCACAGCCCTTGAGTGACCTTGGGGGAGGCAGGGGCGCTAGACTTTCCAGGCCCCTGTCATCTCCAGGTTCCTGCTCCCAACACACCCCAGCCCATCAGTCTCCATGCAGCAGCCAGAATATTGTTCCAAACAAACAAAAAAATCTGATCACGTTCATCCTCTGCTTAAAATCCCTCCAGGGGCTCCCCATTGCCCTCAAGATAAATCTTTCCAGGTGGCTGCATGATCTGGCCCCAACCTCCTCCAGCCTCTCCGCCCTCCTTTCGGCCTCTCACGACACATGCTCCAACCAAAGTGGACTTCGTTTAGTTGCTTGAACATCTGCTTCTCCCCCTCTCATCCGCAGTCCTTTCGCCAGACCTATTCCTGCCCAGCCTTCAGTTCTCATCGGGCTGTCACTTCCCCAGCCCCTCCCCTGACACCTTAGCCCAGGCCAGTTCCCCGCACGCGGAGTCCCTGTCATCCACTGTCTCACCCTCGTCAACCTGCTTACCACTCCTCGGTTCCCACTTAATATCTGACTGCCCCACAGAAGAAGCTCCGCAGGGTAAAGATCCTAATTATCGTGTTCACCACTCAACCGCTCTCACCAAACACGAATAGAGCGCTGTCAGTGATATGAGTTTGGGGACAGCTCCAAAAAATAGTTGTTGAGGGAATGAATGAATGAATGAAGAAAGGAATCTATCATGCATTAAAACTCTCCGTGCCTCCTCTGGGGCCAACGCATGAAAAAGAATCCTGAAGGTGCGTCTATGCTGGGAAGGAAGGCTAAGGGGCGTCCACGGGGGCCGAGTAAGGAGCAGCCGAATCCCTAGTGTACCCAGGGGACAGATGGGGTCACTGAGCTGGGCAGTCCCACCACTCCTCACCCAGGCCCCAGCGTCCTGGGCCATCCCTTCTGGGCAGCTCAGCATCTGCTTCTTGGCCTCCGAAGCTGGGCCTGAGCCACAGACGTGAAGACAGTCTAGAGAACTTTGGCCAAGAGCCAGCCACAGGGTGTCTGGGGCTCTCTCTCACCTGACGCGCCAGCTGGCAGGTGTGTGCGTCTGTGTCTGTGTGTCTGCGCATGTCTGTATATCTGTGTGTGTGCACAGTCAGGCCACGCTCATAACGACCCCAATACACGCCCTCCCATCCACGAAGTCCAGGAGGAAGGAGGGCCTGAGTTTTTCTTCAACACCTGCCCAGTGGCCCACACAGCTGGCCATGGACAAACTGAAGGAACTAGGCACTGACCTCCCTCCAGCCCATCCTGAAAAGCAGCGACATCGCTCAGCCTTTCTCAGGTGGTGGGTCCTGCGCTGGGTAGTGCCCACCTGCCCCTGCCGTTGCCCACCTGCTCCAAGCCCTGGAAGGCGGTCCCCAGGAGCTGCTGCCTTCCTCTTTGTCTCTGCCATGCTCTCGGGTCCTGGCTGCGGGCACACACCAGCAGGCGCGGGCGCAGGGGTGGCGCGGCAGTGGAGGAGGTGTTGACCCCGGGGCTCTCTCCCTGCCCGTGGGCTACAATGACCCTCCACCAACGCACCTTCCAGCCATCCTCCCTCCAAACTGCAGTTCTAACGGTTTGAGTTACAGCTCCCTCCCCTCACCCCTGACAGCTCCCACCAGAGTGCTTCACCTCCCCTTGTCGGATTTAACCCAGCTGCACCTTGTAAATAGTTCCTTCTTAATCTCTCTTCACTCACCCCTTCTCAGTGCACCATCTTGTTTTTCTCAGATGCAGATTCCAAAGAGGCCCCAAGTTCCTGCCCTTGAGCAGACTGGAAAGAGCCTTACAGGCCACTCCCACCTGGGCTCCCACACCCTCCTGAACTCCCTGGGGTCAGACTCCCCCCTCCACGGAGAACAGGACAGCCCGGCTGCTACGTAAACTGCTACAGAACCCGTGTCAGCTTCTCCAGAACGCCCGACCCCGTCCCCCCAGCCTCCTCCTTGTGACTCAGCTCCGCTGCCTGATAGGGGAGTGGGATTGCAGCACGGGGGACGGGGAAGGGGAGCCACCTCACAAGCTGGAGGGGGCTTTTATAATTAGGATTGACGACACAACCCTGCTCTGCCCTTCATACCCCTTGTGACCTCTTCATCCGGTACATACACAGCTACCCTCCACTCCCCTGCTGCTTCCTCCCCAGATCCTGGTGAGCGAAATATCCATTTCAACCTTGTACCTGTTCACACAGACACATCCATTCACAGACACAGACACATTCACATCCACTTTTCACACATGTACACACACACACACACAGAGGCAGAGCCCACATTCGAAAAACACACCAAACTCACTTTTACCCCAAGCATCAGTAAAGCCAATGACTCTTAGAGCTGGCTGTCCCCAAGAGGAACATTCGTTCTCGAGCCAGTGGGCCTCACCTAAAGCAGGGAGAGGAGAGAGCAGAGCTGGCATTTCACAGAAGCTCAAAACCCATCAACAGAAAAGCCCGGTGAGATCCCTTGGCCCAGCAAGATCCAACAAGTGTTCCAGCAAACACAATTCACTGAGATGCTCTGTGAAAAATGATATTCTGCAGTCCAGGGAGTTTGGGAAACATAGCACACCATATCATCCCCTCTTGAGAATCACAATCCACACTGGCATAGCCAAGGTTCTGAGAGGTCCTAAAGAAAAGATACTTGTTAAAGGTCACTTAACCCAGCATTTCATCAGCTAGATGATGTAGATGGATAGACAGACAGACAGAGAGGCAGATGATAGATGGGAGAGAGAAAGAGAGAGATTGAGATTGATTTTATAGTTACATAAATTCAACAGAACAGACTTTTAAATAACACGGATCCAGACCAACGATTTTCATTTTATAATGAAGACTTGGGGGCTCAGAAAGGGCTTTGCCCAAGGTCACACTGCTGGTAAAAGGCAAAGCTGGTACTAGAACCCAGGCTTCTAATGCTCTTTCCAATAGGCTGTTTCCTTTTCTGTTTAACTTTAACCCCCAGGACTTCTGGTAATCAAAGAGATGGATGCTATTTCCAAAATAGACGCTGGTGCTTGTGACTGCACTCAGTGAATTCACAGGGCTTCCCTCTCAAGTGTGCTCTCTGCTGGGGAAGGCACTCTTTCCTGCATCCCAGACTCCGGGCCCACCGTGGCGGGGTGGCAGGGCCCAGGGCAGAGGCCTGCAGGTGAGGGTGATGTTGAGCCCTGGCTCTGGGTACCTGGATCCTGCTACTCTGCTGGAGCTGGGGAGGCGGGCTTCCTGATGTGTGTCCCCAAATGGGAACAGACACTTGCCAGGCTGTCCCCAGGGATGGGGTTGGAGAAAGGAAATCTGGGGCCTGACCTAGGCCTCGGGGCACCGCCTAGGCCTGGCACTGCTTCATGGGGCTCAGCTGCTAGAACCAGATCTGCCTTCCTGCCCCTGCTCCCTGGGCATCTCTGAGCTCCTGCAGCCACAGCGACCTCTACCCCACCGCATGCTCATGGTCCAGAAAGAGGCACGTTACCCTCAGTGGATGCTCAATGTCCACTGCTGCCCCCAACTATCGCTGTTACATGGCTACTTAATGCCTCACGCAGACACATCCTGTCTCCCTACAGCGCCTTCAGGATTGCTGGGTGCAGAGCAGGCCCTAATCTCTGCTAGCTTCCCAGGGACGAGGGCTGGGCTCTGCAGGGCACACACATGGATGCAAGAGTGCCTGGCAGGGTGTTCGGGGTTTGTAGCAACTCACCATGTCCAACAGCAAGATGAATTCCTGTTGGATACCTGTGGCATCAGGCAGAGAGTCATGGGGAGGAGCAGACTCGAGGGACCCCCAGGAAGCCACAGAGCCAGCCTGCTTTTCAGGGTCTCAGTCCCCCCCACCACACAATATGGGAGTTGAGGATGTAGGTGGACCCTTCTAGCTCTAAAACTCTGATGCGATTCTATTATAGAATCATAGAGAGGGGAAAGCCTAAGCCACTTTCTTGTCACTCTCTTCTCCAGCCCTTTAGCAGAGAAGGAATTGAACAAAGACTTGCAGGGAGGACGTAGCCCTGGCGGCCAGGCTCAAACAAGGCTGCCCCTCCCCCAACCCCAGGCACCCTGCGGGAGTGTATCTGGCAAGACACACTTCAGACCCCAAAGCCGGTGGTTTTTGATGCCCCAACCAAAGTCACATAAAATAGAAGACTCCACCGCAGTGACAGGCCCAGATAATCAGGATCAGGTATGGACAGGAAGCTGTAGGGTGACCGTCTCATCTCCTGATTTTTAGGCTGAGAGCCCGAGTGAGCCATTTATCTTCCTCAAATCCCCTCCCCACCCCAGACCTTTTAGACTGTGGCTCGAGCCCTCTGCAGTGAACAAACAGGGATGCCCCCAGCATCCTAGCCTGGGCTCCAGCCCTCTCTCCCCCGCTTTCCCCAGGCCCCATCCATCTCTGAGGCTTCTCTGCAGCTGAAATGGAGGGGGGGGGGATATGACACCAGAGGCCTGCCCTCTGTGGCACCAATGCCCACACTTCCCCCTTTGCCAGGGAGCAGGGCCACTTCCCTGAAGACGGAGCAGAACAGAGAGTTAATAGCAAGCAGTGTTTGTATCTGCCCCGTGTCTGGGACACACAGCCCAGTTCCTGGGGACCTGCCAGGGTGGCCTACTGTCTGGCACTGTTTGCCTTTGGGGCAATGGGTGCCTTGAGCAGGAGGGACAAGGAGGCTGCAGTGGGGGTGGGGAGCAGGGCACAGCCCGAGACCAGGCAGCCTTGGTGCCAAAGGCCATGGCTTCTGCCTCCCTTCCAGGCAAGGGTCGCTGGAGCCAAGGGCCTGCCCACCATCCTCTCTTCAGGATCAGAGGACCCTGATGATGGTGGAAACTCCTTCCCACCTCTAACAAAACCCCTCAGAACCATGGTCTTCCTTCTCCCAGGCCCCTCAAAGCCCAGATAACTTCTCAGGGCTCTACCCTCCCTAATAAGATAAGGAGATGCTGCAGGTGCTGCCCAGAGGGACCACCTGGAGGAGAGCTGAAGCCCTGCTTCTGGGGGCGTCCAGAGCTGGGCTGCACCTGTGTTGTAGGCAGCTGGCCTTACAAACCCATCTTCCCCCAAACCGTGACCTGTCACTTCTGACTGCCCCTCAAACCCAGCTCCTGGGGCAGTGTCTCTCCTTCACCAGCGCAGCGTCTGATTATACACATCCAAGAACTATTCTGCTCTTGGTCAGCTGCTTCTAACTGAATGTCACCCAGAGCTGTGGGAACCCTAAGCAGTCACTGGGAAGATGAGGGGCTGGATTCCTGGATCTCTAAGGACACTTCCAGCTTCAAAGTGCCATACCCATAACCACAGGGGAGGGGTCTTAAGCCCTCCTGGACATCAGGACAGAACTTGATATTACAGGAATGCAACAAGAAGGACCCCAGCCTTCTGCCAGAGACAATGCAAGCCACCAACTAATACGTGGTACCCTTTAGGTGTTTATACCACACTTGGTGCATATACCATACTATGGGCTATATACCACATGTTGTATATCATCACACTGTAAGGTGTGGTACACATTTTGGAGTATATGGCACACTTTGTGCATATACCATACTTGGGGGATATATACACTTTGAGGTATAACACACTTTAGGGCATAAAGACACTTTACAGCATGTACACACTTTGTGTATATCTCCACACTTGGGATATATCCCATGCTCTGTGGATACAGCACACCTTGTGTAGAGACCTCACTTCTGGGAGCATTCTGCAAAGTGTCAGTGACGTAACTCTGGCAAGGCTCCAGGGTGAAGAGTACAGACCCTAGAACCTGATGATGCTGCATGCAGTGCACTCCCACCACTGTGGTTAACCTTGAGCAAATCACTTGTCCTCTGAGACTCAGTTTCCTCACCTGTTAAATGGGGATCATAATAGTACCTACCTCATGGGGTTTGGGGGACGATTAAATGAAACGGAGCTTATTACAGACTTACCATCATGTCTAGCACAGGAGAAACACATGGTAAATGGCAGCTTTGTTATTGCTTGTACTTTTAAAGGTGTTTTATAATACATAGGTATCTTTGAATTTCCAATATACATAAATTCAGACATTCTCAGAGTCTTAATGCTTTTGAAAACTCAGATAACAGACAGACCATTTAATTCATATTTATTTCACATTTGATCTGTAAACTTTTTATTTAAAAAAAAAATTCCACTGTCATTAGCAACATGTGCTGACATTAGTTTTTCTGTAGTGAAATAAGAGCACAGGCCTTAAAGAGTCTCTGTCTAAAACATGGGGAAACTTGGATGTAAACAAGGTCTCCACCCTCCTCCCTTGACTTTGGGAGTTCATTAATGACTTGATCTCAACCAGAAAAACAGGGAGGAAAAAATGGACAACACTTTGATAACTAAGAGCTCTTGGGGCAGGAACTGTACAGGGCAGGCCCATTTGTCTCTTCAAACTGTTTACCTTGGGCAAATTGTATCAGGTTTGCTTCTTCCACATAATTTCCACTTCTCCGTGTCTAAAAACAGCAGGTAAAAGATTCCCCACAGTCAGCACTTTGGGGGAGGGAGGGGTGCACATACATACAAGATGGAAACATACATATTTTTCAAGCAGTGGCCCCCGAGGAAAGGAGGGAGGGGACACCGGAAAGAGAAGGTTTTAAAGTGAGGTACTGGGCGAAGAAGGATGCATCAGAGGATAATGGCTTTATACACAGGGCTGCTGCAAGGCAGAAAGGTTCATTTACTTCTGTCTTGGTCCATTATTGTAATATTTACATAGGAAAAGGCAATTATGCTGTTAGGCACAGGGGAAAAAATGGACAGAAATCTTTTCCCCCTCAGGAAATCTCAAAGCAGGTCCAGTCCCAAGGGACAGTCACCAGTTGCTGGTGAAAAGGACACAGAGGGAGGTAATGACAACAGAAAAGGGCTCACATTGCAAAGAGGCTTGCCCTGAGCTAGCCACAATGTGTCTGCCTGGAGAGCATCTCCAACAGCCAGGATGCCAACATCAAAAGCCAAGCGACATTGCGGACAACGTGTACTATCAAAAATAGTGTATATTTACAAGGGGGGGATGGGAGGGCGGGCAGGGCTGCCCTGAGCTTTTGTTTAAAAATAGAGTCGGGGGAGGAGGAGAGCCAGGGCTGGGTACCCCCATCTATTAACCCTTTGTGAGCCATCCCCTCTGGGCTCTCGTGCTTGCTCTGAACCACGGTGAGAGCTGGACCCAGGGGAGGTGAAAATACTTTTAGGAAACAATACTGATTTGGGGACCCGCCCAAGAACCCAGGAGGATGCTCCGAGTGAGGAGCGGCCCTAAGAACAATTGGGGGGGGGCGTGTGCCCCCACGGTCCCCCACCCACCCCCAGCCAGTACTTTTCTCTGGTAGGAGAGTGCAGATGCCGGCAGGGCGCCGCAGAGCAACCCTCGGGCCAAGAAACTAGGAATAGGCAGGACCCGGGTTCGAAGAGCTGGGACTGCGTAGACGCGCCCCTGGATCCCAGCGGCCACTGTCTGCGCGAGTCTGTTCGCGGGGCGCGGACTCCGCGCTCACACGATCCGCTTCCTGTCCACCCGGCAAAGGATCTTCTTGAAGGCGCGGCGGAAGTCGTGATTGAAGATGGTGTAGATGACCGGGTTCAGCGAGCTGTTGCAGTAGCCGAACCAGAAAAAGAACTTGAAGAGCGTGCGCGGCACCGAGCAGCCGACGGCCGTGAGCGTGT